>NC_090175.1:23359725-23684725 GCF_024679245.1 Pseudorasbora parva
GCATGAGACCAAGTATATTGGCGCTGAGTATTATGAAACAACCTCCAAATATCACATAGATTATTTGTCTCAATTAATTTAACAAGACATGTCTTACTGGCTCCATGTGGTTCCGGGTGGTTTCTATCTAAATTTGCATTTGCAGTGCAATTAAAATCACCACCCAGGAACATGTATTCATCATCACTACAATTACTAATAACAGTATTAAGGGTGTTTAAAAAGACCACTCTTTCTGTGCCTACAGTTGGAGCATATATATTAATAAAGGTCAGTTTTACATTTTCAAAAACAGCTTGTATTTTTAATAAACGACCCTCAATAATTTCCTCAGTAACAGAAGAAATGGGTAAAAAATCTCTAGAAAACAAGATTCCCACTCCACCACTATTACTATTTTTATGACTCAGAAAAACCTCCCCGTCCCATTCTTTCTTCCATGCAGTTTCATTCTCAAAAGTGCTATGTGTTTCTTGTAAAAAGATGACATTTATTTTCTTAACTTTAAACAAATTAAAAAGAGAAGCTCTCTTCATATCATCTCTGGCACCATTAATGTTTAAAGAACCTAACTTTATTTCACACATATTAAATGTAAAACTGCACTTGAACACAACAGAGAGGTTAACATAAAAAAAGAAAAAGAAAAAGAAAACATGCCTAACCATCATTCGCTATTTGCGCTCTAACTTTTATCATCAGTTTTTTAAGACGAAACACTTCTTGGTCAGTAAAAGTTGATTGGCCAGTGTGGTCTGTGTTTTTCATGAATAGTTTAACTGAGTCAAGGAACAGTTTTAAATCTGGGAAAACATCATCAACTTTCACAGATCTCATGCCTTTTGTTCTTTGTAAGAATGATTGAATTCTAGTAAAAGAGTAAGCACTCTCCACATCCAGCTGTGTGTCTCCATTCACATCGCTTTCATAATCCTGTGAGTTTAATAAACCGTCATCTGACTGGGAAGAACAACTCATTGGATTCATCTTTGACACTTTTGTAACTTGCTCAGTTTTAGATTTATTTTCTGGATTTTTTCTTTTAGTTGACAATTTAGAAAGATCAACATCCATCAAAACATCTTCCTCGTTGAACAACACAGACTCTGCTACTCTAGTCGCGGTGTGACCAACATTCAAGTCTACTTCCACGTCATCTTGTACTTTTTTTTCCTCCGCCAAAACTTCCATCACCTTATTCTCTTTATTACTACCATCTCGATTTTCGTCCTGCACAATACCATGCGATTCATCCGATAAAGAGGCCCCGCTTTCAGCTTGAACGGACGACGGTCCCGCTGCATCTGCAGCTGTCCGAATTTCAGCTACTCTCTCCGGGCACGAGCGAATCACATGCCCAACAGTACCACACCCAAAACATTTCATCGTTTCTGAGGTTACGTGCACGGTGTAATCAAACTCATCAACTTTAAACTTAAACACTAAGTTCAATTCTTCATCACTCTTTTTTAGAATCATTTGAACTTGTCTCCTAAAAGACACAACGTGTTTAAGATGAGGAGATTTACAACTAATGGGAATCATCTTTATCGGAGACACTAATTTTCCGTGCCTTCCTAGTTCTTTTTCCAAAAGATCGTTTTTCAGAAACGGAGGTACATTCGAGAGGATAACTTTTTTGGCAGGAGTTACTAAAGACAAAACTGGTATATAAGTACCTTGAATCACAAGGCCACTCTCAAGCAGCTGATTTACTTTATCCACATTGTCTAGAAAAATTACCACGGCACTATTCATTCTAGAAGCAGATTTAATGCTCTCATAACCAACAACTTCACCCACCGCCAAACTACACTCTTCAACCGAGCACCCGTCAGGCGGAGACAGTTTTATAGCGTGACGGCGCGTGAGTTTGTGCAAACTGAACTGTTCACCTGCAGCCATGCTGACCAACCACGCCGGTGGCAGCCGCCGCCTTCACAAAACACAAATTAACCCCAACAAACAATACTTCTCTAAATAATACTACAAAACACATCAACAGAGAAACAAAGAGTTTTGGAAAAAGAGAATTAGAAAACTCACAATCTTCAGCACGCTCTCAGCAGCTCTCACAACCACACTCACTCCCAACACGCATGCACGCGCACGCACGCACGCACGCACTCACACACAGAGAGAGAGAGAGAGAGAGAGAGAGAGAGAGAGAGAGAGAGAGAGTTTGTATGCACAAGTTTCTTGTGCATAGTTCTCAGGGACATGTTTATGGCCTTGGCTGAATAAAGCAACTCAGCAGGAGATCGGCACAATGAGGACCAGTGCATCTCCACTATCACAGAAAGAAAGAGAAAAGGATCACCTCGGGGCACGCACAGTAATGAGCACCCTCTGTAGTGGCTTTGGACTCTTCATATGTACAGTACCTGCAGCACCTCAAATCACTTCAATTGACCATCTTACAGTACATGCACACTTATGGTCAAACTAACCATCAATAGCAATTATGGCGACTCTTCTAAAAGCAGAACTCCATGCTGAAGAAAGATTTTTCCAACATGCATGAAAGCCTCAAATTCAATATAGAAGCAAACTTGAGACAAATTTATTTACTTAACAATTTTGCTGTTCAATCACCCACAGACACATGCTAGTTCCCTTTCAAGGGAACTCGCACTGTGTTGCCGCTTTGGGAAGGCCTCTGTGTGATTGCGTTGTGAAGCATGTGTGTAATTAGTCCAATGGAGAGACAGAACGTCGTAGGCGTTGACGTCATAGACCAGGAAGGTACAAAGCATACCGGCGAATAGACGCCGCTAGCTTCTGTTGTCTTCAGCCTGCGCTCTATGTAACATTGTCCTTTCTCAGAACTGTGTTTGCGTCTGAGTTCAAACATTTTTGTTTTCATATAACAAGTTTGCAACACTTACTGACACACTAAAAGAGAGACACTATGGTGAGCAAACAGCGTTCCTGAAAGTGTGTTTCTACCTGCTCTCGTTACACTTTGAGTGGGGATAGCATTGAGCATTGTGAGGCTTTGAGAGTGCTGCGATCCCACTGGGCACTCTTAGAAGAGAGCACCGTGGCTCACGTTAGGCCCCGCTAAGGCGTGGTGGCAGCTTATGTCGCGGGGTTCGCAAAGCACTTGTCAGAGGGGTTCGAGATAGGCAGATTCCTTTTTCTGCCTTCACCTGGCAGGTCCAGTGCTGCTTCTCTGGGTTCAGGAGCCCACAAACCCTTCACTGGGGGCGCCATGTCAGCGAGTATCTCTGATCATGAACGCTTCCTTCACTGGCCTAGGAGGCGTCCATGAGTGGCTGCTCGGCCCCGGGTTCATTTATGGAAGCAGATTCCTGCCGAGGCCCAGTGAGTAGAGACTCCACATTGAGAGGGTGGAGATCTTTGGGAGAAATTTGGCGGGGCAGATGTGGACCTGCCTGCCACACACGGGAACACTCTTGTCGTCTGTGATTCTCCCTAATGCCTCCAGCTCCTCTTGGACTGGACGCCATGGTACAGGAGTGGCTGAGGCTGCCCCTGTACGCATTTCCCCAGATTGCTCTGCTTCCATAAGTTCTATAGAAAGTGTGCCAGGACGGGGGACAACTAGCAGTAGCCTCATTCTTGCCGGCCCAAAATGGTTCTCGGACATTGTTTCCTCTGTGGCACTTTGAGGTTAAGACCTGTAGTATACACCAGTGTGCCACCCTGGGACTTTTTGTCCTCCAAGGCTTTTTTGAGGCTCCTTCGATCCGCTTAAAGAAGTTTCGGAGAAGTTTCTTACTCTAAATATTATAATCTTTCTTGCTTATGATATCTGGAAGTTTAGGTGTTTTTCTACCTCCCTCTGTGGCACTCTGTGAGACCCTTAGTAATTCAGGACTCATTTTGATTGTCCTCCTTCTGATGTCTTGTCTGTTCACGCATCAGATGCTTATGTCCTCAGGGCCATCCTAGCAAGGATACTAACACACTTGTTAATCTGTAATGGGCAACCCTAAAGAGAGGGTCCGACTTCAAGCAGAGTATAAGCAAGTGGGTGGTCAAGGCTATCTCACCTGCTAATGTGGCGGCTGGGCAGCCTTCTCCCCTGGCTGTCCGGGCCCACTCAACTAGGAGTATGGCTGCCTCGCAGGCACTTTTGGCAGGGGCCTCCCTGCATGAAATTTGTGATGCGGCAGGATGTTCTTTACTTCACACCTTTGTCAGGTCTAACGAGCTAGACATTAACGTTACTTCTGGGGCTCAGGTGCTCGCCCAGACAATATCACAGACAGCATCTCCTTTGGACTGATTCCACAATTGCTTCATGACGCAATCAAACAGAGGTGCACCAATGGTGGAAGATTTGTGTGCATCAGAGCCTGATAGAGTGTCTTAAAATGTCTTATTGTCTAGAATGCATAATTAGCACCGCCACTCTCTATACACAGAATACGTGCGATCCCCGAATCAATGTGTTTGTGGGGTAACGCAATGCTGTTTTATTATATATAATACATTTGACTCAAATGTGTTGAAAGCTAGGCCGGTTTCACAAAACGCGGTCGTTTTCTTCGGCGCTCATGCTAACAGATTAGCCAGAATAGCCGTCCTTTGGATGAGACGTTAAACAGAGGTCCTGACTCTTTGTAGTCGTTAAAAATCCCAGGATGTCCTTAGGGGTGTTAGAGTTGGGGTGTAAGCGCAGCACCCTGACCAAATTTGCCAATTGGCCTCAGTCCATCATGGCCTCCTAATCATCCCCCTCTCCTGGTTGGCTTAATCACTCTGTCTCCTCTCCAACAATCAGCTGGACAATATTCATCTGTATTCATCTGCAAACGGGTGAGCGTGGCTCCCACTCTCCATACGCACTGCTTCTACCCTGCCAACATACTTTCATGTGCAGTGTGAAGCCGGCGTTATGTTATAATGCTACTCTGTGCATTTGCTTGGTGGCTACTATGAGACACTTTTTGCACAAAGCAGTGAACGAGATTGATATTAGGCATGATATAAGACTGCGTTGAGCTATTTAACAATGATTATTGATGAATGTATCCAAACAGTTTCTCACCTGCCTAATAAAACAATAAAAAATTATATATTAAAATTGCTTTGGCGTTTCTACAAAATAAAACCAATGTTGTGCTGGTTAAAATTGCTTATTTCTCTGGATTTAAACATTCTCTGAAACATTTGGGATAATGTAATTACACAAGTCAACAGAATATATAACATTGTTTTAGTGGTTTTAGGGTATTTTAATCCAAAAATCTTACAAACTGTGCCTTTAAATTTAATTACTAGTTCCAGACTATTAATGTGATCTCTGAATTTTGGACCCCACTGTAAATACACATATATGTTTATTCCAGTGCAAAGCCTTTGTTCCTGTGCAATGGAACATTGAGAGGACAAGTGAAGGTTATTAAAGGGAGATCAAAGCAGTGTTTCCAGCAAGACACTTTGTCTCAGTTTGAGCTGCATCCTGTATGCTCAGACACTTTGTGTAACACCCCAGTCTTGTGAAAAAAGCAGCACGTCATATCAGCTTTTGATGCTTCAAAGCACCGGATGTAGGAGAGAAAAAATGACAATCTAGCATCATACAGTACGCAGAAAAGGTTTGTTTGTGTATATCTGTTATTGAATAGGAATATAGGGTCATCTCATGCAAGCGTGACGGAAAATTGCCACATATAAGAACAGCTTCCTCTCTCTGATACCAGCTATTTGTATGAAAAGTCTTTGATAAGTTTGAGATGTTTAAAAGTAGAGAGTTTTAACCCAGAACACAAACGCAACTCTGTCTTGGAAATTTGTATGCTGGATATCACCCAATTTACAGCTTTTCTCTTACATCTCACCTTCAGTGTCTATGCGATGTGCTAGTTTCTGTTCCTAAGTTCACAGTAAAAACACTTGCTTTACTTTAACATCTTGTCGACTGGTACCACAGCTCCATTCTCTTGGCAAGGCTACAGTAGTGGTGTCCATAATAATTAGTGAGGAAACACATTCTTGTGGCTTCTGAGTTGTTATAGCTGGTCAAAGGGGAACGGAAAACATTTATTCTGAATTAGTTACAATACTGCAGTTTCATCCTTCATATATGGACTTCTTATTTACACTATACCTATCAAAGGACTGGGATCACTGATTTTTAATCTGGAACTGCATTTTTGGTACCAGTCTATTTTTGAAAGTCCACTGTAACTTTGCAACTAAATGTTAACCACCATTAGACTACATGTTAACTGTCATTAGAGTATTAGGAGACTGATTAATATCTGATAGCCTAACAAATTTGTTGATGGCCCCCAAAAGTAGACATTCTACTGAGAAGTAAGACAAGTACATGTAAACTTATTATTATAAACCTAACCTAACTAATACTCTAATGAGAGTTTGTTAACATAGCTACAATGAGAGTTGACATGTTTTTATGTTATAATGTTCCCAGAGGTGGAACACTTAGAATGTTAGTAGCATTACATATAAACATCCTCTTCTGTAATTGGGTAAAAATTCTGTTTATGAAACAAGTATTACAGTACATATACCTTTTTTAAAAACTTTTACTCTGTCTTAGAAGCTTACATCCTTAAAGGTGTTGATTTTTTAAATATTTATTCCCATTGCAAAAAAGGCTGCACTGATATAAAGACTTTTTAATTCACCATTGTGACTGACTAAAAAAAGGACTGTTGCGTATAAGTATACAGATTTAACTTAATCATAATAATAGCATTACCCAAACATCCTAAAATTACCTCAATGCAAGTGATGTAATTACAGCATCAAAACATCCAGGTCAAGATTTAGAATCCTTTTAGTGAAGACGCCTATTTCTGCGAGTGAATCTGAGGACAATCAGTCAGTGTGAAACCTCCTACCCAGTCTAAATGGCTATTTACACCACAGGTGACAGACTATGAGTAATGTAGCAGTGGCATATACAGGTCAGCTTGATAGCTGTCCCAGCACGCCTTGCTTATGACTCAGGATCACCAGCTGTCCAGGGCTGTCAAAAGGGACCATCAAATCCACCTGGGAAAATGACTAGTGTCTGTAGGCCTTGAACTTCTCTGACCTACTCTAGGATGCCAAAGACAGCAAAAATCACACACACCAAAAAGGTATCATTTTATAATAACGTTCAGTTGAAAGTCATTTATAAGTGGTTAATGATGAACTAATCATTTACAAAATATTTATAAATGGTTATCAAGTGACATGCTAACATTTTATTAATGTTTTGTAAATTCCATTACAAGTCATTTACAAGTGATTAGTAAATAATTAACTTATAATTTATGAAACATGACTATGTTTTCATTAATGATTAATGAGTGATTTGTTTACATATATTTAGTAGATTCAGTTGACAATGACAATGCATTTCATAAATGTTACTAAATTGTTACTTTTTTGTATATTTTGTAGATTCGGTTATACATTATTTATAAGTTATTAGATAATGATAAACTAATCATTTACAAATCATGACTATTCATTCATAAATGATTAAGTATAATATGCTAACAATTTGAAAATCTGTAAGTTATCTTTAAAAAATAGCATATCATAAAATAACCATACAGATCCTTAGTAAATGGTTAAATTACTAGTTAATATATTATTAATCACTGAAATGTCAGTGTACCATTATCTCAATAAACAATTGTTAATCGTGAACAAATGATGATCAAACCATTAGTAAATAATGAATATATAATTTATTGATGCATCATTACATTTTTAAGCTGGTCTGTTAAAACCCACAAAATGCAATTTTTTTTTAAAGAATGATAAATTACTAGGTGTCAAATTAATAAACATTTTAGAATGACTTAAAGTCAGGGGATTGCAGTGTGGTAAGTTAAATCCTTTTACTCAATGGGTCAGACTTGTGTTCTGTAGGGGTCTAGTGATAATGTGAACTGGTTTTACCCTCCAGTGAAGCATCAGGTGCACATGTCAGAGAAGACAGCTGTCTATACCCTCACCAGTCAGCATTTACATTAAAGTACACACTACAAAGTGTTCATCACCTGTTAGAGATGATGTTGTAAACGCATGAATAAATCATTTACAAATCTTTATCACCCGTTACAAATGATCTGTACATGCATACAAAGCATTTACAATGCTTTCTGCGTCCCCTAATCTAAAGTGTAGACTATTCATCACTTGTAAATGTTTTACACATCATTCATAGATATTTCTTACCCGTTACAAATGATCTGCACACGTATACAAGGCATTTACAATGCTTTTAGCGTCCCCTAATCTAAAGTGTAGACTATTCATTACTTGTAAATGTTTTACACGTCATCTGTAGATATTTCTCACCCATTAACGTTACAAATGCATCCATTGATTGCTACAACATTAACATTAAATGTTAAAATTAAATTCTGCTATTCCTCACCAGTTGCAATATGAATGTGTAAATAGGTAATTGATCTAACTACTGAAAGCATTTAACTCCTATTTGTCACATAACCAATCTCTTCCCTAAACCTACCCGTTTGTGTATTATATATATATATATATATATATATATATATATATATATATATATATATATATATATATATATATATATATATATATATATATATATATATATATTAAAAAAAAACAATACAAAAAAACAGGTAGATCCGACTGCAGGAACAATTTATTCAAAAAGTACAAATATCCCAAGAGTCCCGAGGCCAA
The DNA here is from genome assembly GCF_024679245.1 of Pseudorasbora parva. Taxonomy (NCBI): domain Eukaryota; kingdom Metazoa; phylum Chordata; class Actinopteri; order Cypriniformes; family Gobionidae; genus Pseudorasbora; species Pseudorasbora parva. Next base: position 23,368,399 of record NC_090175.1, read on the forward strand.
ACGATTGGTTTATGTGAAGTAAATCCCCAGAAGCGATCAGCAGCGTCGAGTCCATCCACCGGCCAATGATAAATGATTAACACATTTCAAAATGTGCCGCCCGGAACTTCCGGAAGAAACGTCACGTCAGCTTTGACAGCATTGGCTGTCGTGTGTCTCGTGACCAATTGCGTCATTACGTCAGCTTTGATTGTAAAATGCCATAGGCTCTCATGTGTCATGTGACCGATTGCGTCCTGCTAAAGAGTCAGGACAGGAGTATTATTTGAATGGTAAATATGAGAAATATGCGTTCATAAAGGGAGCATCATTTCAATGATTAAAACATTAAGATCAACTCTCTTCTTCACATAAAGATATCTTATGACTTCAGAAAACTTTGAATGCAACATGAGCTAATACTTTTATACTGCTTTTGGTCAGTTTTTGCAATAAAAAAAGTAGCCTATTTATATTTATAAAATCATGTCTACTTTTACAAATGCAAAGAATTAAATGTGTCTTGATCTGATTCATTGGGATGGATATGGACCAATACATTATATAGGCTATTCGTCATTTACTAATGGTTTGATCATCATTTGTTCATGATTAACAATTTATTGAGATAATGGTATATAGACATTTCGGTGATTAATAATATTTTAACTAGTAACTAAACCATTTACTAAGGATCTGTTTGATTATTTTATGAAATTATATTTTTTTTAAAGATGGGCCTAACTTATGACAGATTTGTAAATCGTTAGCATATTAATCATTTATGAATGTATAATTATGGTTTGTAAATTATTCGTTTATCATTATCTAATAACTTTTAAAAAATGTATAACTGAATCTACAAAACATACAAAAAAGTAACATTTATGAAATGCATTGTCATGTTTTGTAAATCATTAGTTCATTATTAACTAATAAACTGTAAATTACTTAAAACTGAATCTACTAAATATAAGTAAAATAATTAACAAATCACTCATTAATCATTAACGAACACGTAGTCATGTTTCATAAATCATTAGTTAATTATTTACTAATCACTGGTAAATTACTTGTAACGGAATGTACAAAACATTCATAAAATGTTAGCATATCACTTGATAATCATTTATGAATGTTTTGTAAATGATTAGTTCATCATTAACTAACCACTTATAAATGACTTACAACTGAACGTTATTATAAAGTGTTACCCAAGTGGGTAGTTGGATTTAAAAGATTTCAAAGATGTTTTGCTTAGTCATCAAACATAGCCACAATAAAAAACAAATACTTAAAAAAATAAAATATAAAAGTGAAGTGAAGAGTAGAGTAGAAGTGAAAAATTACAGTAGAGAGTTAATCTTTAAATGTGTCTGTAAAGTTTAAAAGTACAGTGCTTTGTCCCTTCTAATAAAAAGATTATAAATATTGATTATAATCAAAGATATAGCCACAGCTGATGCAAAACGCCCTTTAGCTGTGACTACATTCATATTATTTCACATCACATTGCACCTTATTACTTAAATATTTGTATTTTCAACAATTCTAAAAGGTCCTCTGCAGTTTCTAATCAAAAGCTCCATGTCAAAACTGATTGATTCCTTTTCCTGGTTGCCAGCATTAATGTTTACACATAATCGCCTCCATTTGTTAAAGGTCGGAAGCCAAAAGCCTTTAAGAAGCGCAGCCAATTCAATCCTGTCACATACTTATTATGCAGTTCATGCTGCAGGACTAAATTGTTCTGATTCGTGAAACAATATATCTTCATAAAACAAAATTTGCCACGTTTCTCCTTTAAACAATACCATTGAAAAATGAATTTTATCAATACAGATAGAGCTTTTTTCTTTTTTCTTTTTTGTGCTTAGGGGCACAATTATAATCTGTATTGATCGAAACACACTACATTTATTCTAAATATACTGTAAACACTGTATGAATAACATTATCTAAAGCAATTAGACTAGGACTAAAATCAATAATAAAAACTAGGGGAGTCATCTCATAAAGAAAACTAATTCTTCACTGACAATACAATAAGGTGAAATAATTGGATTAACTTTTACCATCACCTTCATTTTTTACTATTAATACAAAGCCATTTAAGAATTTGAGATACTTGCCCTTTTCATACTGTAATATTGAATGTAAGTCATCCATATTACAGCATCAAACTGAAAGTGGGAATTTAAAATCCAGAAATAGGACAAAAGCCCGAGGTAGAGAAAGCACTCACCCCTGTTATCTTCTTTAATAACTCAACCTGAGAAACGCACAATGCTCGCAGGGCCCGAGACCCTGTGATTAATGACACCTTGCTTGGCCTTACTATAACGACATCCCATCTTTAGGCCTTAAAGTCTTTCCCAAGGTTATTGTTCCTATTCTGAATAGAGACTGTTACAGAAGAGTGCCCTTTTCAGGCGCCTGCCTCGCAATTTCATACAGAAAAAAAGAGGTCATATTTACTGATTTTTGAATTCAGATTCAAACTAACTTTTTTATAAAAACCCAGCACATTTATAAGGCCATTGTTATAATTGATTGAATTTTTTCCGTAACGCAAGAGCATGTGCCCTTGAACAATTAAACCCAATGGCAGCGTTGTACTTGTGGCAGATCTTCTGTAGAAAGATAATAATCACACGGAAGATAAAAAGCCATCCAGTTTTACTGTTGTTATTCCATGTAATTCAATTTCCCCTAAAGCTTTACAATGCCTACAAACCACAAATATTCTTCTCTGAAGAAGAAATTCAATACAAAAGTTGGTTCCTTGTGGTCTCTGATCTACGATCACAAAGTTTAAGACTTTGCACCAACTTTCCAGCTGCAGACGGTTTACACCAATGACAATTCTTTTGTGTCTCGCCTCAGGAGTGATTCTAAGAAGTTATTCGTAAAAATGTATGAGAGGAGGATTCTTTGAGGATGGATTATCCATGCGTTCTGGGATCTTACTGATATTAACAAAAGATGAGCGCTTCAAGGAAATTCCGTGCTGATTCCCACACGCATACTAATGTCCATTCACGAGTGTGACCGCTGGGCGCTCCGCAATCCCTGTGCTGAACCGGTTCTCTGTTAATAAGGAGAGCCGAGTCGCTTCTAGATGCCGTAGGGCTCATTTCCTGATCGTATTAAACCACTTCCTCTCGACGGCTTTGACTCAGCACAATTCTAAATATATTCCCCCATGCGGAGGCAAAAAAAAATGACCCCAGGCTGAGGGTGATCACTCACACAACCAGTTAGAGGACTGCAGAGCTTTAATAAGGGTCTTTAATTAATGGTTGGCGAGCTTCCAGCGGAGAGGTGGAGGAGAGCGGGTTAAAATGGTGGAAAGGGGTCGACACCTGGGGACATTAATGCCCACTTCTGAGATTATACATCCCCTGATATCATGGGAGAAGCTGGAAAAATGATAGGGTGGTAAACGAAAGCAGGAAACACAAATATGGCCGGATTTTACAAACGTATTCTAGCACCCATATATTTTTCACCCTAATCATGGATAGCGGTGTTTTCTAATGGGGCTGCAGCCACTCTGTAAGAATCACTAATCTGGGTCTCCGTTTAAATCAGAGACAGGAGCGTATGTGATAAACCACCGGGGCCAATTAGTTATGATGTTAAACCACAGACACTTAGGACCCATCCAATTTAAGAAACAAATAAATTCCGAGGGCACTTACTTTGGTGGAGTGCTTTCAGCAGCCTGTTGATGCTGATTAAATATCGGCGCATGGTGAGGGAGGCACGCCGCATTTATTACCCTGCCTTTGAGTTCCTCTCTGCTTAGAGGATACATTTTTAAAGTAAATGACTCTATGCTCAAGGGACTCCTCTGTTGCCTTGAAACATTAGAAACAACAACTGGGCTTGGAATGCTACAAAAACATCAGAGAAATGGAAATGAGAGGGATGAATCTGGGTCATACACTTTCAGGAAACAGGGCTCTAGTTCAAAGAGGGGAATGGAGGGGGGTAGCTCGATGTTTCTTCAAATGTCATTGGAACAGAACGTGAATGGAAGAGAGTTCGAACGGATTGTGAGGGGAAAGGTTTAGCGGTGGTCAAAGTGGAAGCTGATTCCTAGGGATACGCTTTCATCATACGACTTTTAAAGTGAACAAGGGGTTCTGCTGTACAACCTGCAACGTGTTGAGTGCAAAGGTCTTTTTCCCCCTGCAAAACAAAAGAGATGTAAAAAAAAAAAATGGTGGGGGAGCTATGTGGGATGCCGCTGACTATTCCTTTTTCTGATACTAAGACTAAGAAATATTTTAGCTAAATCTTTCAATCCTGATCCTTGTGGAAATGCGTGAACAAGTGAATGACTGCTTGTATTTTTTTTTTTTTAGATATCTTGCATGGGGTATTGTATTAATATAATTCTGCCAGCACTCTCTTCAGTGTTTTTGTTTTCTTCCTGTAAAACAACTAAGATGTTACTTCTGATCACCTGAAAAACATTTCAGATCACTGTCCAATTACTGTCCACGTTATGTGGCCAACTCAAGAATATACATTGCAATGTGAAGGATTCACATTAACTCATTGTCTAAGTGTGTAATTTCTGTGCATTTGTTCATTAATAAACCATAACCAGATCGTTTTCACGTTATATAACGTAACTTTGAATTAGTGCTGTCAATCTGATTTTTTCCCCTGCAATTAATCATGATTAAAAACATTGAAAACGTTTATATATATATATATATATATATATATATATATATATATATATATATATATATATATATATATATATATATATATATATATATTGTAATAATTCAGTTACTCTCCAAATTAATGCAGAAACAACTTAAAGACAGTATATTTAATAGAATATTAATATTTGTTGTAATGGCATCTTTTTATGAATGAAGACCAGTCTCACTGATACTAATACAGCTAATGATGTCTCTGAAATAGATTTTTTGAAACATTAATTATAGACATTCAACATTAGTTAGTAAGTCATAGGGTTGCGGTATACCAGTACTCTCATCAAATGATTACATTTCCACCGTGTTTTCGCTTCGGTGAGTAATGTAGTCAATCACAGGCATGTTTGTATATTTCTACATCGCAGTTGGCCAATCACAGGTGTTGAATTTGGAATCCACTCACTGCTTGAGTGTTTGTCCAGGTGCTGAGTTCAGCTGTAAGTGCAGACATTGTGAAAATAAGATATTGTATACCAGCTTCACTACGGGACTTTGTGAAATTGCATTTATTGAATGAGTGACAGCTTTTAGTGATTATAAAGGGAGCGCTCTGTCTAGGCAATATCATTTTTATTTTTATTTTTTTATTAATAGGTTTTCAGTGGTATAGATTTTCAGTGGTATATAAAAACCTTACATAATGAACTGTTATGTTTTTATTACCATAGAATGTCATTCCTATCTTCATACACCACGGGTCCCCTTACAGTGAAATCGCCATTTTGCGCCGCAATGTTTCTATAGTAGCCCCAAACGAACAAAGTAGCCACTCTCAGCTTTCTCCGACAATAACATTGTTGTCCTGTGTTAGCCACCATAGCTTCTCTATGTGCTTTGAAAGAGAGGGGTGCGCGCTGGGCGATTGTAATTCACAACCTCACTGCTAGATGGCTCTAAAAAATTTACACTGCATCTTTAAAGCAAATATTTTCTCTGTTTACTTTGTTCTTTGATTAACCTTAATGGCAGACAGCATTAGTGTCTGCTGTCACTTTAAGATCTGCCACTGTCGAACATGATGTTGTCACATGTCACATGTTGAACTCTTTAAGTTAATTTAAGACATTATTAAAACTGGTATTTTGTTATTGTTTGTTCAAGCATAAAAGAGAACTTGATTCTGGTGTGCTGTCAGTGCGCACAATAATTTCTGTTCATTGTTTGTGTGTCAGGACATTCACAGACAAGCGCATTCTCTTTTGTTTTGTTGTGCTTAAATGGTTTAAAAGCATTTGCATGAATAAGAGCATGAATATATAATGTAATGCTAGCCAAAGGATGACAGAAAAACAGATGCAGCATTAATTGCGTTAAATATTTTTAATGCGTCAAACTGAAAAAAAATTAACGCATGTGTTAACACTCTAATTTTGACAACAGCAGTTGAAATAATTTTATGAAATTCATGAGGTGGTGAGGGGACTGTCAAATGCTGCTCAATCCTGATATCCAGGTTACTTTTCATTTTATAATATAATAAGAAGCTTCACATTTTGGAACTCTAGCACACTTGCTCGACATATTTGAGTTTCTATAATATGAAAATGTACATTGTTTACACTGGGCCCGCAGATTTGGTGAAAAGCCTCGAGATAATCTTAGCTTGTTCATTATGCTATCAGCCACTCAGAGGCGAAATGACAAAAATGTCACCGCCTGAGCCATAATTACATTTCTAAACCCTGTGCAGGAAAGATAAACACGAGTGCTGTGTCTATATTAATATAGCTACTGGCCTGGGGGAGTCATCCGTAAGAGAGCAGCACAAACATGCAAATAAATTATAATTTGGTGACATCAACAAATGCACATTATTTGAGGGTTTGCTTACTGCTTAGCATCATAGCTTATCTCATAACAGGCATCTTCTGAAAGAAAGATGGTAAACAAAGTGGTATTCTGACGAAGACTTAAAAAAAAAAAAAAAAAAAAAAAAGTATTGGCAGTATTGAGTAGCAGTTTGATTTGGTACTCGAAGACTGACATATTTGCATATGGTCTCTGTGAATAATAATTGTTATTGCCGGTAATGCAGCAGAACACATGAATAGCCAAATTCATTTCTTAGTAAAAAAATGCCGTAATTTACTCACCCTCATGTCATTCAAAACCTGTGTCACTTTCTTTCTTTTTGTGTAACACAAATAAACATCTTTTGAAGAATGTTGGTTACCAAAACATTTTGGTTACCATTTACTTTCACAGACATTTCTCGAAACTTATTTTATTGTTACTCATAAGAAATAAATTCATACAGATGGATCAACATGATTGTGAGTAATTTTCATTCCTGGAAGAACTATCCATTTAAATGAACTCTGACAGGCAGAACGAAAAAAAAATAAAAAATGTGTCAAAGTATCCAATCTGTGCATTGGACCTTGCAGTGCAAATGAAGCCTGATTTTTCTGCCACTGTATTATGTCAATAATATTTAATTAAACAACAATAATAACAAGGAAAATAAAGATTTTTTTTTACTACAGTTTGCTGACAGTATGTCTGTTTACCTGTAATTAGGTAATTAATTAAGATGAAGCAATGTTTATGCTTAAAGGTTGCATACCCTATGATTTAAATTGAACATAAATATGGTCATCATTTATTTTAACAATAAATGCATAGTTAATCCACTGTATAATCAACTAACAATTGTTTTTTTAATTAATAAAGGTTAATAGTTATTTTTATTTATAAACTAATGTTAATTTTTAAATATATTATTGTTAATTTTGAAATTGGAGGTTTATAATGCAATGCTGATTTATACAACTTGTTAAAATGTAAATGTATATGTATAAATTAACTGAACCTTACTGTGAATTCTTACCATTATTATTATTTTTATAATAACTTAATTTTAAAAATAACTTATTTTAAAAAAAAAAAGTGTTCCAAGTAATTATGAAAATTACTCTTTCCAAAAAACAAATAAAAACTAGATGAAAATCTTAGGGAGGGATGAACTGGGAAGAGTGTGCACACAGAAAGCCCCCTCACAGCACACAAGCACTGAACTGAGCTCTCTTTCATGTCTTTTGCGCTGAACAAACAAATACAGAAAATGATATCAAAATATCCGTTTTGGCAAGTAAATAAAATGAATCACTTGGATCCATGTATTCTGCCTTAAAGTGACACCAGTCTAATAAACCTGCTGCTGTCTGTCATTAATGTTAATCAAACAACAAAAGAAAAAGAGAAAATCCCTTAATGCTCTAGAATGAATAATTTTAATAGCTTTAATAAGGATTAATCTGTATTTAATTTATAGAAATAAATGTCAGCTTGAAACTATGAAGAATGCTGCAGGCAAGTTGCTATAAATAATGCATATCAGTAATTGAAAAGAAGACCGTTTTCCTTTTTTCACCTTGAAAAGTGTTGTTATTTAATGAAAGATACATATTTAATTTTAAGATTTATTTTTAAAATAAATAAAGACATGTAATATGTTGCAGTTGTTAAATACAGTATGTGTTTGTATTGAATGTTAAACCTTAATATCATTCATATTAATTAACAGGCTAATTGTTCTTTTAGCCTGTTAATATGAGTTCAGCCTATAATGAGTTTAAACATTTGAGAGAAATGCTTAATTTATGCATAAAAATTTAACTAAACCCATTTGATTTTAGCAGACTAAATCTACTGTCCATTTAGTAGACTAAAATCTTATGATATTAAGTCGACTTAAACTAATCCAATTCAGATAGCTAAAATAGGACTAAAACTAAATGGCATTTTAGTCGAAAGACTGAGACTAAAACTAAATCATATTTTTCTGTCAAAATTAGCAGTGCTTTAAAATGCCAGCGAGAGCTGGTAGAATTACGAAACAAAGAGAGAGTGCATTTTGTTTAGTTTTCCTGAGAAAAAGAATTAATTATTAAAAACACAACATTGCCTTGATGTTCAGTATGGTCTTGTTGTATAATTTAAAACCCTAAAAAGTGCATACAGTTCCCAAGTTTGACTTCTGGCGCTGGGCGATTCTCTGCAGACCTGGAGAGTGGAGACAACAGAGCAAGGGAGCTGTCAATCAACCCGCGGCACACAGAGGGCCGTGTCACCACAAAGAGACAGCTGTGCCAATCTCATCGCTGAATGTCAGTGATTGGAATCTCGAGGCTCACAAAAGGAGCAGCCAAATGAGGCTTTTCTGCAAAATCTACCTCGATTGTCATTCCTAGTGATGTGCGCTTCTGAGGAGGTACGCTGCACTGGGTCTCTGATTGTCAGCCTCGTGCCACACAATTTCGCTTTCTTGCTTTGTGAATCTGAGCAAAAGAACGAGATATGTGACGAGAGGCATCGGAGCTTGAGTTATGAACAACTTCTCCTGTAAACGCAATATTCAGGGCACAAAACTTCTCGAAGATGAAAATAGGAAAAGTATCTCACCTAAAACATCTTATTCAGGCGAGGATTCAATAAAGGCATTCATGCTTGGTGCAACATCAAGCCGACTGTATGCTTGAGATGTGCAGCACCGGTTAGTGAAGCGAAACAAACACAAACAGCAGTGGTACTCATTAGGGGTCCAACGTCTCTTAACCAACCACAAAAGTTACTGTGTTTAAGCCCACACATGCTTGCCGTCACTGATCATCTGTCATCTGACATGAGACATCAGGGATATGACAGCGGTCTTGAACGAAGCATTTAAGGGACTGGGGACTTGCTCATGTTTGCCGTGGTGTCACTTACAGAGACTGCCTGGAAATTTGGGGAACACAATGCAATGCAAATAACATCACAGAGAGGAAGAGAAACAATAACACATGTAAACAAATCAGTCACAAAGTGGCTGTCAGACTCAGCAGAGAGGATTGCATCAAGTGCTGGCGGTGTCATGCTGATTTGAGTAAAGGATGACAGGAACGCATCACTGCTGTATTTTTTATCTTTTTTTTGGAAGGATTATAAGGCTGTCACGGTTTGACTTTATTATGTTTTTAGATTCAAGATCTCATGGACAGGAGCATTACGTATGATTAAACAAGGAACCATCAGGAATCAAAAGCTTTACATCAATGACACGGTTTGATCGTTGTAGGTAGAAACAATGTTGTTAAGCATCAAGAAGAAAACCGCAGAGGGAACGCTGTCCCCCTCCATCAGTGCCCATCACTGGCAAACTGCGCTGTACCCTGCTGTCAACTCCCATGACGCGCTGTAAGATGATATTTTGGAAACATGGGCAAAATGCGTATAGGCTAACTAAATTTTATTTCTATGGGGCAGAGTTTATCTAAATAAATCTGACAAGAAAAACAAATCTGTTATGGAGGATTTGTGGGGTGACTACAAGGGGCAAGGTTTGGCCGTTAGCATGGTCCCACTACAGTATGGACAATAAAAGCTTTTTTTTTTCTCTAAAAAATATATAGATGGAATTCCTTTATACTGTATTATAGTAGCCTAGATGTTGTTATTGTTTGATTCTAGTTCAAATTAATGTCAGATTATTGGGGCTAATTTTCAAAAAAAGCAACAAAAAAACGCTGATTTTTATTTTTTTAACATCTTTATATGCACTATAAACTGTGCGCTTTACTTTCGCATGCATGCAGTTTTATTAATAATTCATCCATAATGTAACTTATCCATGATGCTGCTGTAAATAGAATCTTCATACATTTGCACATACATTTTTGTATGCTTTGATATATGCCCAAACATACAATTTAATATGCACATATTAGCCAAATAAAAATATTTACATATGCACAGCTTTAGAAAAACTTTTCATAGTTACATTTTACTATTTTATAGATATATTTGAGCTACTAACTCCACGCCCCTGCAGTGTTATATATGTATATATATATATATATATATATATATATATATATATATATATATATATATATATATATATATATATATATATATATATATTATATATATATAAACAAGATGTTCATCCTACAGATAAAACAATACCTTTTAAAAAAAGCTACTACTCAGTCGTGTATTCGGATACAGTAAAACTTTAAAAAGAGTATGAAAAGATGCTTACCATTCACTAATTAAAAGCCTTGCGTGCAGAGGTTCCGCTTTAACTTCATCCCCGCTATTTGGGTCTGATTCGGGCTCAAATTGGTATGGCAATGTTGACGCCATTATTTGCACCGCAGATGTGACTTCTGCCCGTAATGTTAAGGGGCGTGGCTTTGGCCCATTGAGTTTTAATAAATACCCTAAAGCCACTGGCACACTGTACGAATGTATAGCCCTATACAACTGTTGATTGTCAGACTCTACGAATATGCTTCCCGCTGTAAGCCATTTCACACTGTAGGATCTAGGTTTTCATTCATGTCAGATTGTACAGCAGTCAAGCGGTTAAAAACGAACGCGCACATGAAGACTCATCTGGAGTTTTACGTCATTTATCCGTGACAAGATCGCTGATGTGAGCTGCATTTACATGTGGTATAGAAATGGTGGCTATCAAACAAAAACAATCTCATGTTACCTAATGAGTGTTCATTTTGATCATGCCTTGTCTTGAATAGAAAAATGGAAAAAAGACAGTGATGGTTTGTTGTTATCTCACTAATTGTGTCATCAGGTTCGGCACTGGTTTTTGATTTGGCGGTTGTCGTAAGAGTATTCACACTACAGGACTGTGTGTCAAATCTTCTGAAAGAATTTCATCTGAGTTAAAATCTGATAGCAACAGTCATTAATCGGCTGGCAGCAAACATGTCAAACTAATCAAAGACTTTCTAGGTTTAAAGGAATCTTTTACAATCCTCAACATTTGTCCCAGATGGCCTAATCACGGCCAAAATCATACAATGTGAACCCGGTTTAAAGAAGGTGATGGGTTTGGTGGGAGGTGAATAAGAATGACTCTGGGGGGGACCTCAAATTTCATGTGAGGAGACAATGCTTCCATCGTGTTATGATTGGATATGATAAATGTATTCCTTGGACTCTTGTTTCCATGCATGTTCCGCGTTTTATAAATCAATCTGAATGAACAAAATGTTATTGGAAGACTTTCTAAAAATTAAATTGTTACTTCAGCGATTAGCATATGGCTTTGTATCAGTAGAAACCCTGGAGTATATTCAAATAAATGTGCTTTCCCCCCTCATATCCCCCTAAGACAAGAGATTTATGCATTTTATTTCTGGAAAAATTCCTCCTATGATGCAAATCGACGATATTTGCATCATAGGAGGAATGTTTGGACAAAGGCTAAAGACTACAGCCAGCAGAGGGAGCCATTTCCGTATGTTTTGAACTCGTGCATGGGGGATGGAGATCACAGTCAGAGCTCAGCTCGCACCTAAAAATATAATAAAATATAATAATTTGACAATTAAAAAGAACAGCCGTTAGTTATTATTTTTAAATAAATGCTTAAATGAGATTTATACTTGGCTTTTAATTAATAGAACATTAGTAAAATTGTTAATGTAAAAAAGTAGTTTTTTATGTAATGTAATGTGACGACATTGAATTTAAATTTGATTTATAAAAAAGTGAGGATTTTGCCTCCTCTTTTCAGAACACCACTGCACGCCAATGACTTAGTCCTGCGCCAGCCGATAACTGTAATTGAGGTAAAAAAAATAAAAATAATCTTTCTTCCTTGCTAAACAGTAGTGTACAGCCTTGCAAATGTGTTTTTTATTGTCTTTTATTTATTATTCATGGTCTCTATTCGTTAGGTCACAATTCAGTGATTTTACAGACAAGGATAAAACATGAGGGCAAAAAAGTTGTATTCAGTATTAGCTTGGAGCAGAGCTGAGAGCAACAACAAGATTTATATCAATGAGCTGCAACATCAAAGCATCAAGCAAGGTTTGGAAGTGAAGGGGGGAAAGAAGAGATGTGCGATCGTAACAGCAATACATGGGCAGAGAGGTTACTTCAGGAGAACTTAAGAGCAGGAGAACATTAAAGACTTGCATTAAGTAATTATCAGCTCGTGTCACCATTAGGGCTGAAAGGGCCCAAGAAAGATGGGACTCAATCAAAGCATCATCAAGTTTTCACCCATGCAAGGTTTAACAGCCTTTGAGATGTAACCTTTAAGGTGAGGGCCATTGAAATCTCTTTAAAATAATGATCCAACATTAGCAATGGCATGAAAGGCATAAGAAATGTCCTCCCAGTTCAAAGTTAAAAGAAAGGCGGCTACTACTTTTAACAGACACGGGAACAGGCAATGATCATTGTGGGAGAACTGAGCAAAATGAAATCAATTTGGGACAAACAGGTGAGACAAATCATTTCGACTTCCACCAAGAAATTGTTTTCAAGTAGGTCCAGACGTGTTGTGCAGGCCGAATGAGGGTGTTTTCGCCCCTTTCCGATTCTTTGACTAATAAACTAGTGTCCAGTGGCAACAGGGAATCTCGAGGAGCCACAGAACCATCCATCAGTCGGGTGGGAAAAAAGGTACGCTTGGCAGATGCATGTGGCTGAGATCGCCCATTAATCTTAACCCGTTTAATCCCAAATTTTTTCCTGCAATGTGAGTACATGCAATTTACTCCTTAGACCTCCCTAACACACAAATGGTATGCCTTCTTTGATTTTATGTTGGTTAAGTTAGTGAAATATTAGGTTTTATACTCGGTCACAATAGTGACCGGTGGGAAACAGCATAGACAGAATTCATACAAATTCTTCTATTAGACCTATTTACCGGTTTGAAACTTAAAATAACAATAAAATATCCAACATATAAGAATGAGATATGATTAGGATTTACTTCAAAACAATTTCTATTGTTCATGATACACAATAAAAAAAAAAAATTGGGGGTATGAAAATTGCAGCCCATTGAAATAAATACAAAAATCTAGGTAACACGTTCATCTTCACTGAATAACGTGTCTGGCCAAAGAGAGGGGAAGAGGTGACCTACAAACCTTGAAAAGATCTAGGCACATACATGTAGTTATTACTCCTAAATATTAGGAAGAGCAACTTTGAACATTGAAGCACCAATTGGTAAATCCGAAATTTGGAAGTTTACAAGGTATATCTTATAAGGTTTATAAGGTATATCTCATAGATATAGATAGACAGACAGACAGACAGACAGACAGACAGAAGCATATACTGATAGACAGATAGACAGAAGTATAGATAGACAGACAGACAGAAGTATAGATAGATAGACAGACAGGCAGACAGACAGACAGAAAGAAGTATAGATAGACAGACAGAGAGAAGTATAGACAGAGAGACAGAAGTTTAGATAGATGGATAGATAGATAGACAGAAGTATAGACAGACAGACATATAGATAGACAGACAGAAGTATAGTTAGACAGACAGACAGAAGTATAGTTAGTTAGTTAGATAGACAGAAGTATAGATAGATAGACAGACAGACAGACAGACAGAAAGAAGTATAGCTAGACAAAGGTATAGCAGATGTATAGCATGGATGGATGGATGGATGGATGGATGGATGGATGGATGGATGGATGGATGGATGGATGGATGGACGGATGGATGGATGCATGGATGGATGGACGGATGGATAGTTTTCAGTTCAGTCTGTGAGAGAGTTCATATGAATAACACAGAATGACATAGAGGGGACATATTCTGTGTTATACTACCGGTCACAATTGTGACCGTCTTCTTTTATCTGCATCCTGACAGCAGAATAAACCATGTATTAATATAATTTCAATATGTATGTATAGATGACCCTTTCATGATGATGTGTGCAAAAAATGAATGAGCTATTCAAAAATTAACTTTGATTAATTCATTAAATTTTCCTGTCATTTCTGTGCTTTCACATTGTTATTGTGCTAAGATGGCAGTACCAAGAAATAAGTGTGTGTGGTCACACGACCAAACTATACAGCAATGTTAAACCTGCCCAGAACTCATGTAGACATCTTAAATGTGTATTATAAATGAAAATTTGCTTCATAATAGAAGTTGCTTTTTAATACAACACTAAAATATTCGAGGAAAATTTACGGTCACAATTGTGACCGGTGGGATTAAACGGGTTAAGAGTGAAGTGTAATTAGGATGGACTTTATGAGTTCACGTGATGTCATAAATAAAAGGAAAGCAGAGGAGCAGCAGCCTGAGGAGAGAGAAGCTTGTCTTCTAATGACCCGGAGAGCTTGTGAGAACAGCCAGGTGTCAACGAGGGCTTTGATGCATGTGTCTCCTGCGCTTTATTTCTACATAATGAACAGTTGGCAACAAGGCAGATGTAGACCTACAGAGGGCTTCTGTGGCTAAATATTTATGGATAAGCTATTGAGTACAAGAAAGGTAATTTAACTGTACGGCACACTTAATTCAACTTTCTACTCAGTGATTCCAAGGATAAATTAGCTTAATAACAACACCATGCGACGTGAAGGCTGCAGCCAGCATTCCGATCAATAGAGAGCTGAAGTGTAATTTCAGTAACACAAAGCCACATTCTCTAAAGGATCAATTGCTGGTGCTGCATACGGCTTCAAGGCAGTTATGCAGTCACAGAACCAGCACTGACACCAGATAGTCAACAGAAAACTAAGATTAAACAAATGTGACTTGAAATGGCAACAGCAATGCATTTGATATATTATGATGTCAGCAATCATTTCAGAGGGTGATTTCTTTTGAAGGGGTCCTATAATGTATGGAATTACCTTTGTCTCAATAAAACTGAACGAAACTTTATAAAACTGAACAAAACTTTTTCAGAAACTATCAAAAATATGCCATTACAAAAGAAGAAAAACACATTGAAAATGAAAAAAAGGAGAGACATGGAGCGGGGGCTTCATCTTCATCATCTTCTTCACCCGCTTGTTCTTCAAGGCAGCAATAAGTGTGTGTTATTGAAGTAACCAATAATATCAATAAAAGTTGTATCCATGTACAGTGTGCAACAGTTTGTTGCGGGTTATTGATATACATAGGCGTAATTTGCGGGTGGGATATGTCCCCACCACTTTTTGAAACATTGAAACATCTTGTTGCACGGATGAACCTAACTAATACAAACAAAACATCTCTGGTTAACTAGAAAAGCATAAGTTCATTTGTTTGTTAAATAAGAGGCGATCTGGTGCTCATTGCCGCTGTTATCAGTGGCGCGTGCATGTGCAGTCTACACACAGAAGACAGCTTTAATCGCCTAACGCCGTTGCAGAGACTTTCTATTTGTTCCGGTGAAATCATGAAATAAAATGCAAAAAAAAAAACTGTCCCTGCTCTTGATATACAACCACTGATGATATTCAGTATAAATGCAAGAATTAAACATGAGGCTTATATTAGCTAATAAATGAACTATTTAATTGATTTCTGGACATCTTAATATAAGATGAATATCCTGTTACATTTGTGCGACTGAGTTCATGTTTTTCTTCTTTTGTAATGGCATATTTATGATAGTTTCTGAAAATGGTAATTCTATACTATAATGCCCCTTTTTTACAAGATGGAAAATAAGTCTATAAAATCCATAGGGGTATTTTGATCTAAAACATACCGAGAGTGTTTTAGCTCAAAATACCCTACAGATAATTTTTTTATAGTAATTCAAAATTTTCATTTTTTAAGGGTGTGCAAAAACACAGTCACCTTTTGTGTATTCCTTTCAATGCAAATGAGCTGCTGCTCCTGGACTCCTTTCAAGAAGAGGGCGGAGCTTCAAAGAGCTCCAGTTAGCAGCTTCAATTACCTCACGCAGACACGCACTGAAAAGGTCAGAAACTGTTCATCCTTTTATGTCCAAACCAGGGGTTGGACAATGATGGAGTGACTCAAGAAGAAGTGACAACATGAAGAATGCAACAGGAAGTTTCTGAATAGTAATTTGATGAATTTATGTAGCTGATGTGGAGTTAACTATCTTCAAGTATTCATTGATTAGTATATTTTGTCAGGATAATCTATAACCTGCTTGTGTCGGAACTGTTGTGTGATGCCTACAGAGCCAGAGAATGCTGCATGAAGACAGTTATAGTTTAGTTTAATTGCGACATGCCATTTTTTTAAGGATCAGGTGTCAGACAAATCCAGTATTGTACGTATACTATTCTGTGTTATTAAGCCCCACAAAAGACACACAAACATTAAAAAGCACTTCTGTCACACTTCAAAAAGGACAACAAAACCATAAAAGTAGTCCATATACTGCCCATGAAATGTAAAGTTGTATGTCAATGGTAAGAGAGTATGAGAGCTATGAGAGTAAAAAACACATACACATACAAATACATATTATGACTGGTACACTGCAACGGTTGAAGTTACTAATATTAATTTGTTTTCTACTGAAGAAACAAAGACACCTATATACTGGATGCCCTGAGCCTGAGGGTAAGCAGATTAAACATAAAATGTTCATTTTTGGTTGAACTATCCCTTAAAATAATTAAATATTAGGCTGCTGTCACTAAGACATATTGCATGGATCCAATATACTTACTGTACACATGCGCTTTCTTTCTTGACAGTTTATGTTCACTTAAAGGTGCACTATGTTGTATTTTTGCATTAAAATATCCAAAAACCACTAAGCCAGTGTTATATATTTTGTTTAGTTGAGTTCTTACAATATCCCAAAAGTTTCCAACTATTTGTAAATTGTGATAAAATTGCTATTTTAACCAAGGAGCTGGGACGTCAAGGAGCCGGGAGTTGCCTGTCAATTGCGTCATATCTGCGTTACCCTCAGTTACCGGTTTTATTCTGCAGAAGTGCTTTACTCTTAGCAGTGTGTACAAGTGTCACAGCAGCCACTGAACGAATTCACAGAGTAACGTCATAACATCATTTTAAACACTTAAATGTATCTAATATGATAGAGAGCTGTCTTATCTCCAACTCATGACCGGAAAAGGCACCGGCGACTGTGTCCTGTCATAATAAAAATCCCGCTGCTTGTGTGTTTGCTTAACAATCACTCCAGCGGCCTTGCTCAGCTCCACAACACTCGGTCCTGCTCTGCTTCATACAGTAACGTTAACAACCACATCCATAAACATGATTTCTGCCTGAGTCCTTGCCCAATTCTTTTCCACCAGCTGTGAGGTGAAGACCACATGTCCCATGATTCTGAGCTCAAACTTGGCATCACCAAACTACTCATTTGTTTTAAATAGGTGCCCTCTAGAAGACAGAAAAATACATAGTGCAACTTTAAGCTATAACTATGTAGGATACTTGCTGAGATCTGTATTTGATTTGATTTGTTTTACATAATATTGTGTGAATTTGTCCGTTGAATGTGAAATAGAGCTCTATTCAGTATTCATGCACTATATGAGACGCAGCTTTCCGGGGGCATGCTTCGGATGTTTACGCACAGAAAACTTCCTACACCGCATGAGATTAACAAATTGAGTTCCCTTTGTGTCCACTTGCAAAAAAAAAAAAAAAGGAGACACACACAAAAAAAGTCTAAACAAGAAACTCCTTACATCAAAGTGAGAACACATGTGCAATACTTAATATCACTGCAGCTGATGGTGGTGACGCCACAAATAGCTGTTTGCTCTTTCCTTCTGTTGTCACATATATTGCTGTATACCTTGCATCTCTCAGTCCACTCTATTTATCCCTCCATGGAACATACATTGGCCTAACCTCAAGATAAACTGGCGCTGTGAGCAGCAAGTTGCTTCTAACTTTACGGACTATTATCTGTCTTGGTTTTCCCTACAGTGGTGTGATTGGTCTCAAGCTGTTCCCCTGCTAGTTCTATCATCTGTCTGGCTGTGCAGTATGGTCACTGAACCTTTTCTCGTCCTTCTGATGAATTCAGCATCGAGCACAATGGAAAGACATTCAGCCCCTAATAAAGATTCATTGACATCACCTTGCAAACATTCATCATAGTCAGTGCCTATTTTGCCCATTAAGAGATCAAAGATGTTCTGTGGGGCGTTAATTAAATTGGATAATGCTCCAAAATGACTCGAAAATATCCTAATAAGCATCAAGGTCTTTCTTGTTAGTGGGCCCAGCTGACTTTTTTTTCTTCGGTATGTGCCAATGAATTAAAGGGAGAGTGAGATAGAGACAAAGGCAGAGAGGGAAAAGAGTTCATTTTTAAAGGAGAATAAATGAATTTGGAAATGTATTTTTGAAACCCTCTAACAAGCCTGGAGGATTTCTCGCAATATTAAAAGATACCAATCAAGTTCATTTGAAATGGTAAGAAGGTAAAATATTCACTGGAGTCATGAAATGACTTTTAAATAGTCTCTCACTGTTGAAATAAGATCCGGAGATACCAATACTCTGAACCGTTTCTGAACCGCTTCCCAAAGGTCCACTGTGGATTAAACTCCATTTTATTGAACTTGTTATATTTTAACAGTTACAACATGCAATCAAAAGGGTTTATATTATATTATATTATATTATATTATATTATATTATATTATATTATATTATATTATATTATATTATATTATATTATATTATATTATATTATATCTGTTCTAAACTTACTTGACATTTATTGAAAGATAGCATATGTAAAATACATATCTATTGTCAGATACACAATAACAGTTATAACAGTCAGTTTTAGTTAGTGAATCATACAACTTTTTTTACTGAGACAGTGTGAGCCACTTAAGTTGAGAATCAATTGAACTCAATGTGATTATGAGGTGAGAAAACATAGGAGTGATATGATTACTCCACAAAAATGAAAGCTCAAGAGAGCATGCAAGTCGATTAAATACATAAGATGAGATTGATTGTAAATCATCACTTCTAACAATAGAAGAACTGGATTGCTTCGCATGACCTTTTCCACCTTAACCTTGAGAGAGGGGCTGGGGCTTGGCTGATGAATAAACAGCAAGCACACAAATCATTTTAAAAAATGACATAACCTTGAGTCCAAATTCCACATGGAGGTTATGAAAAGCTTTTATAATTTTCTGTCTGCTCGTGTAACTGACTGCTTTCTGTTTCAAACAAGATCTGTAGCCAACTGGCACGTTTTCCTGCCAAAGCACGAACGGAAAACAATGCTCTGAATTTCTGTAACTCATCAAAACTTCTTCAATAGGCTTGTTCTCCATAGTGTCTCATAATTAGGGTAAGTGATTACAAATGCATGCCAGCAAGTCTTAAACATTAATTCTCTGGCCAGCCAATATATGGCTCAACCATTAAATGATAGATAAATAATCAAAAACTAATTCTAAATTGTGCATTAGCTGCACATTTCGCATAACCACATACTACCCCCCCAGGTTTGATGATAACATCCTTTACTGGGCTACACCATTAACCCGGCCTCCCAATTTTACTGTATTTTTTTCCCAATGACAAATATCACCTTACACTGCGGATTTTAATGCCATAAATCGCCACACGCTCAGAGAGGAGCCATAAAATATAACAGACCTCACTTTCCTTAGATAACAATCACTCGGGTGGAGGAGTCAGTGAAATCTGCCAGTTCAAACGGCCATAATTCAACGCAAAGAGCTCTCAGATCACCTCGGGACAAATAAAGAGAAGATTAACACACTGCCGCATACAGACGCTTACATAATGTATAACAGCATTGACATGCATAATGATACATAATACTTTTTACAGCTATTATGTTTACCTTTAATCTCACTTACTACCATCCAGATGCCTGTTTAGTATGCATGCTTACTTTTGTGAACTATAAATACTAAGTCTGCATGAAAGGTAGATTTCATGTTATCATTATATATTTGTATCTGACTATAAACATTTCACTTGCAGTAGATACAAATACTTATTTGGTTTGCTCAGTATAGGCTATATGTTCTCATTTAAAATCTGTGCTGCCTACAGAGGTATTTTGAGGAATCATACAGTCAGCAACCAATACAACATCTGTTCTTATTTTGTTTCCTCCTAAGATAGCTATGCTCGGACAAATTGTACAGCATTGCATATTTTATTTGTATTTATTTTTTTATTTTTTATTTTACAAAACTATTCACTATCAAGGACACGCAAGGGCTATTTAAAAGCAGATAAACACTTTGCCATAAACTATGGAAATGCACGTTAATTAAATTTATTCTAATCAGTAAGCACATGGCCATTATAAGCATGAATGTGTATGCGTGTGTGTGTGTGTGTGTGTGTGTCACTCTCATGGCTAAAGACCAAGAGAGAAAGTAAGAGCCCTTCAGAGGCTTTCAATCTCTTGTAATAGTGTTATTATCTTAATGGAGGTGCCAAACACACAAGACTGGAAAGGTCCGTGTCCCTTTGTTTTGTGAGCCTGAGAGTAAGTGGTTTTATATTACCCTGCTCTGCTATATGGCCGCCGCTCAATATGAAATGCGCATTACTCTTGGGAGCCACGGCGAACGGCCCGAGACATGGCTCCATCCTCACCTCATGAGGCACATCAGAGTAATCAAGTTTAAATTGTCTTTCTCGAGAGGGTCACGCCGCTGTTCATATTAGGGGCATGGGCCATCAAGTGCGGCTGCAGGTGGTAATGACGGAGAGCAGGATGTTTAACATGAAACCAAAATGAGTGTTTGAAGGAAGGTGGGTTTGTGCATTTGTGATGTAGTACAATGACAGGCCAGACTCAGTCTAAAGTCCGAGACTACATTTTCTATGAATTGCCAAGAGCAGCTTTTTCCGAGTCCAAATGCACCCTGAAAAATGTGGTCTTCGACTCAACCTGGACTCGAGGCCTACAACACGCATGTTTCGCATGTCGTGATGCTCTTCCACATGAACCGAAGAAAAAATTGACAGGCATCAAAGTTTTCTTCTACTTCGTACACAAAGAAATCTAATTATCTTTACCCTTTTTCTGGGAAGAACTCAATTACAGGAAGACAATGTTACTCTGATGACTTTCGATAACAGAATGCCATCATGGAGAAATTATATGTGGTGTATGAGATTTGAAGACCGGACACTGCAAGCTGGGATATTCAATTACATCATCTCTCCTGGGACTGATCACTTGGCTGACTAAGACCTCCTCCCTAATGACATAACAATTTAATTTATATTCGTTGCAATGGAAATCATGAGGTGAAAAACACTCATCATTTTTTGGGCCAACATGGCCAGCATTCACTTGTATATCATCGGATCCATTCCATTTCCAAATTGACCTTTGCTCTTGCGTCACAACGAATAATGCTGCTTATTACGGAAATGCTTTTAATGCTTCCTGACAAGAACTATCCGAGAACTATACGATTTCCGTCCTTTGGTTATTCAAGCCTCTCTACAATACTATTTCTTTGATCCTTCAGTGTTTCCAGACCACAATTCAGCTCAAATCATCTTGTGCACTCTTCACCCATGCTCTCACTGTCAGCTTGACGTGTGCATTACCATAATGTATATCTCCAGTATGACACTGAGGGTAATTGCAATTACTACATCTCTCTTCCCCTTGTCACTTTGCTGGCAAATGGAAAGCGACAATAACGTTCCTTCGTCTAGAATGACATAAGCATGGCCGGCTTAAAAACGGGAAAGCTTACAGATTCTGAGGTCACCTTGCCCTCCACCTCTGTTATGCCTCCGCCCCAGGTAGTTAACAACGGCGGAGCTCTCGTTATCCACCGTGATATCTGTGAAAGTGTTGCAAGCACGCCGTTGTCAACACACCAAAGAGCAGTAGCGTGGCGAGATAGGATTGTATAGACACTCTCTTCATAATGCTCATGGGCAATGTCAAGCTCAACGGAGGGCTCTTGTTAGGAGCTGAGGGAAGGTTATCAGTCCTGACACACGCTTATCAGCACACATCCATCTCGTAGCACTGGCGCTGTGCGCACCACCCACCGAAGTACACAGATGCTGTTTACCCGCGCCAGGAGTGGGCCGCCACAGCTAATTCAACATGATTGTCTCCCAAAGGACAGAAAGCTGAGATTTTGACGGGGAAGGAGGGACAGAGCTCAACACACGTCTTCCCAGAAGAAAGGGAGCCGATACGTTGAGTCTACGCTTCCCGTCGCTATTTTGTTAAACCTCGGTTAACATCACTGAGGGAGGATTTTTGGGATTCCAGGGCTGATTCAATCATGGGTAATTGCTATCGGATAATAAAAGAGGACACACAAGGCGGGTTTATTCACCGGGATTCTAGGGGGCTTATTGACACAATATCTCTGCTGTCAATTATCTCTCCCACTCTGACAGGTGCACAATAACAGGCGCTGGCATCTTTCTATTGAGCTGGTAAACTCAAGCTTCTTTTGAGTCCAGAAAACGTGTCACATGAGGGAATTGAGTCTGATTTCAGACTGCTCTCATCCCTGCGCTCTGTTCCCCCTTCTTTTCTTATGGAAAGCGCTCTCAATCCACTAATCACATTTCCTTAAAAACTGATGGAGAATCAATAATCCACCTGATTTACTTCATTAGATAATACATTTTCAGATGACAGTCTACATACTGAGCCCTCTACCTGAGCAACTGTCGAATGTTTCACCAAGATTAAACCCACCTGCCACATCTACGAAGTTCCCAAAGAGCTAAGCCAGGTTGTTTTTTTTTTCTGGAGAATGCCTTTGTGAGGAAATCGGAAAGGGGAGGTTATCAGAGAGCGAAAGGACAGCACCCTGTCAACATCATGGTGCCTGCTCACTGATTTAATTTTAATGAAGAGACTGGATTTGTGCAGTTGTGCTCGCCCAAGGCTAAAGTCATGCAACTCCGGCAAAACAAATGAGAGAGGAGCAATTACGAGACGCAATAAACAGACTCAGCATTTTCCCTTAAGCACTAGAACTACATCAGAGTTGGAGAAACCAAAAGCAACCAGGTACCCAAGGGTGGAATCAAATGAACCAACAGCACCCCTCGGCAGCTGGTAAGGGGTGCACATGTACACGGAGAGAGGGAATTTAGTAGATGGGAACGCTAGTCCTGTAATGTTGAGAAGAAGTATGTGTCATCTAGTAGCAGTGTACGTGAGCGATTGCAGCCAACCCAGCCGAAGTGATTTTCCACATGCAAGATGCTTTCAGGGGACTAAATATGCCACAATGACATCTGGCTGAGAGAATCATTGATTGCACTCTCATCACAAGCAGCCGCCAGTTGCAGAGCAAATGAGCTTATGAATGTTGTTCTCTGAGAGCTAAGCGTGATTAAGGAATTCAACCTATGAAAATGACGCTATAATCCTGAATCCTCTTGAAGATCAAACATTCAGTAGGTTGAATTGTTCTCTCCGTCTCTCTGAGAGCATTAGCAGAAGATCAACAATAAATATTCAATATTAGCTAAGACAGAGCGTCATTCTTTTCATTTCTGCACGCCTTGCAAGAAAATGTTCTTTCATTTTTGACTGGTGATTTATGTTTCCCTCAAGGCAAAACTGCTGACTTCCTAAGTGCTCCTAAATACATAATCTTGTAGGAGGCAAACACACAATAATGTTATGTTAACTATTCATTAACAACCGAACAAGGCACATAAAGATGTGTTTTTGTATTCTAAAAGTTTAATTAGAGTACTGTTGGGTTAGTTAGAGAAGATGGGATGTCAAAAGCCACATTTTCCAGTGCACAAGACCTCTAACATTGGTAATTAACAACTTTGATTAAAGTGTTATTGGGCATGACTTGCATTTCCAACACTATATAATTGGACAAACACAATCATCTTAATTACTCCAACTCTATAAATAATGAGTAGGAAAAATAATGTTTCAAACACATAAACGAATGTGAGGTAGAATTTATCCCGAAAGCTGTTTTAAGATATTTAAGGTGTGCGGAATAGAGGAATTATGCTTTACAACACTTTATAACATTTATTTAAAGATCACTAATATGACTTGCAGCACTTCCAGTGATATCTGAAAGTAAAGGTAGCTAGCCTGTTATGAACTGTCAGAAGTTTTTTGATAAAAGAACGCATGCTGCATATGTTTCCGTACAGTATTAGTCCAGGTGAGCTATCCAAGCTTGTTATTTACATGCAGCAGATCGGACTGACAGTAACTTAGCCTGTGAATGATACAGTCACATAGATATCAAAGGTGTGTGCTCACCTGTTCTCCTGGCTCATGCGACTTCATAAGGCTCTTCTCTCTGTACATTGACCAAAGGCCGACGTTTGGCAGAAAAATTAAAGCCACCATGAATAGAAATGCCATCTGCAGAACGCGCTTTTGCCTCCTCTTCATTTTGAAGACGCAAAAGAGACACAATCCAGCGCTAGATAGACGAGAGTCTGCCGTTTGTGGACTCAAGCTCCGTATCTCCCCTCGCAGAAGACGACAAACTTTCACCTGCAAGGAAGACAGAGTCGCCGCGTCATTTAAACAAACACTCCGAAACGAAACGACATAGTGTCTTATTACACGCGATAATCTCAGGCTCGTGAGCAACACTAGCTATCTCTTAACTGACATACGCAATAAAGCAAACATTAACTGAGCACTCTATACATAGATTATCAATAACTGAGACAATTCTTTAACAGCCACTATAGCTAAGACTAAAATATATATATTTATATAATCACGAGCCCGTTTTTTTATCAGTCCCTCGAGACGTAAAGCGCGTAAGCAATACTATGAAAACGACTTACAGTAGAGGGTTATTTGCATGTTGAGACATATATGTTGCTCGGTAATCCCCTCTCCTTTGTTGAAGACATGCGAGGGGAACGTTTCCGAGTACGATAATTGCTGAACAACGACGAGCGCTGCGTTTTTATCTGTGGCAATGCGCTCGAGATCAAATTTGAAATCGTCTCGTGCTCGTCTTTAAAACCCTCGCGCGCGTACCACCTACTGAATGTTTACGGATTCTGTCTCTTTCCTCCTTGGGCGACTTCTCATTGCCCTCCGCTTTTAGATATTGCGGTTATAAGCCACGTGTGCTGCGCATTGATATGGAAACATCCTCGCAGCCGCCCGGGCGATGCTTCCCGATGTGTGGGACAGCGGCACAGTGTGTAGCAGCAGTCTTACCAAATGCGAGCTCACCGTGGAGGAGGTGACGGGTTCTTAGGTTTGGTTTGAGCTGTTGAGCTGTAGCGGTGCTTCTTTGAACGCAGTTGTGTTTCCCGAGTTCAAGCCAATATCCATGTGAAACTCACTATTCTGGTGAGATTATTTTGGATACTTTATTACACTAGAAAATATAGTTTTACTTATTTTTGTATTACTTTTAAAAGAAAGTGTTGTGATGAATCATGTGATGATGTGATTATATATTTATATACTGTAACAATTGTTATGAAGTATGCACATGGTCTTTTTGATTGTAAGTTATCTAATATTTATTGCATTCTTGTCGTGTTTGTGTGTGACTACTTTGTCTGTCTGTTTGTGTTCGGTAACTGTTTTGTTTGTTTCTCCTGAAAAATGTGGTTACACGTGATATTCTCTTATTAGCGTGCATATTACTAGAATGTTGGTTGTTTATTAGCATAAGTATATTAATGCCTTCTGCATGAACATATTCTACATCCATTGATTCCTACCCAATAAACTTAAACTCACCTAACTACCTTACTAACTATTAATAATGATGAGTTTATTGAGTTAAAAGTCATAGATAATGATTACACTGTAAAAAAAAAAAAGTTACCTGGTTACCTGGTTGGTTCATTGAAATATTTTTAGTTAATACAATGAACATTTTTCAGAATTGACAACCTTTATTCAAATATTTTTACAATTTTTGTAAGCATAATGGGTAATTGTGTGTGTTTTATTTGTGAAGATGCATTGAAACATGCCTAATTGTGATTTTTATTTATTTATTATTTTTATGTGGTTCAGATACAATAATATTTTGAGTTTCTAATTATCAAACCAATTTCCTTCATTGTATCAACTCAATTTTTTTATTTCAATGAACTCAAAATTTTAAGGCAACCAGGTTAATTACTTTTTTAAGTAAAAAAAAACAATATTTTTTTACAGTGTAGTTAATAGTGAGAAATGGACCCTAAACTGAAGTGTAACCAAACTATTTTATGAACTTTAGCCCTTTGGAGTCTGAGTTGTTTTTTGGGCCTGTACATTTTGAAGGTAGGGTCATATTAGTATATTACCACTGTATTGAATAATAATATAGCCTACTATTATAAATTAATAATCGTATGTTCATTAGAATCATTAATTCTGCTGCTGTACTTTAAGAATCCATCAACCTGGATAAGTTCATCAAGACAATCTTTTTTTTTTCTTGGAATAAATTCATACTGAAGAGGCACTCATTTCTTTGAAGTTGTTTATTTATTGTTTAATGCTGCTATACTTGATGGGAAAGAAAGGGAAGACAGATGGGGGTGCAGTGGGGGTACGCTTACGCCAAAGGCAACTGCAGCACAGCATATGGAGACAGCATTACACAAGGGATCACCTGTTTCTAAGTGAATTGCAGATCTTCATGAATTTTGTCAATACCAGGTTGGATCTTGTCCTGAATAATTAAGGGCATTGATGCACAATCTACCAAAGATGTTTTCCCTTGCTATATTGTAAATAAAATATACAAAAGGAAACTTTGTGTCGGTACAGTTTGAATTTCTAACACCACCAATAGAGGGGGCCATTAGGCACGACCTGCTCTGTATGCAATGTGCTGCAGACTTACAAAAACCACATTACTATGTTTCAATGCTGCATTTACACTACTCCATTGAAGTTCGGCTTCAGCCTGTTTATTTCAGCACCATGGACAGCGATTTCTAAGCAAAGTAAACCATTTAAGTTAAGCTAAGTGTGGCCATGTGGAAATATCCACAGGGAAAACATATGGAAACATGACTCTGCTTCTCTACTCAGAGAACCTTAAATTGAATCTACCTCTGTTTGAAAACATAGTTTATAGAAATCCATAAAAGTACATAAAATCCACCTGAAAGGACACAATGGCACACATCTTCCCATGTCTCCTTGTCTTAATTATTATGGTGCATCACATCAGTCAAACCATTTGATAGAGCATATTGACTGTGACAAAGAAGAATGAGACATCTCAATCTTGAACATAGATTAAATTCTGCCTATGGCTTTGAAAGAGGGGGTGGAAAGAAAGCAGGTTTTATGGTACTCACAAAGTGAGAAGTGTAATAACAGCACCATACTGTTGTTCTGATTGAAAACAAGAATGCAGTTACCTTGTTTCATATCGTTTCAGCAATAAACAATTCTTTGTGAAGAAAAAAAAAACAAAACAATGTAGGTTATTTGTCATTTTATGAACTATGATAGACACAACTGAAGAACTATGATAGAGAAAATGTGACTGGCGTATGCACCTTACATGTCAGTCTTATTGGGTTTATCCATTGTAAAAACAAAACAAAAAAAACAAGTAAAAATAATCACCTCTTTACATTGACTCATGCAAGACTGAACTAAAACCGAACTGAAAGGTAGTAAGCGATCGACATATAAGACAGTGTGCAAATGCAACAACTTGACCTGATCATTTACTCATGAGTAATTTCTAACACTTTACATGTGACAACTCACTACTATTTGCAACAGTAAGTTTAGTCAGCCTCTCAAAGCCACACATGTTCACAGCGAGTGTTGTTAGCTGCGAGGTCAAACTGAAGGGTCTGCTACCACATTACCCCTGGGGAAAATTGGGGTCAAATGCCAAGGTCTTACATTTGGTTTACACTGTAACTGTCATTTTACAGGATTTGACTCTACAGCCCTCTGGGTATGAGCTTTTGTTTTTATTCTACTCTGTAACTGTGAGTTTGACTGTCTACTCTGCGTCCCTTCAAAAATTATTAATTAGTCCAAGCCAACCAGCCGACCCAAGATCCCCGAATGAACTGTCTTGCACTGAAAATTTATGCACCATAAAGCCAGTGACATAAATAAATGGTTGGCATGAATATTGGATGACAGCCACACACAAATCACAGCACACAAATATAGTTTCCATCAAATGTATTCAGCATCAGTTTAAACTGATGAAGTGACAAATGATGGGCACGCTAATATTCAGCAGTCATGTGTGCAGATGCTGTGGAGGACGAGCACAATGAGTTATTCTAATCACAACGCAATGAGCTAAATGCCATGCCTGCAGCTAATTGTGAAATGTGACAAATGAGTGTTCATCTGAGGAGAAACAGACAAATTGTTTGCCCAGGAGCGTACGCATAAAGGATTTTCAGGGGGGAAAAGTTATGAGTAAAAACACTGACAGCTTTTTGTGCATATAAACAAACACACACTGAAATCTGTCTGTTGATAATCACTATAAAGGATGCAACAAATCAAAATAAGAGAAAGTGTCACCCATAGACCTTATTCACAGCAGCGCCTTCTTTAATGGGAATAAAAGCGAGGCTGTGAGGGATAGACATCCATCTCTTCAGTGCTGCTCTTTTATTTCCAAGAAATTTCGGTTGACAAAAAACTGCAAAATGATAAGTGATTAGGAGCTTTATACTATTTTTGTTTTTTGTTTTTTTACAACGGATTCCATTTAAAACAAGGTAAGCCAATTAGTTCTGAATACGATCTGAATACAGTAACAACTGTGTCTATATGCATCTTGCACTACTATGCCTTAATTGGAATATGCTCATTTGCACTATACCGTCCATTGTTTTACTGCTCATCTTAGCCTAACATATCATTGTATAGATCTATAAAATCTGTTTATAGTATTTGCCATCTGTTTGTTATGCTCATATTCTCCTGTAATTCTGTTTATAGTAATAGCCGTGTATATTATATTCAGCACATATCTCTATATAAATTCTGTTTATAGTACACTGTAAACCTGAATAAGTTACCAGAACTAAAAAAAATTGAGGCAGTCGATTGCCTCAATTTTTTTTTAAAGTTGATTAACTTAAAAGTCACTGTTTTCCAGAACTTAAAAGATTGGATAACCTGCTACTTGTACCTTTTGATAACAGTTAAATTAAAGTGTTAATTTAGCTCAACTCAAATATTTGCAGTTAATATGACTTACCATTTTCTGTTAAGGTAACTCAATTATTTTCAGTTATTATAACAAAGTTTTGAGTTTTCACAGAACTTTAAAAATTAAGTGCACATCCACACCATTTTATGTTAATAAAATGTCCATCTTAATTTGAATCAGCAACAGATGAGGCGAAAAGGACTGCCTTATGTAAATGTCCTCCAATCAGTGAATTTGTTTTCTTGTTGCCAGACAGAACTCCTTGAATGGCCAATCACATTAAAGCAAGACCAGAGTGAGCTATTTGAATTATTTATGATTTTGAGTTCATACAACTTTAAATCTTTATGTATTTTTCATAAAGTTTATGTATTTCATTCTTAGCATGTAATTACTTAATTTTATTAAGTTATATTTAATTTATGTTTTTATGTTACACTTACTTATTTACAAAAAAGTTCCATTTAATCAAAAAAAAAATATTAGTAAAAATTACTCAAAAGGAAGACCATGTTACATCATAATCATTTTAATTAATTTGAACATTCGGGGTTACAAGTTATAGGAATATATACATTATATTCATAGTACATATTTAACCTGTAAATTCTGTAGTTATAGTCATCTTTGTATATATTCAGTACATATCCATGTCCTGCACTTATGCACCCATTGTATATCCTGCACTTGCTGCTATTGCACTTCTGGTTAGGCATAAACTGCATTTCGTTGCCTTGTACCTGTACTTGTGTAATGACAATAAAGTTGAATCTAATCTAATCTATTCTAATCTATTCTAATAAAGTCTATAGCAACGCTGTACAGTAGATGTGCATTCCTGCCGAATTCACAGGAAATTCAGTCATCCTAAGTGGAATTCAATCCGAAGGGAGTTAACAATTCATGTTTAGTTTGACGGGCACTGCAAGGCATAAGAGAAAAGTGTACATCGATATATCACACTTGATGAAACCGTACTTTCACAGCTGCTAAGGGACCGCCAGTCTGCTTGCCTGCAAAGGGTTGGTTCACCCGAAAATGAAAATTATGTCATTAACCCTAAAACAGTCAAGAGAGGAAAATGATCATCAAAAATCATTTCATGTCACTTTTTATATAATCTGGGCTGTAATAAAACATGTCCAAAGAAATTTTGAAATATTTGATGTAGTTTGTCTTTAAGTAGTTGTTCCGCCCAGGACAACTTATGTTGTTGGTTTTTTTGCGCACAAAAAGTATTCTTGTTGCATAAAATTAAGGTTGAAACACTGTAGTCACACAGGATATTTGAACTATCTTTACTATCTTTCTGGGACTTGAAAGTGGTGATGAGGTTGCAGTGTATGTGGGGTCAGAATCCTCTCATGGGTTTGTAAGGACTTAAGGGTGAGTAATGACATTTTTGGGTGAACTAACCCTTCAATAGCTCTTATTGCGTTAACACCATTTCGTAATTACCGTAATTAGATAAACACTTAGACGTTCTATTCCTTCTATAAATATGCCTTTACAGCAACAGTTTTAATGGCATAATAAATCTATATTTTGGGATTATTCTTACATTATTACCACATTAATAATATAAATTGTAGGAATTAATAAACATATAACTAAAAAAAAAAAAAAAAGACTGCTCCCACTTTATATTGGGGACCTTGTCTATTATTGCTGGTGGTGGTGCTGGTGGTGGTGTAATGGTGTGGAGAATGTTTTCTTGACACACTTTAGGCCGCTTAGTTCCAATTGGGCTTAGTTTACAGTTTTTTTTGGATTGCTTAAGCACAATTTTCAAAACAGGGCCCATGTTCTCAAAACACTATACACAATTAGCACAACCAAACACCAAATCAGCAAAACACTACAGATGCTTTGCATAATTAAACACTCTTGTAAAACTATACACTTCTGTTTAAAAACCACACTTTGTTACCATATGAAACACACGTTTCACATTACTATACTCTGTTTGCATGAGTTACACTCTGCTGTGATAAACCTAAAACACTTTTAGCACTTCTACTTTCCTATGATTAGAGTAGGCAACCATCAATGTACAAATATAATGTAAATCCACCAAACACTACACAAGACCAATGTTGCAGACTGAAGAAACTCATTTATTTCAACATGCCCAAAATGTTGACATGGACATTCATAATACTGTAACAATGTCACTTTACATATTGTACTGTAAGCTTACTGTAAAAAAAAAAAAATACCTAGACAATGTCTCTTCGCCTAGCTGGATCTGCCAGAGATTTTCATCAACAGCACAGGCAATGTTGTCAATAGCAAGACACCTTGGAAAGAAACGTCTTGAATGACGAATCCATCCATGCATTGCTGCTACCTCCATCTGGTCCCAGGCCTCCTCCTTGTCCTCCTCATCTTACTCTTTCTCTGACTCTTTCCATTGTGCTTGAAGACCAATGAACTTACCTGCTGCTTTTATAGTGCTTATACACCTGATTGGTGTGTCTACAATTAAGCAAACAAGTGTTTGCACACCTGATGACTGTGTTGAACCAATTTGTTGGACTGTGCGGTAATTTGACAATCAGTGCTTTGGTATTGCAAGGAAGTGACTTCATGATAGATTTTTGTGTGTAATGTATGTTAAGTGTGTTTAGTGTTTTGCAAATCTCTGTGTGTAGAGTTTTGCAACAAGTGTGAGGTTGACAATGTGCTTATAGTTGTGCAAATATGGGCTGATATTTTGCTTCTTGAGTGTAAGGATTTGCTAATAGTGTACTACTTTTAATTTTAGTGTGTAAGCAATCCAACAAAAATGTAAATGCCACGGCCTACCTGAGCATTATTTCTGACCATGTCCATCCCTTTATGACCACTATGTACCCATACTTGCATGGCTACTTCCAGCAGGATAATACACCATGTCACAAAGCTCGAATCATTTCAAATTGGTTTCTTGAACATGACAATGAGTTCACTGTACTAAAATGGCCCCCACAGTCAACAGCTCTCAACCCAACAGAGCATCTTTGTGATGTGGTGGAACAGGAGCTTTGTGTCCTGGATGTGCATCCCACAAATCTCCATCAACTGCAAGATGCGATCCTATCAATATGGGCCAACATTTCTAAAGAATGCTTTCAGCACCTTGTTGAATCAATGCCACATAGAATTAAGGCAGTTCTGAAGGCGAAAGGCGGTCAAACTATTAGTATGGTGTTCCTAATAATCCTTTAGTTGAGTGTAAATACATGCAGGTCATTTTAAAAATGTAGGTGCAATGTAAAATCATGTATTTACACAATAAGTGTAATCAAATGATTAATTTAAAATGTTAGTACATATAGTTAAGGCCACCTAATATAAAGTGGGTCCAAAAACCATGCTTAGCTTCATTTTATTGCTGAAGCCATTGTAATTATGTGTGAGTGTTTCCATATGAAGTTGCAGTAGTCAGGTGGTACAAGTTTACAAGCTGAGTTCCACAAGGACGTGAATGGTTTCTACAAATCGGAATGTATTCGAATGCATGTGAAAGCACTTTCCATCCACCTTATAATGCGCAAGAAAGATATTTCCTGTGAATGTGCAAGATGTTGTTAAATAACTAAACGAATAAAAACGTGGAATAATTGGTTAAAACAAGTAAAATGTGTTACAAACCAGTGCATTGCCTACATTTGCAAATTCAAATTAAACACGCTTACAGGTATGTTGGAACAAAGACTCTTTCTGGTTGCATACAAACCCAACTAGTGTCATCATCCATCTCTGTAGTATAAATGACCTCAGAGTATTTCAATATTAATATCACAGTTCTTTTTTGTAGTGTTTGTCTTGTTCCTATAAGGTGATTATTATGTACATTGCAATAGAGTTCTTATCAGAAGCTTTAAATAATATACATCTTTAATAACAGTCCAGTGACCAAATATGATGTTTTAGACTATCACAAGCATTATATATATATTGGCTACACTATGCAGATATATACATATTCAGATAGTAAGTTTAAGAATCTAAAAGTTTCAAGAAATCTACTTAAATGTAAACAATAAGTTAAACTGTGGCAAATTTCAGTAATACTTTGATTCATATATCAGGAAATCATCACAGGGACCCAGGGCGAAACACAAACTTTGTTCATTAGACAGTCCTTTGAAGTGGAAATAGGCCTTGACAGACTGTACGAATTCATAAATCATTTCACAAAGGGCTGAACGATTTCATAACATTCATTCGCCTGGGTAGAAGAAGGTCATATTTAATAGGGAATGTGCCAGTGTAGTTACTAAAGTGTTAACATCAATAAAAAATAAATGTTAATAGAAGCAAGACCTCACACAAACTCACACATTCTGGAGGGGTGAGAGATTCATGGCTGTTCTGCACAGGTGCTCATGGTGCAACCTTTCTAGCAGGTGTTTCGGTTCCAGTGTACATGGCTGAGGTCTATTCACCTCGCCATGTTCTCCACGCTGAACAGAGGAAATGACTGCTGAGAGCAGAGAGAATGGAGCCCTACTTAATCCCTCTTGACTGGGAACAAGGATTTCCTTTTACGCTTGTTAACCGGACACTGCTCGACACAATGCTTCATGGAACATATCTAAAATTCCCATCTACCAAATATACTGCCAGCACAACACTAATGTTTCACGGGCCTAGTCTGAGCAGACTAGACAGCTTCGCTTCATTTCCCGAGAACACGGATCTAGATTTGCTGATATTTTGGATTGACTTAGAACTGGAGAACACTGAGGCAAGCCGATTAAAAAAGTGTCAATCAACAACACGAGATTAAATGCACATGTCATTAACAATATATGACAGAGATTTGATTTTCCTGACAGCAGAGCATCTGTGCCTCCGAGATGAGGCGAGTGGGCTGGATCGGTGCTGCTGCAGCAGTTCTTTGAGCACAGGTCTACCACAAGAGATGAAAGCTGAGGATAAACCAGACAGTTGCCGTTCAAATGGATGCTGTAGCCGCCTGCATGTGCAGTGATAAGGAAAAGGACAGCATGAGAGCCCTCCAGAGTCTGCTGGAAAAGAACACCCAGGTTCAGCTTCAATCGAAAATAAATCTCCAGACTGAGTTTTAGACAGCATAGCAATGGTCCTCAAACAGGGAGAGAGAGGAGTGACAGTGCACATCACATGGCAAGAGATCATAATCTGCACCAAATACTTCTCTGGGTATCTTAAGATGATCATGTGTTTACTTAGTCTATGCATAGTATGTATTTATGTATGTATGTGTGTGTGTGTGTGTGTGTGTGTGTGTGTGTGTGTGTGTGTGTGTGTGTGTGTGTGTGTGTGTGTGTGTGTGTGTGTGTGTGTGTGTGTGTGTGTGTGTGCGTGTCTGTGTGTGTTTGTGTGTGTGTATGTGTATGTGTATGTGTATGTGTATGTGTATGTGTATGTGTATGTGTATGTGTATGAATGAATGAATGAATGTTTACTTCAGATTACACAGCCGTCAGTTTCAATTACGAACTATAATTTTGGTAAATCATAAATTGTTTTGTATGACAATGTTAAAAAACTAGCTTAAAAAACCTTCATCAGACAAACTCAATTTAGTTGAGGGCAGGATTTACATCCAACTAATATGTGTAGCCCCAACTCATAAAAAGCAACATACAATTCAAAGTAATTGAGTTGGTCCGGCTCAATTTGATCAAATACAATTTAAATGCAATTTATTCATTTATAAAATGTTTTTCATAACTATCTGCATAATGGTAACCATATTGCCACGGAACGCTCAACAGCACCTCCTCCTGGTTTCACCAGATCCCTCTCTCCTGCTTATTAGGACTGCATTTCCCCTGATTAACCTCATTATCATTACATCAGTATCAACTGTGGACCCTCAGCTCACCTGTATCGGGACTGTTCTGTTCATTATTCATTTGTGAAGTCTTGATTTACCTATACGCTGTCTCTAGCGGTTTTCCCGTGTTTGCTCTTGTGTTTTTGACTTGAACTTTCTTATCGTTTTTGTACCTAAGCCGCCTGCCTCTGACCTATACCTGTTTGACTTACGTTTCTTGGATTGCCCTTATTTGGTGCTGTTTGAACTATATGTCTGAATTCCTCTGCTGGCTAACCTGTGATAATAAATTACTGGAGATGGATCCAAACGCCTCAGTCTCTTCGTCACAGAAGACTTCACCACATCAGGATCCAGCAGGTTTCCTTCGACTGGGCTCTGAGGTATCCGCTTAAGCTAAGGTGCTGACCACCCATCAACAACAGCTGGTAAAATTAACAGTTCTTACTGAGGAGCTCGTGAGATCTGTCCAAGCTCTATCCCCGCTGAGTGCGGCTGAAGATCAAGCTCCAAATCCTCCCGCACCGACTACCGCTCCACCTGCTGTGAGTAACAATTCAAACGACCCTAAATTATCCCTTTCTGAGAAATTTGATGGCTCACCTGCTGCCTGTAAGGGATTTTTGTTGCAGTGCTGCTTGTATTTTGACCAGTAGACACAGTCCTATTCCACCGACGTGAGCCGTGTTTCCTTCATATGCTCCTTACTCACCAGCTGGGCTCTGGAGTGGGCTACTGCACTCTGGTATGGAGGTCAGCTCTCTTTTCCCTCTTATGATGAGTTTTTAACCCAATTTAGAGAGGTGTTTGAACATTTAGCGGGAGGAAAGGATCCTGGAGAACTACTGCTCACGTTACGTCAGGGAAAGTCAACCGCAGCGGATTACACACTCTCGTTTCGGACCCTGGCAGCCCAAACTGGATGGGAGGAGGGACCTCTAAAACTCCTGTATCGCAAGGGATTGAACCCGGATCTCTAGGGAGAGCCCATGCATATTGGTTACACATGCCTCGCTATGGCGGAGCGGGAGAGGAGACGCCGTAATCATCTCTGCATGTATTGCGGAGAGGCAGGACATCTGAGAGCCACCTGTCCGATTAATCCAGTGCTCAAGATTTCTCCTGCGGTGAGTTCTA
This sequence comes from Pseudorasbora parva, assembly GCF_024679245.1. Lineage (NCBI taxonomy): Eukaryota > Metazoa > Chordata > Actinopteri > Cypriniformes > Gobionidae > Pseudorasbora > Pseudorasbora parva. The sequence continues at coordinate 23,404,950 of NC_090175.1, forward strand.
ATCACGCTTCTAAATTATTTGAGGTAAATATTTCTTTGAAGTTTAACAGACAAACACTAAACGTAAAAGCTTTGATTGATTCTGGTGCCGCTGGAAACTTCATCGAGCTTGCATTCGCAAAAGCTCATCATGTTTCTCTCCTCGCATGTGACTCTGCTGTAACCGTGGAAATGCTTGATGGACGCCCTCTGAGGTCAGGAGATGTGCAATACACCACGCAACCCCTCACGCTCAGCGTCGGGATGCAGGATTCTGAAACCATCCAGTTATTCACGATTCACTCGCCCATGCATCCTATCATCTTGGGGCTTCCATGGCTGGAGAGATATAACCCCCAAATTTCCTGGTATGAAGGGAGGATTTCCCGGTGGTCCGCATTCTGTCAGAGCCACTGCATGGTCACTGTCCAAGGTACTGAACCCCACAGCGCTTCCCTCAAGGGAGTGGATTTCCAGAAAATTCCCCCCGAATACCACGAACAGGCTCTGGCTTTCAGTGAAACTGAGGCTTCTCATCTTCCCGCTCACCAGGCTGGCGACTGTGCTATTGAGCTTTTGCCTGGAGCGGTGCCTCCACATGGAAGGGTTTACCCATTGTCACAACCTGAAACAGAGACCATGTTTCATTGTACATTGACGAACAGCTGTTTAAAGGTTTCATCACTACCTCTACTCACCTTTATCTGGACTGCGCTGTTCATTGTTCATTTGTGAAGTCTTGAGTTACCTATACGCTGTCTCTAGCTGTTTTCCTGTGTTTGCTCTTGTGTTTTTGACTTGGACTTTCTTATTGTTTTTGTACCTCTGCCACCTGCCTCTGACCTATGCCTGTTTGACTTACATTTCTTGGATTGCCCTTATTTGGCGCAGTCTCTTGCAAAGCATTAAGGGAACAATAGATCCACTGCCCAGTTCCCATTTCAAAGGAACTCATGCTGTGTCACCGCTGTGGGAACGCCTCTGTGTGATTGCATCCTGAAGCACGTATGTAACCAACCAATGAGATGATGGAACGTCATAGGCGGGTGACGTCATCAACCCGGAAACTAAAGGACCCGTGAACACAAACAGGAACTAGCTTCTGTGCCTTCAGTAGTGCTCTGTGTAACCATTGTCTGTCAGTTCGGTGTTTTTGTCTTGTAAAAAGAGTTTCACCTGAATTTCACACAAAAAACAATATACTGACTGCACACAAATTTAAGTTAAAATGGCGAGCAAACAATCACTGCATGCTTTCATAAGTGTGTTCATCCCTGCCCACGCTACATCAAGGGTGGGGATACACACAGCATGTTTGTTGTTTGCCTGGGAGCGCAGCACGCTCAGGCAGCCCTTGAGGGGGCTGCTTGCAAGCACTGCGAGCGTTTACCATTAAGAACGCTGCGCTGCCGCCGGGCGCTCTTTGAGGAGGGCGCTTTGGCTCGCGTTCTGGTCCCACTGCTGCCGAGGCACAGCGGCGGCTGCAGTTGTGGGGTTTCGCAATTGGATCGGGGTAAGAGACGGGCACTGCCTTATCTCTGCCTTTACCTGCCAGATCCATTGCCTCTACTCAGGGTTTGGAAGCACGCGCTGTGGTTTCTTCCGCCCCGAGTGAGGCATCGATGCTGCAATTATCCAGCTCCGAGGAGGTGGATATTGTCAGTATCGACGGAGGTGGGAACGAGGATTCGCCACTTCGTTCCCCTGCAAGTGAGGAGCTAGTGGATGTGTTGAGCAGAGCAGTGGCCAGGCTCAGTCTGGACTGGCCACAAGAAAGAGATCAGGAATGCCTATCTGTTAGAAGCAGATTAGATGAGCATTTCCTTCCCGCGCACTCTGCTCAACCACCACGTCGGGGTTTGCCGTTTTTTCCCGGCCTCCACACTGAGGTGTCGAGGTCGTGGAATCACCCGGTCTCATCCAGGATTTTCAGCCCACAAACATCGACCTATAGCAATATAGTTGGGCTGAAAAGACAAGGATATGTGTCGATGCCGAGGGTGGAGGAGACGCTTGCGAGCCATCTCTCTCCCGAGTCGGCATCATCCATCAAAGCCCCAACATTGCCCACCAAGCCATTAAGAGCTACATCGGCTTTGGTGGGCAAAGCGTACGCGGCAGCAGGTCAGGCTGCGGCATGCTTGCACACTCTAGCTATAGTGTAGGCATACCAAGCTGACCTGCTAAAAGTTCTGGGGGAAAGTGAGGAGATCGGAGCTGATGTCATTAGAGAGCTCCCGTCTTCAGCCGATCTTGCTCTCCTTGCCACCAAGGAGACGGCCAGATCTGTTAGCCGTTTTATGGCAGCCCTGGTGGCCACGGAGAGACATTTGTGGTTGAACCTCACTGATATTAAGGAGAAAGTAAGAGCTTTCTGTTGGCTGCGCCGCTGTCTCCTGATGGTCTGTTCTGTGATGCCGTCACTACGGTCACCGACAGATTTCAGGAGGCCAAGAAACAGTCTGCGGCACTCCAGCAGTTTCTCCCTCGTAAACCCCAGACTTCTACTGCTGCTGGGTGGGAGCAGCAGAAACCGAGTACGAGCTCCTCCGAGCAAAACGAAAACAAAGCGTTGCCACCCGTACCCCTCCACAAAAGGGGTGGGGTGGGGGACGACGCTCTCAGGTGCAGTCTTCGAAGGGTAAGGCGGATCTGAGGACCGTTATTATCTCTAAGAAGGCTGCTTTGAAAAGATCCTGACGCCATGTGAGTCAGGGTCGTGAGGGTGGTCCCCTCCGGAGGCAGGCGGTGTTCACCTCAGCATACAGTGCCCGCCTCCCTTCGCTGCCCTCACAGGGTCGATCTGCTAACACCGCCGCAATGCCGGGGGCAGAGAGCCCTCGCGAGTCATTCGAGGATGGCTCGCGCCCTCCCACGAGGGTCTTTTTACAGTTGGGCCATTCGATCCCTGCCGGTTCGCCGCTTCAGGGCGCTGCACTCGCTGTGCAGAGTACATCAGAGGCCAGCCTCGAGAGGCTGGTACCCTTAGTAGATTTTTTGGCAGAGTGGGAGAATCTTCCAAATGTATCTCGTTTTGTCCTGCGTATTATAAGAAAGGGGTATGCCATCCAGTTCAGGTGTCGTCCACCCAGTTTCAACGGGGTTCTGCCTACAGTGGTGGGCCCCGAGCAGGCTCTGGTTATACCTCTAGAAGTACAGACTCTTTTGCAAAAGGGGGCTATAGAAAGGGTTCCTCCTCCCAGCAGGGAGTCAGGGTTTTACAGCCGGTACTTCATTGTGCCAAAGAAGGATGGTGGGCTGCGGCTCATTTTAGATCTGTGCGTTCTGATTCGAGCAGTAGCGAAACTCAGTTTCAAGATGCTTACACTCAAACAGATCGTGTCACAGATCAGGTCCAAGGACTGGTTTGTCGCGATAGATCTAAAAGACACATATTTTCATGTATCCATCCTTCCACAGCACAGGAAGTTCCTGAGGTTCACTTTCGCGGGAGAAGCTTACCAATATTGGGTTCTTCCGTTTGGCCTAGGTTTGTTACCCCGCACCCTCACGAAGTGTGTAGACGCAGCTCTGGTTCCTCTGCATATGGAGGGGATCCGAATTCTCAATTACATCGACGACTGGTTGATTTTAGCGCAGTCAGCACAGTTAGTGGTTCAACATCGAGATGTTGTTCTTGCTCATATGAGAAAGCTGGGGCTGAGATTGAACCCCAAGAAGAGTGTTCTTTTGCCATCTCAGAGAAATACTTATCTGGGGGTCGTGTGGGATTCGACCACAATGCGGGCTTGCCTATCAGAGCCTCGTGGGGTGAAAAAGGGGTGAAACTAGGTCAACCACTTACTGTCAAACAGTATCAGAGACTGTTGAGTCTGATGGCAGCAGCATCCAACGTGATTCCTTGCGGCCTGCTGTACATGAGACCGCTGCAGTGGTGGCTCAAGACCTAGGGGTTTTCCCCGAGGGGAAATCTTTCTCGTATTGTCAAGGTTCTAGGGAGAGTGCGGCAGGACAGGGTCCGTCTATTACTAGTGGCCCCGTTCTGGCCGGGTCGAGTTTGGTTCTCGGACCTAGTATCTCTCCTGGATGACTCTCCCATGGAGATTGCGATCAGGGTGGACCTCAGGCGAAGGGGACAATCATGCACCCTCGCCGGGAGCTGTGGAAACTGTGGGCTTGGCCTCTGAGGGGCCCAGCTCATGAGTTCAGGTCTCTCAACTGAGGTTGTGGAGACCATTCTACAGTCTAGAGCTCCCTTCACAAGGAAATTGTATGCCTTGAAGTGGAAACTCTTCACTTCTTGGTGTAGAAATCACCAGTTGGACCCAGTTAACTGCCCTGTGGGTGCAGTGCTGGATTTTCTGCAGGAAAGATTTTCTACAGGATTAGCTCCCTCCACACTAAAGGTATACGTGGCGGCCCTAGTAGTGTAACACATGCCTCTGAGTGGTGTTTCATTTGGGCGACATCCGTTATTACTCGTTTCCTTCGTGGCACTTTGGGACTTAGGCCTCCATTTCGCACCAGGGTGCCGGCATGGGACTTAGCCATTGTTTTAGAAGGTCTTTCTTTGGCACCTTTTGAGCCAATTGAAGAATTTCCTGAGAAGTTTCTCACTCTTAACGCGATATTTTTGCTGGCTATTTCGTTTCTTAAGAGAATTGGAGACATTCAAGCACTTTCTGTGGCTCCCTTGTGCTAGGAATTTGCGCCCGGTATGGTTAAGGCTTTATTATTTCACAGACCGGGTTATATTCCTAAAGTCCCTATTAATTTTGTAGGGCCGGTAATACTGCAGGCTTTTTGTCCTCCTCCTTTTCGGACGTCAGACCAGAAAACACTCAATCTGCTCTGCCCAGTGCGGACACTCGATGCGTATGTCCACAGAGCTGCCCTGTGGTAGAAACCGAACAGCTTTTCATTTGTTTTGGGCCACCCTCTCGTGGGGGCCCAGCATCTAAGCAGAGAATGAGGCGGCCGGTCAGCCTTCTCCTTTGGCTGTAAGGGCCCACTCTACTAGGACTATGGCAGCTTCTAAAGCTTTGTTATCAGGTGCCTCCCTGAGTAAAGTCTGTGATGCGGCAGGGTGGTCCTCACCGCACACTTTTGTGAGGTTCTACCAAGCGGCAACCTCCCGCGATCTCTCTTGAAGCCAATACGGAAGTAATGTAAACTGCAATTTCTCAACTGGCCACTAGGGACAGGCTCCAGAAGGGAGCAGAATCTCATTGAGCCCCATGTTAAAATTCTCAACTTTAAAGCAGAAAAAAACATGTTTACAGCCTGGTACAAATTGTGGTTTTGGCTTATAAGGCTAATGTTGATCTTCATGACAACTCTGAGGGGGGTGAATTTTTTTATAACTCATTCGTTTACGCTGTATAAAGCCTTAAGGTTCTGCATAATTAAGGGCGTGGTTACAAGTGGATAGCCATTTATCCGCCGTCTATAGTTATTGCGTCACCTCAGCTCCGCGCACATCCCGCCTTTTTGCCCATTTTCTGTTATCCGGGAGTGACACGCGTTGACTCGCTCACAAGATGGCAACGCCCAGCTCGCCCCTACTTTAAGCTTCAGAACGGCTTATCAGAATCCTATGGGTGACGTCACGGACACTACGTCCATATTTTTTTACAGTCTATGGGTTCTACGAGCTTGACCTCAACGCCACCCCTGGGGCATGGGTGCTCGTTCATTAGCCAATGGTGGCTGGGCATCCGGCTCGTATGGGGATGTGGGTATTGTCGTTCCCGCAGCGGTGACGCAGCTCAAGTTTCCTTGAAACAGGAACGTCTCGGTTACGTATGTAACCTTAGTTCCCTCAATAGGGAACGAGACACTGCGTCACCCGGTCATACTCCCCGAATGCCCGTGAGCGCTTACTTCAGGCTTTTCAGAAGCTAGTTTGTGTTCACGGGTCCTTTATAGTTTCCGTGTCGATGACGTCACCCACCTATTACGTTCCGTCATCTCATTGGTTGGTTACATACGTGCTTCAGGACGCAATCACGCAGAGGCATTCCCGCAGCGGTGACGCAGCGTCTTGTTCCCTATTCAGGGAACTAAGGTTACACACGCAACCGAGACGTTAGTTATATGTCAACAAAAATGAGTCATGTAGTTTTTACACAAATTAATAAAATAAACATCAGTTTTAAACATATTTTAAACATTTTTGAATGTATTAAATAATGTATAAAAATGTATTTTTTAAATCATTTTAAACAATTTTATATATTTAGACTGACTGACTGGCTGATTGATATATTGATTGACTTTCTTTGCCAAGAAAAAGAAATCTTCTTTCTGAATATGTGGTATACCAAAACTTTTTTTTGCCTTAAATTAGTAGCAAAACTGTTCTTGTATCAGATTTGTTACATCTATTGTGGGGAATCAATTTAACACCAGGTCTATAAATTACATAGGGGAACTGTGCTTTCAATCAGCCAGAAACGTCAGTGCTGAAAATGGAGGGGGAAAGATGGTCTAATTCAGCCAAAGTCCACCTCAGTTCTTAAAAGATTTATAACTTTGATAAACATCCACCACTCAGCTGTGAAGCTACCAGACATACAGGAAAGAGATACATTAGTCAACTTCAAAAGAGATCATATGTCCTTGGCTGTCAAAGAGCAGACTTGAGTACAATTGGAAATGTCTGGTGGGACTTTAACATAGCTGCCCATCAAAGAAAAAACACAAGGCCTTGTATTGATAACATCAAAAATGCAGACTTTTCTCTTTTATCCCTGTTGAAAAAAAAAAAATTCATGTTTTGTTTTTGTGAAGGTTATATCATCTGTTAAGGCTGCTTGTGTTATGTGCTGACATTGCAAGACATGGGTCCTAGATAGTGATGAAAAAAGTAATCTATGGTACCAACCAATACCAACATTATTGTAAAATTATTTTAAAATTAATAAGAGACATTAAATCTCATGCATTTAAAGTTTAATGATTATTATTATTATTACAAATAGGCAATTTATATAAAAAAAACATACAACAAGGCTACACTTTGAATACCAAACCTGAAATTGGATTGCAATAGTGCAGATTTTGTGATCACACACACAGACATGGTGATCTGCGGGTTTGAACGTTGTCCCCGAAAGTGCTTTGAAGTGCCATATTAACATTCATTTAGCTGATGAAGGTTTTTTTTTTTTCTTTTTTTTTCACACAAGGAGAGTGTGTTTCCATTTAAGCGAGCCTTTGGCTCCAGGCTTAGCCTGAGGACACGGGCAACCTTCTGATCCATTCTGCCAAAATCAAGAGGTTATGTTTCGGAGGGTCCCTAGTGAGAAAACTGGAGTGAGCAAATGAAAAGCATAGTCTGTGTAGTCATTTATCTAACCCTTATTGTGAAATGGTCTGTGCAAATGTTAGCTGCCTATTGATTGTAAGCTCCAGCAAAATAAAGGCTGTAGATTTCATAAAAGTGATCCAGTTCAAAATAATCCATTTTACTTATTAATGTGGCTTTGATCAATGTTGTTGGCTTTTGTAACTGACCTAATTATGCATCTCTTAGGTGCTTCTAGAACAGGGATTGGCACCATTTTGTGAGAAGCTAGTTTATGCAGTTTTGTTTTAATGACTCAATAAAAAGTGAAGTGCTAAAGAGCCGTCAAAACGCAACTGGTCCTTCAAAACAAAAGTGCTATATAAATACTCTTATATAGGACTCTAATGCAGTGTGATTCATTTCGACTCCATGAAAAAGAGATTTAACTGTGCTCATTTGTGTTTTTCATTGTTGAAGTTTGCCCCAGGGGAAATGCACTCTATTATATTATCCCGAACATGTCTGAAATGACAAATTAGACTGTCCAATGTGCACCATTATGGAACACCGACGTAAATGAGCTGTTGGCATTGTCAAATATTGGCTTCTGTAATGTCTTCATAGCATGAAAAATGTCTAACATAAAATCTATCAAATATTCAAACTAAATGCTCAATTGTGTACATCAAAATGCACATTAACTAGACTCTTCCTTTTTGTATTATCCATCCGTGTTTATAGAGACATAAAGCGTAAAAACAGCAGTGCTATGACTTCTTCTGAACCTAAATACTATTTGTTGAGCATAAAAACATTAACTAGATTGCATGAGATGGTATTTTCCATAAAGACACTTTCCACCAACACCGCATGCAGATAATAGAGGCTGAATTTACGGGGCAAAAGCTAAAGGTGGGAAAATAAATGTCCCTTGCAGTAACATGAGACGGACAGCGGCTGGCAAATAGCTCTAATTTTGTGGGTGAAAATAGATAGGAATGAATAACTAAATGTCGGGCACCATCTTTCTCCGCATGACAGCTCTCCCGCTGGGCATCTCTCTCTCTCTCTCTCTCTCTCTCTCTCTCTCTCTCTCTCTCTCTCTCTCTCTCTCTCTCTCTCTCTCTCTCTCTCTCTCTCTCTCTCTCTCTCTCTCTCTCTCTCTCTAACATGCTCTCTTCAACCTTTTTGAGGTGGGAAATCTATTGAATTTCAATTTCTTCTTCTGTGGGAAAGAATATCCCTGAGGTACAATATTTGACACAGGCACATCACTGGAATAAAATGATATCTATATCAGGCTCTGGGAGACCACGTAAGGGCAAGAGCAACTTCATTTTGCTTACATCATATTATAAACAAAGGCCATATTAGCTAGTTTGCATGTGTTGGACATAAAAAGGGGGTAAATTGTAGCCACACTGTAAAAAAAAAAAAAAAAAAAAAAAAAAATTAAAATAAGTTACCTGGTTGCCTTAAAATTTTGATTAATACAATGAACATTTTTGAGAATCGACAACCTTTATAAAAAATATTATTAAAAGATTTTGTAAGCATATTGGGTGTTTTATTTGTGAAGACGCAGTGAAACATGCCAAATTGCACTATTTTCATGATTTATCACATTTTGTATCTGGTTCAAATACAATCATATTCAGATTTTCTATTTATTAAACTAATTCCCTTCATTGTATCAACTCAAAATTTTAAGGCAACCAGGTTACATACTTTTTTAAGTTAAACCAACAATATATTTTTTTTTTAAAGTGTAGACACAAAAATTAGCATATACATGTGCATGCTTTTCTTAATGTGGGATATTAAATTTGCATCCTTTGACCACTGACCCACAAGGTGTAATTACCAGCTTTGAACAGGTGTGATATTGTCCACTAGTGGTGTCGGTTTTACCCCGCCACCCCAATACTCACGGGATGGAGCGGTGGTCCAGGTGAGGAGCTTGGCCTTGTTCATTACTCTTCATTAGTCTGGACTTCATCCCCCATTGGGACTCTGTGACGTGATCGGGGGAGCACCGCATTTTATCCGTGCCGTAGCTTTCCTGCTCTCAGCGATAATGAGCCCATCACAGACTCTGTGTTCAGGGTCTCTGTGTTCAGGGTTCACTCTGTGCTCCATAGTGTACTGTCCATTCTTTCCTCGGCCCCGAGGCCCTTTAAGTCTCAGCGGCTATTTGACATTCCTGTCTGCAAAGCTTCTCTTTACGTCTCATGGCGCCTAGCGCGATGGAGTCGTTTGTCTCAGTCGAGCCAATGAGACATAATCATTCACCTCCCGCTTAGGAGTTCTGCACTTTGACTTTAAATTAGTGCCGGAGAACCTGAGGAAACCGGAGAGAGCTGATTGCAAGCAGATGTTACAAGCAAAACTGGCAAAGCTATGTAATGCAACACTTAGTTTAGTCATGCACATTCATAAATCCAGTGCAATAAGATATCAATCACGCAAGAGTACGATCTACAGAGAAAGAAGTAATTAATGCTAATTAGCCAATAATAGTGATTCACCAATTTGAATGAGAATCTATGACTACACACAAATGTTTGAGCATGCTTTTGAAACTTCGTTTTGGTTCCTGCATTGTACAGAATTGTCAGGATTTGAACTTTAATGTTGTTCAATATTTCAATAGGGCAGCATTTGTGGCAACATTGATTACCAAAAAAATGTCCCTCCTTCTTAAAAAGGGAAAAAGTTTAGGAGCTAACAATATGGACCAATCTGTAAATGATAAAGGTGGGGTAAGTCTTATTTCAAAACCGTTTTAGAAAAAGGACACGGGCCGAGTGGAATAACAAACTTGTACACAGTCAGACAAACTTGTAACAATCAGCAGGTAAGGGGCGTGTCTATACTCTTGATGGTGAGAAGAGCGCTCGCTCTCGCTCTGTGCACGTCATTATTCAAAACACACGAGTCACACATGACGGACATTAGCCGAGAACTAGCATAATATATGCTGCTTGAATATGCTTGTGTGTCATGTTCACTTGTTAGTCCATTTGCGATCGTATTGTGACTCACTTCAGCGATGATAAAGATCCGTTCATTTCCACACCGTATAGAGCATCTAAATCTCCTCACTGTGTGTTTCAAGCATCAGCTCACACAATGTCTCCGACAAGTTAGAGACTATATTCCTAATATATGTTTGCTTACTCTTTTCATGATCTATATAACCCTTTTCCAGTCATAATTGTAATATGTCGTTAGCTGGACTGTCGTGCTTGTGTTCTATAGAGTTGTTCATGAGAACAGTTTGATCGCTATCTCTAATCTTGTCATAATTGTAATATGTCGTTAGTTGGACTGTCGGCTCGTGCTATAGAGTTGTTCATGAGTACAGTTTGTGATTTTGTGATCGCTATGACTCTAATCTTGTCATAATTGTAATATGTCCTTAGCTGGACTGTGTGCTTGTGTGCTATCGAGTTGTTCATGAGAACGGTTTGTGTGTGTTTTTGTGATTGCTGTAACTCGAATCTTGTCATAATTGTTATATGTTCGTTAGTTGGACTGTCTTGCTCGTGTACTATCGAGTTGTTCACAAGAATGGTTTGTGTTTTTGTGATAGAATGGATGACTTTTTCATTGAATATTCGACCTGGATTAGATACACAGAGATTCTGCCATAGCCGTTGATGCCTCTGGGTTTACGTATGTGTGGGGCGGCGCTATCAAAATAGGGGCGAGACCCTTTTGGGGGTAGGGGCGTGTTTGTTTTGGTGATTTGAAATACCAACAACGGTTACCAGATAGCACTAACCCCACCTTTAAAAGGATCACTGTTTCAATAGTATACACACAATATGCATGTTAACATGATATTAGCTGATAGATATTAGTTTAAAATACTCCATAAATTGATCTCTTTTACCATCATTATAAATTAATATCTGCTTTCATTCAATATTTAGAGGGATCTACAAAAGCACCCATAGTTAAAATGAGCAGAACTGACTTCAAAAGTGTGTTTTTGCAAGTCAAATAGTGGAAAGAAAAAAAAGTAGTCATTATTATATATTTTTCTGTAATATAAGTATTCCACAATTATTTGCACCCCTTCATTTAATACTTTGTGCAACCTCCTTTAACCAAGATAACAGCTCTGGGCCTTCTCCTATAATGTGTAATAAGGTTGATGAACATATGGCTCTGAGATCTGAGACCATTCCTCCATACAGAATCTCCCCAGCTCCACCATATTCAGAGGTCGATGCTTATGAACTCTTTTGTTCAGATCATCACTCATTATGCAGTTTGGGTTAGGGGGCTGCTATGCACATGCCATAGCACATGGTCAGTGAACTATTCTGTTGTTTATTTTTAGATGTGCTTTGGATCACTGCAAATGATGGAAAATCCAACCACGGTCCAGTTCAAGCTTCCTGACAGGAAGTGTGGTACTGTCCTAACAAATTGTCCAGGGTCTTTGAAAGAAAATGAGTCCTGATCTATCCTTTCTATTATAATTCGACACATTTTATTCATATCAGATACACATTGTGTAAGTAACTTCAATGTTTACTCTATTCTACTGTATTCCCAGTTCACCAGCCACTTACTTTTAAGTATTTTGGGAGAAGTGGATGAATTCATGTGTTGTTAACATAGAGGTTGTAAATCCAACAGATCCGATTCTCTGAACTGTGTCTGAGGCACAAACGAACACGGCGGCACCCATCGCACATACAGCTCAACTAACGCGATCGTTATAAAGGTGTTTAAACAACATTTTACTTCCACTTGCATGTATTTGACAGTCGGAATATCAGATATTTCATGCCATAGCTAACACATTTGTGAATATTCTGAATAAAAAAGGCAAAATGACAAAAGCAGACGATCATTCAGCGCTGTTGCTGCTGCGGTGTGTCATGTGACCAGCAATGACGCGTCACCATGAAAACGCTGCCCCCCTCTCACAATATAGTTCCCACAACCCTGGTAATGTGCACGCTGGCTTTAGTGGTGTATTCAAGGGCACTCGTAAAACTGATCTTTGTTGTGACTGCCAGAGTTGTATGCAGGGCGAGCACGGAGAGGGGAAATTTATATTGTCTATATCGTTGCTTTTTTCGGTAGTAATATCTTGAAAGTTCATATCTAGATATAGATATGAAAACGAAATATCGTTCAGCCCTACTATGTATTGAGACTAGCTCTTAAATTATTATAGTGCTGAAGGGGTATCCTAACCTAGAAGTAACAAGACATTTTCAGGTCTCTCCAGAGATGCTCAATTGGGTTTAAGTCAGGGCTCTGGCTGGGCCATTCAAGAACAGTCATGGAGTTGTCGTGAAGCCACTCCTTCGTTATTTTAGCTGTGTGCTTAGGGTCAAGTCTTGTCGTCTTTAGCACTCTGGAGAAGGTTTTCGCCCAGAGTATCCCTGTACTTGGCCACATTCATCTTTTCCTCGATTGCAACCAGTCGTTTTGTCCCTGGAGCTGATAAACACCCCCACATCATGATGCTGCAACCACCATGCTTCACTGTTGGGACTGTATTTGACAGGTGATGAGCAGTGCCTGGTTTTCTTCACACATACAGGTCCTTCTCAAAAAATTAGCATATGTGATAAAAGTTCATTATTTTCCATAATGTAATGATAAAAATTTAACGTTCATATATTTTAGATTCATTGCACACCAACTGAAATATTTCAGGTCTTTTATTGTTTTAATACTAATGATTTTGGCATACAGCTCATGAAAACTCAAAATTCTCAAAATCTCAAAAAAATTAGCATATCATGAAAAGGTTCTCTAAATGAGCTATTAACCTAATCATCTGAATCAACTAATTAACTCTAAACACCTGCAAAAGATTCCTGAGGCTTTTAAAAACTTCCAGCCTGGTTCATTACTCAAAACCGCAATTATGGGTAAGACTGCCGACCCAACCCTATCCAGAAGCGAGAAGGTAAGACACAGAAAGACATTTCTGAACGAATAGGCTGTTCCCAGAGTGCTGTATCAAGGCACCTCAGTGGGAAGTCTGTGGGAAGGAAAGAGTGTGTCAAAAAACGCTGCACAACGAGAAGAGGTGACCGGACCCTGTTTGTGGAGAAGGTCCAATTCCAGACCTTGGGGGACCTGCGGAAGCAGTGGACTGAGTCTGGAGTAGAAACAGCCAGAGCCACCGTGCACAGGCGTGTGCAGGAAATGGGCTACAGGTGCCACATTCCCCAGGTCAAGACACTTTGGGCTACAGAGAAGCAGCACTGGACTGTTGCTAAGTGGTCCAAAGAACTTTTTTCGGATGAAAGCAAATTTTGCATGTCATTTGGAAATCAAGGTGCCAGAGTCTGGAGGAAGACTAGGGAGAAGGGAAATGCCAAAATGCCTGAAGTCCAGTGTCAAGTACCCACAGTCAGTAATGGTCTGGGGTGCCATGTCAGCTGCTGGTGTTGGTCCACTGTGTTTTATCAAGGGCAGGGTCAATGCAGCTATCAGGAGATTTTGGAGCACTTCACGCTTCCATCTGCTGAAAAGCTTTTATGGAGAAGAAGATTTTGTTTTTCAGCACGACCTGGCACCTGCTCACAGTGCCAAAACCACTGGTAAATGGTTTACTGACCATGGTATTACTGTGCTCAATTGGCCTGCCAACTCTCCTGACCTGAACCCCATAGAGAATCTGTGGGATATTGTGAAGAGAAAGTTGAGAGACGCAAGACCCAACACTCTGGATGAGCTTAAGGCCACTATCGAAGCATCCTGGGCCTCCATAACACCTCAGCAGTGCCACAGGCTGATCGCCTCCATGCCACGCCACATTGAAGCAGTCATTTCTGCAAAAGGATTCCCGACCAAGTATTGAGTGCATAACTGAACATAATTATTTGAAGGTTGACTTTTTTGTATTAAAACCACTTTTCTTTTATTGGTCGGATGAAATATGCTATTTTTTTTTACAAAGTTTTCATGAGCTGTATATCAAAATCATCAGTATAAAGACCTGAAATATTTCAGTTGGTGTGAAATGAATCTAAAGTATATGAAAGTTTAATTTTTATCGTTATATTATGGAAAATAATAAACTTTTATCACAAATGCTATTTTGTATGTATATTTCTGTACCACTTAGAATTAAGGACAAAAAATTCTATCTTATTGTTAGCAAACTCCATCTGGGCTTTCATGTGTCTTGCACTGAGGAGAGGCTTCCGTCAAGCCACTCTGCCATAAAACCCGACTGGTGGAGGGCTGCAGTGATGGTTGGCTTTCTAAAACTTTTTCCCATCTCTGGACTGCATCTCTGGAGCTCATCCACAGTGATCTTTGGGTTCTTCTATACTTCTCTCACCAAGGCTTTTCTCCCCCGATAGCTCAGTTTGGCCGGATGGCCAGCTCTAGGAAGGGTTTTGGTCATCCCAAAAATCTTGCATTTAAGGATTATGGAGGCCACTGTGCTCTTAGGAACCTTAAAGTGGTACTTCAGCGCTGGGAAGAGGAATCTGTATTTAAACTGAGTCATTAATGTAGTAGAAATGTGAAATTATTTTTTTAATTTGGTGCCTTCTAGACTGAGAAAAGACAAAAAATGTATTTTTGTCTCATGGGGATGAAAGACTACAATTCCCAGAATGCTTCGCTGCCCTGTGAGGCCATTCCCAAAGCCACCAACTTGATTACAGTGACTGAGTTAGAGAAGTCACTACAATTAAAAACTGAACGTGTCTGTTCAATATAATGAGTGAGTCACCGCGCGAGTATCACAGCACTGAGCACTAACTGCAGGAGTGAAAAAAATGAGCTGATGAGGTCTCGTGATGAGAGCTGAGGTAATCGCAACTACACTGGCGACATACATTCACAACGCGAGTTCAGTCTGGCACGAGTTTCAGTTCATGCCTTTGCAAGCTTAACTTTCATAGAAATTAATTTGAGAAGTTAAAAGACTTACATTGCTCACCATAGCTCCGTTTAAATGAGTGCCTGCAGCTGCGAGCTGAGCTCTGAGTGTGATCTCCATCCCCCATGCGCGGGTTCAAAACATGCAGAAATGGCTCCCTCTGCTGGCTGTAGTCTTTAGCCTTTGGGCAAACAGTCCTCCTATGATGCAAATATCGTCAATTTGCATCATAGGAAGAATTTTTCCAGAAATAAAATGCATAAATCTCTTGTCTCAGGGGGATATGAGGGGGGAAAGCACAATCATTTGAATAAACTCCAGAAGTAACCCTTACAGTGCAGTAGAAATATTTTTGTAACCTTGTAACCTTTTTGTGTGCCTTGCCACAATTCTGTATCTGAGCTCTTCAGGCAGTTCCTTTGACCTCATGATTCTCATTTGCTCTGACATGCACTGTTAGCTGTAAGGTCTTTTTAAATAAATCTGCAAAGATTTCTAAAATTATGTTTTTCTGTCAATATGGGGTGTTGTGTGTATATTAATGAGAAAAAAAAATGAACTTAAAATATCTTAGCAAATGGCTGCAATATAACAACGAGTAAAAAATGTAAGGGGTCTGAATACTTTCTGTACCCACTGTATATTTCAAGGCCTGACATCACTTTTAACCACTACTGCATGGCATTTCATTGACTTCCCATCTGACATTTAAAACATGCAGCAAAAGCAAGCCAATTTTTGCAAGCTTCTCTGGAGTTGTTAAAGCCATTGATGGAATGCATGTTCGCATCATCGCTTCAACTGTTAATGAGGGGACATCAATAGAAAAGGATTACACATGATCAATACTTTATTAAATGTTTCAGGGTCTTAACTAAATTATTTTATTATAATTACATGAAATGATTGGTGTTCTGCTGCTGTGACTACCCTTTCAAGCTCACTACTGGCTGATTCAGAGGTTTAGGGTGGCCATTTTTGGGTTGACATCATTGTAGTCCTTAGTTTGCAAAACTTAAGTGTCACCTCAGTTAGCACCTAACAGATAGGGTTAGGGTCTATTCCTATCTGTTAGGTGCTACATATAATCTTCTTCTTCTTTCGGCTGTTCCCTTCAGGGGTCGCCACAGCGAATCATCTGCCTCCCTCTATTTCTATCCTCTGTATCCTCTTCTCTCAGACCGACTACCTTCATGTCCACCTTCACTACATCCATAAACCTCCTCTTTGGTCTTCCTTTTGACCTCCTGTCTGGCAGCTCTAACCTCAGCATCCTTTTACCAATATAAGGTGCTATGTATAATATAGCACCTAATTATCACATTGCACCAGGTATAATTCTATACCTGGTGCAATGTGACACCAGGCGTGACACAAGTGTTTCTGCCAGACGCAGTGATAATTTTCATGTCCAACACCACATTGTTTAAATGGCAAATGCACTCACACCCATCAAGCAGATTTGAGGGGCAAGTTTAGTGTTTATGTCAATTTTAGGCTTGCAACCAGGGTTAGGTGCTTCTACGTCAGTGTTATTCCCCAATCATGTCCTTCTCTTTTTTAGGAATAACTTATTGATATAGGTTTATGGGTAGGGATATGGCTATGGTTATGACTAAAAATTCAAAGTATGAAATCTTTACAAATTACTGACATTTTTTCGGTAACTAATTGAAACCGTTTAATCTGTAAATACTCCCAAATGCAAAAAAAAAAAAAAAAAAAAAAAATTGAGCCAAGATACCTGTATATCTATTTTAGGTCGAATTGAACTCTCTTGTCCCTCATGTTTTCTGGACTTCCTTCAGCCTCCCAGGGGGATAAATCAAGAGACCTGCAGCCCTGTAAATCAACAGGACAGGGCTCTGCAAAGGTCAGGCCACATGTAATTACAGCTAATTAAACTGTGCCAGGGAGATGGAGTTGAAATTTACCACCACTCATTAAAGCAGAGGAGACGGCGCTAATTGGACATCAACCCTCCTGTAACTCACTGCCCTGTTAACTGTCATGCTGAATCGCCTTCATAAGTCACGATCAATGTAAAACATCAGCAAGCGCTTTCGAATGAGGCCACAGCCACGTGCACAGCATGCAGGGAGAGGAACCACCAGAGCGAACTTAGCTTTAACCCTCTATTGCACACATTATAAAAGCAATGTTTTCAAAATATTTAATAACATTTTCTTACAAAAAAACTAAAGAAAGAAAAAATGTAAATTAAAAGATTGACGTCAAAAACATTTGGAGTACCTTTTACCTTTTAAAGTACATATCCTAGAAGCAATACTATTCAATGCTGGAAAATGATAATACTTATCGTAGTGAATTGCTAGCCTGGCAAGCCAGACCCACATCAAGATGTTTGGTCTGGAAACTCACCATTGACAAGGTTCAATCCGAGAGGCGGGATAAACAGTTGTCTTTCAAACTCCCTCTGCATGGCGTGCACGCAACTGCATAGCGCTACAACCAACCAGAGCAACGAAGGTGAAGCGGAGCTAGTTGGAAGATTAAGCTTTCGCTGTATCCAGTCGGCAAAACTCAGAACACATCTTCCCTTTTTAAGAATGACTTCAGTGCCGTTCTTTGTTCTTTTCTCAGAGAAAAGCTTAACTCCAAGTCTTCCAGAGTCGCGGTCAAAGCTGATTCAAAAGACCGCCGTTCGGCAGTTTCTGTGTTTACTAGAAGCACACAAGCGCAACTCGGCCGTCATTATGTTAAGCCCCGCCCACCGACTCTATGCACGATGTGATTGGCCTGACCAGAGTTTGTTTTTTACAGCTCAGAAGTGTATTGAGAGTTGCTAGATGACACTCTCGGCAGATTAGATTTGCTTCCGCTAGGGTGCATCTAGATTTCTAGGCTAGTGAAGTGCCACTATTTAGTGACATCCATCCTTTCTGGGATCGATTACTCTTCCCTAGGCTCAGGTAATCAGCATCTCATTCCCAACAGTATATAAGGGTGGCTGTAGTGTTGCCAGGGATGGCGTCATTGTGTGGCCGTCTTTACGGTGCCCTGGTTTCCTATGTTGTAGGTGAGTGCTGTTTCCAGTTGTGATTTGTGTTCGGGATCACATGATGTTAACCTGTTACTGTTACACGCTGTGCAGTGCTACCCGCGCTGTGCTGATAAAGTGCTGATAAAGTGTATTCTAAAGGTTTGATCTCGCTGTTGCGACACTCCGTCTAACAATCAGTGCACGTTGTATTGCTCTGAACGCCGCTGATGGATTGCTGCTTGACTTCATGGTAGGTTCATTCCTGCTTTGGGGCTGTATTTATTTTATTAATATGTATGTGGTTATGGGGAGTTTTGTATTCCTGTATTCCAGCTCATCTGTGAACTTGTTATCGGTGGCTGCCGGATAAATGACGTGATCTTTGCATGCTGGGTATGTGCAACCCATGTATAATGATGAATAGGTGTCCTCTTGACATTTAAGCTCACATTTAGTTTCTTGTAGGTGAATTAATTGGTCTGTTTAAGGGCATTCAAGGACTGTGCTGCCTGGCTTAGGACATTCATTGCTGCTGTTTTGTTCGTATTTACTTTAATATTTTGTTCTATTAATGGTTTTGTTTGTTTGCTCAGCATGCCCATGTGTGTTTGTCTATATATTGTGCATGTCTGCATGTTGGTTTTCTTTTGTTAAGTTTATTTGTTGCTTTAGTTAACTTCTTTTGTTTATTGTAATTGAGTTTGTTTGGAATTGTAATATTGACATATTTGTTTACGTTTCTTTGTTGCTTGTGCTTTTGTTATTATTCTTTTTCTTATTTGTTTTACTGGGTTCCTGTTTTGGGTTTTTTCTGTTTGTGGCCATTGTATGTCTCCGTCATATGTATTTGAATTACATTTCTCATTTCATTATTCCACGGCTCTGTGAAATACTTGATTCTGATTGCTCAATCGCGCATTCCAGCGGTATGTTATTTCCAGATAACAACCGCTCATCCGGGTACTATGAGTTCCCTATATCGAGGGAACTTCGCACTGCGTCGGAACGACGATTTGGGGATACTCCCTTAGCATGAACGCGTCTGAAGTATGAATGAAACTAGTCCAATCCTTATTGGTCCTACAATTTACCATGACGTAGATGTGACGGCATACCCGGAAGCTATAAAGGGGAGCCCGGCGCATAGTAGCGTCAGTTATCGCTCTTCAGCATAACGCTCTGTGTGTGTTTGAACATTGTCTGTCTATTTATTGTTGTCTGTCCCATATAAATATATATATATTCAGTAAAATAAAGAGACCTAAGAACGACGATAATAAGTCTAGTTCTGAGTTTAAGAGCTGCGTGCATCCGTGTCCCCGCTACATCTCGGGAACGGACACGCACTCTCTTTGTGTACAGTGCCTGGGCGTTCAGCATGCTCAGGCGGCTCTCGAGGGAGCCGCCTGCAGCCACTGCGAGCTGCTGACGCTCAGGGTGCTGAGGTCTCGGTTGGCGGTCTTTGACGAGGCCGGCCAACCACGCGAGCCCCGTGGTTCTGGGCCTGCGTCCGCTGAGGCGGCGCGGCATCGCAGATCATGGGGCTCGCAGCTGGACGTATCAGCGGAGATTGAGACTGCCGAGGCACTTTCTCAATCTTCCTCTGATAGTTCAGAGATTCTCCCACCTCGTGTGGAAGCCCGCGAAGCGGCTTCTTCCCCCGGGGTGGAGAATCAGATGTTGATTCTCTCCGGATCCGAGGATCCGGAAGATATCAACATCGTGGCGGGTGGGGCCGCATACATGTCACCACCGCACCCACCCGCCCAAGAGGAGCTTATTGAGGTACTGACTCGTGCCGTGGCCAAGTTAAATATCGATTGGCCACAAGAGAGGCAGGAAGTCCAGCCATCCAGTAGGCTGGACGACCGGTTTCTCTCGCGCCGGGCTCAGTCGCCTCGCCGGGGCTTGCCGTTCTTTCCGGACCTGCACAATGAGTTGTGTAGGTCCTGGAATAGACCATACTCCGCGCGCATATCCAACCCCCCAGTATTAGATTATGCTAATGTCTTGGGTGCGCGCGAGGCAGGCTACGGGACGATGCCGCGGGTGGAAGATGCTCTCGCGAGCTATCTGTCACCCGAATCGGCATCGTCCCTAAAAGCCCCGGTACTGCCCACCAAGCCATGCAGGGACACATCAGCGTTGGTGGGCAGGGCATATATGGCGGCGGGTCGGGCTGGTAGCGCTCTGCACACGCTATCGATATTGCAGGCGTACCAGGCTGACCTATTAAAAGAGCTTGACGAGGGAGAAGGTCCCTCCCCGGAGGATGTATTAGAGCTTAGGAAGGCTGCTGATCTGTCTCTCCGCGTCACCAAGGAGACGGCCCGTGCCATCGGCCGCTCCATGGCCTCTATGGTGACAGTGGAGAGACACCTGTGGCTAAATCTGTCGGGGATGAAGGAGAAAGATAAGACTTTTCTCCTAGACTCCCCGATCTCGCCTTCTGGCCTGTTCGGCGACGCCGTTAATTCGGTCGTCGACAGGTTTCAGGAGGCGAGAAAACAGTCAGCAGCCTTCCGACAGTTTCTCCCTCGTCGGCCAAAACCAGCAAAGGCTGCCACTAGTGGGCAGCCGCAGCTGTCAGCCAGCTCCTCGCACCGTCAGGTGCAAAAAGAGAGCGTCGCTTCTAGAGCCCCTCCTCCGGGAGCTTGGCAACAGAGGCGGCGCTCTCACCAGCAGGCTTCCGTGCAGAAGGGCGATCTAAGGAACGTCCTTCTCGCTAAGAAGGCTGCTGGGAAGAAGTCCTAGCTGTGGTAGGGCTTCAGAGAGCGGTCCCCCTCGCGCGGGAACAACCGAGGTTGTCTCTCACGCGACGCTCTCGAAGGGAAAACGATGTGGTAATCCCGCCGTCACAGACGCTTCGGGCCACATTGTTTTTCCTAGGGCACATTTCGATCCAGTCGCCTCGAGTAAGACCTGCGACTGGGCGGGACGAGTGTCCAAATATCGAAAATCGTATTTCGTCCCCTGCCGGGCATCCGCTTCAGGGGACGGGAAACGAGACTCAAATAACACCCGAGACCAGCCTCGAGAGGCTGATTCCCTTAGTAGATTATCTCGGCGCATGGAAATGCCTTCCGAATATATCCACATGGGTCCTGCGTACTGTAGAAATAGGGTACAGACTGCAGTTCGATCACCCCCCGCCAAAGTTCAATGGGGTGACATGGACTGCAGTGGTGCCAGAGCGGGTTCGGGTAATGGAACAAGAAGTAAAATCCTTGCTGGCAAAGGGGGCCATAGAGTGGGTCCCGCCGTCGGAGAGGGAGGCCGGGTTCTACACCCGGTACTTTATAGTTCCAAAAAAGGATGGAGGGCTTCGGCCGATTTTAGATCTGAGGTATCTGAACCGGTCTCTGAGGAGATTCAGGTTCAAGATGTTAACCATTCCCACAATCGTGAGTCAGATCCAGCCCAAGGACTGGTTCGTCACGATAGATTTAAAAGACGCCTATTTTCATGTCTCCATCCTTCCATGCCACAGGAAGTTTCTGAGGTTCGCTTTCGGGGGCGAAGCGTACCAATATCGAGTGCTTCCCTTCGGTCTAGCTCTTTCCCCTCGCACGTTTACCAAATGTATGGATGCAGCTCTGGCTCCATTAAGACTTCAGGGCATCCGGGTACTGAATTACATCGACGACTGGCTTATACTGGCCCAGTCGTCCGAGATGGCAGTTCAACATCGAGATGTAGTTCTAGCACATATCCAACGCTTGGGGTTGAGGCTCAACACAAAAAAGAGCGTGTTGGCGCCAGCCCAGAAAACGACCTTTCTGGGGGTAGTATGGGATTCGGTTTCGAATCAAGACCATCCTGGCGGTAGTCTCAAGAATAAAGCTAGGCCAAAGTATCACTGTGAAACACTTTCAGATAGTGTTAGGGCATCTAGCGGCAGCGTCCAACATTATTCCGTTCGGCCTGCTACATATGAGAGCTCTACAGTGGTGGCTGAAAACCAAGGGGTTTTCCCCCAGAGGGAACCCATTCCGTATGATCAGAGTCACGCGCAAATGCCTTCGGGCTCTAGGTATATGGAAGAAAGCTTGGTTTCTGTCCCAAGGGCCAGTCCTGGGAGCATCATGTTGCCGGAAAACCGTTTCAACAGATGCTTCCCTAACTGGTTGGGGCGCGGTCATGGAAGGCCGCTTTGCGAGGGGTTTATGGGAGGACCATCATTCGACCTGGCACATAAACTGCCTGGAAATGATGGCGGTTTACAGGGCTCTCAGGAGTTTCCTCCCAGAGCTTCGCGGGTACCACGTTCTAGTCCGTACAGACATTACGGCTGTCGTGGCATATCTGAACCACCAGGGGGGGTTGAGGTCGCGCCCGCTATGCAAACTGGCGCATCTCATTCTTCGCTGGTCACAAGACAGACTGTTATCCCTCAGGGCAATGTATATCCCGGGGATACAGAATCAGGGGGCAGATATACTATCGAGGCAAGGGCTGAGGCCCGGGGAATGGCGGCTCCACCCAGAGGTGGTGGAGGCGATTGTCAGGAGGTTCGGCCCAGTGGAAGTGGATCTGTTTGCGTCTCGAGAGACGTCCCACTTTCCACTGTGGTTCTCCCTCACGCACCCAGCCCCGCTGGGGTTGGACGCCATGGTACAGACGTGGCCGAGGCGGCGTCTGTATGCATTTCCCCCCGTCGCTCTGCTCCCAGGGGTCCTGGAGAGGGTTCGGCAACAGGGAGTCAGTCTCCTTCTGGTAGCTCCTTGTTGGCCAACTCGGGTATGGTTCTCGGACATAATAGCGCTGCTGGCGGAACTCCCGTGGCAGGTCCCTCTGAGGAGGGACCTCCTATCACAGGCGGGGGGCACAATATTTCACCCCCGCCCCGAAATCTGGAACCTCTGGGTCTGGCCCCTGAGGGGGCCAGGTTCCGAGAGGAGGGCCTGCCGGCAGACGTTATAGAGACCTTACTTAGCTCTAGGGCCCCGTCTACTAGGAGATTGTACAGCCTCAAGTGGAATGTTTTCGTCACTTGGTGTAGAGAACGTGAGGTGGACCCAGTTAACTGCCCAGTGGCTTCAGTACTGGAGTTTCTCCAAGATCGTTTCTCTGCAGGGCTTACCCCGTCCACACTTAAGGTGTATGTGGCAGCTATTGGAGCTTTCCACACTCCGTTAGGTGATGGGCCTTTGGGTAGGCATCAGTTGGTTGTACGCTTCCTTCGTGGGGCGCGTAGGTTAAGACCTGTAGTGCGCACCAGAGTTCCAACCTGGGATCTGGCAGTGGTTCTCGAAGGCCTGGCTGAGGCCCCCTTCGAACCACTGGAGACAGCAGAACCTAAGAATCTAACGCTTAAAGTGGCGTTCCTCCTAGCTATTACCTCTCTCAGGAGAGTGGGAGATCTTCAAGCTTTGGCCATCACGCCAACCTGCTTGGAGTTTGCCCCGGGAGGAGTAAAGGCCGTACTACACCCTAGGCCAGGGTATGTGCCGAAGGTTCCATCCAGTACGGTCAGATCTTTGGTTCTTCAGGCATTTCATCCTCCGCCCCATGTGACGGCGGAAGAAGGGAGATTATTCCTTTTGTGTCCAGTTCGGGCCCTAAGGATCTATCTGGAAAGGTCAGCTCAGTGGAGGAAATCAGACCAACTTTTAGTGTGTTTTGGCTCACCCAAGAAAGGGCTGCCTGCGTCAACCCCTACTATCAGTAATTGGATTGTGCAGGCAATAGCCTTGGCATATCAGGTGCGCAATCTGCCTTCACCTATTGCCTTGAGAGCCCACTCGACTAGAGGCATGGCCTCTTCGGTGGCCCTTCTGTCCGGAGTCCCTATGCAGGACATCTGTGAAGCGGCTGGCTGGGCTACTCAGCACACATTTATAAGGTTTTACAGCCTACACCTCCCTGCGACCCCCGGCGGCAGGGTACTCCAGTCCTGATTGTGCCTGGTCTCCAGCTCACAATAGGGCAGGCGTATCCTTGGTGTGGCCTAGTGGGTACTCGTTCCCCAAATCGTCGTTCCGACGCAGTGCGAAGTTCCCTCGATATAGGGAACGGCTCGGGTTATGTATATAACGCTTGTTCCCTGAGAGGGAACGAGCACTGCGTCTCGTCGCCACACCGCGTATCGCCTGAGAGCATTATGTTTCATCGCGATAATTGACGCTACTATGCGCCGGGCTCCCCTTTATAGCTTCCGGGTATGCCGTCACGTCTACGTCATGACGTAGGACCAATAAGGATTGGACTAGTTTCATTCATACTTCAGACGCGTTCATGCTAAGGGAGTATCCCCAAATCGTCGTTCCGACGCAGTGCTCGTTCCCTCTCAGGGAACAAGGGTTATATACATAACCCGAGCCGTTATCTTGACCGGTACTACTTCTATGCTTAACGCTGGCGCCATCGTGTGGCTGTTAAATAATTAAACAGCCATGGCTACAATGGAAGACTTGAAGGTGGGTTTCCTTTAAATATAAGTTTAAGTTTTAAGTTTAGGTTTTTAATATGGATATTTTTCTTACACAAACGCATTGATTCAAATCAGAAGGCTCTATTAACTCATCGGCGCCGCATGGAGCACCTTATTTGATGGACAGCTGCATCTTTTATGGACTTCAAAAACAGCTACAACTACTGCTTGGATTAACGTTAGCCTGGCCCTGGATTTTTTAAATATAACTCTGATTGTATTTGTCTGAAAGAACAATACACCTATATATAGCCCTATATATACACCTATGATAACTTGAGGGTGAGTAAACCATAGGCTTGGTTTCATTTTTGGGTGAACTAACCCTTTCAGCATTCATTTTCAACATTTAGCAGCAATAGATAAAGGCTTAAAGCAGTTTAGAACTGTTTTTCTTCGCGGAAGCTTTGCGGAAGAGCTAATAAAATATTTAATCTCAAGACAATATTTTGTGTCTAATTCATTTGACACTAGTAGCCGTGTAATAAGCTGGGTAATGTACACCCAGCCAGTTGTTATGCAGAATAAACCCCTTTAGAGTGATGCAAGACCTGTTCAAGTCCTGATCACTCTGTCGGGGTTTATTCTGCAATAACAACCGGCTGGGTGTACATTATCCCTTATTTGATAACTTCTTGACCTCCCTGGTGGTTATGTCGCTGTGAGTGATTCTCTGGTTATTTGAGATGCTTGGCATCACTCTAATAACTACTGAACCCCAGGTCGGAGTGGGTTTCTCATTTTGTTGTTCATTTTAGTGTTTTTGTTTTTCTTATTTTGACCACTGTAACCCTCTTTGCTGTGTCACTGCACAGGTAATAGTGTGGTCATTTTACCCGGCCTGTGGCAGTGCTCCATATATTCTCTCTCAAACCAATGGTTGCAGGTTTGAGTGGTTTGTGGTCTTCCCTTGTTACGTTGGATTCATTTTAGTTGTATATTTTATTTCTTTAAAGTGGGTTCCCACCTTTATGTATTGAACCTTTATGAATCTTTTGAACTTATTTTGTTTGATAATTTGTGTTCCAGGTGCCGTAGGTCAGGAGCAGGAGGGCTAGTTGCTCTTTTGGTGGTGGGTCCTTCTGAGACACAGAGCATGGTTTACAACCTATAGTGATTGACCCTTGGTTGAAGTGAGTGTGCGTGTGTGAAGTGTGGTGATGTGTGGGTGCTCCTTGACCATCGTCGACTTTAGCGATGCGTGGCACTAGCTCGCCCTGCTTCTGGTAACCACGAGCCCTGTGAGTTATTGTCGGTGTCATTCTTGTGGTGTATCTGTGCCAGCAGTGATTTTGCCTGTTTGGATGTTCAAGATAAAATTTATCCACTCTAACATTTTTATCCTGGCTTTATAAAGAATTCTTGTATTTTTGTAACTCCACGTCTCAGTCTCTGTCAACGGAGAAATCAAACCTGTCCTTATAAGGATATTTCCCTGGTTTAGTGACCAGGGTGGCGTGTCAGCTCTCTTTCCTCTTTGCTCTTTCTCTTCTCGCTCCTTCTCTGTACGAAATGTCACATAATAATGAGACTTGAATTCAAATCCAGCACTCAGCCATGCAGTCTGCATTTACAAACATTGGTGAAAAAAGGGCCGTTCTGATGAGCTCAATGAATTCATTTGTGGAACTGTGATTGAATGCTACCTTTGCAATAAGTCAGTTCGTGAAATATCATCCCTGCTAGAAATTCCATGGTCAACTGTAAATGGAATTATTGGAAAGTAGAAGTGTTTAGGAACTGCAACAAGTCAGCCAGTAGAAGACCACGTAAAGTCACTGTGAAGGGTCACTCAGTGCTGAGACAAATGGAAGGGCTGCTCAGTTATGGCAGTAATCATGATTCTTTTTTGCTCAATACTGATATCACAATTATTTTGCACAATGATTGGTGGGTGAAGATGTTATTTCATAAAGTAATTTTACAATTATCAATACTTCAGCTAAATCTAATACTAGGTTAACTAATGTAAGAAAAATGCCATTAAAATAATTATAATAAGCAAATAGCAATACAATAAGACCAAATAAACTAATTACAAAACAATAAATGGTTTTAAGTTTAACAATAAATTCAGATAAGTAATAGCCTAGAACAAGAATGCAGATCTTTCTTATTTCTTTTTACTTCACTACATTTCAAAGCATAATGTTGTACTTTTACAAAAATTGTGGAGGCATGGTCTATGGCATGCAAATCTTATATTACCAATCCCAATGCTAAGAGTCAGATAGAGTGGTGCGAAGCATGCTGCCACTGGACTCGTATTCTGTGGATTGACAAATCACATTTCCTGCCTTACTGCATTGTGCCAACTGTAAAGTTTGGTGGAGTAGGGACAGACATGTTCACAAGTCCTTGCAGTCCAAGTCAAGTTTCAAGTCTCTGAGGTCCAAGTCTTAAGTCAAGTCTTTGTTCTATTTTTTAATATTTTTTTTCTCTGCTAGTTCTTATAATCAACAGTGTATTTAACTATCAATACTTTTATACTTTTACTATTACTTTCCAACTTTGTACAAAATTATACAATTTAGAACCACCTATTTTGAGCTATTTGAGTTGCTGTAGTTTGCTGTAAACCTCAAGCAATGCTTGAGTGCAACTTGAATCTAAGTCACAGACTCGAGCTTCCATCTCTGAGTATGGATAATGGTATGGGTCTGTTTTTAAGTAGTTGGGCTGGGTCCCTTATATTTCCAGTGAAAGGAAGACTTAATGCATTAACATACCTAGACATTTCTTACAATGCTACACTTCAAACTTTGTAAGAAAAGTTTTGGGAAGGCCATTTTATATTCCAGCATGACTGTGCCCCAGTGCACAAAGCAATCCCATAAAGACCGGTGAATAAGGTTGGATGAGTTTAGTGTGGAAGAACTTGACAGGCCAGCAGAGAACCCTGACCTCAACCCTGTTGAACACCTTTGGGATGAACTGGAATGGAGATGGCAAGCCAGGCCTCTTTGTCCAACATCAATGCCTGACCTCAAAAATACTGCAGCCCTTCCATGTGTCTCAGCACTCAGTGACCCTGCACAGTGACTTTACGTGGTCTTCTACTGGCTGACTTGTTGCAGTTCCTAAAAATACTTTAACTTTATTAATTAGTTATGGGGAAATGATAATGCATTAAATTATTAGCGCATTTAATGCACCTGCCACAGACCTACAGTGCATCCCGGAAGTACTTGTATTCACAACGCTTCACTTTTTCCAAATATTGTTATGTTACAGTCTTATTCTAAAATGGATTTATTTAATAATTGTTGTTCTTAATTCTACAAACAATACTCTAAGCACACAGCTAAGATAACAAAGGAATGGCTACGGGACAACTCTGTGAATGTCCTTGAGTTGCCCAGCCAGATCCCAGACCTGAACCCGATTGAACATCTCTAAAGAGATCTGAAAATGGAGCACTGATGCTCCCCACCCAACCTGACAGAGCTTGAGAGGTCCTGCAAAGAAGAATGGGAGAAACTGCTCAAAAATAGGTGTGCAAAGCTTTTAGCATACTCAAAAAGACTTGAGGCTGTAACTGGTGCCAAAAGGTGCTTCAACAATGTATTGAGCAAAGGCTGTAAATACTTATGTACATGTTATATATTTATTTCCTTTTTCTTTTTTATATATATTTGCAAAGAAAAAAAAACATTTTCATTATGGGGTATTATTTGTAAAATTAAGAAAAAATTATGAATTGAATCCATTTTGATATAAGGCTGTAACAGCAAAATATGAAAAAAGTGAAGCGTTCTGACTACTTTCCGGATGCACTGTACATAGTTCATTTTACATTTCATAAAATTGATTGGTGATGAACATGAAGCAGAGCAACAGCTCAATATCACACGAGTAATGAGCACAATATCACACAAACACTGTTTTTGTTCCAAATAACAAAAGTGCTATTGATTTTATACAACAGTTCAATAAATGCTATTCAATAAAGTTTATATGGTGTCTATCTATAAAAAAAAATAAAAAAAACATTTGGTGCATCACAAAGAGGAAGATGCGACAAAGAAGACCTAAGACATTTGAGCAACTAGACGCTTGTATTAGACAAGAATGGGACAACATTCCTATTCCTAAACTTGAGCAACTTGTCTCCTCAGTCCTCAGACGTTTGCAGACTAATATAAAAAGAAGAGGGGATGCCACACAGTGGTAAACATGGCCTTGTACCAACTTTTTTGAGATGTGTTAATGCCATGCAATTTAAAATCCACGTTTCCCTTAAAATTATACATTTTCTCAGTTTAAACATTTGATATGTCATCTATGTTGTATTCTGAATAAAATATTGAAATTTGAAACTTCCACATCATTGCATTCTGTTTTGCATCCTGTCAACGGATGTATTTCCATACCTCCACTTCCCCTGCTTGCGCAGACATCACGTCATCAGCACATGATGTGTAATGCTATGCACAGCTAGACAGACGATAGCTAGACAGAGCACTGCGACTGAAATGGCAGACACCTTTTACAGTTCGTCCTGAATCAAAACAAGTGTATGTTGCGGTCACATAATTTGGAAGAACTGAAAACCGGTAAATTTATGTTTCAATGACAACACTATCAACTCCGAAATTTAAACTGCAGCAGTCAGGTGGTACAGGTCAGTGCTCTTTATGGTTTTTATCTTTGTTATTATGTAATGTTATGTGCTTATATGTAGTTTAACGGCATCTCTCGTGACGCTTTAGTCTGCTCCTTGCTGTAGGTTTTCATGTGTTTGGAGGAGGCGTAGCAAGAGTGCTCTGAAGTGTGTATATATATATCACATTAATTGTATCCATCTGTACTGATAGACATTCTACTGCATCACGTTGTTTCTAGGCAATATTCACTTTTGCAAGTTGTCATACCATACAATTCATTTCTATGACTGTATCTGGTATAAAATGGCATTCACTCACTAACAAATGTGAATAGTTTAAAAATTATAGCTGAAAAATTTCATTGAAAAGGGGCAGTATGAGGACAGTTCTCTAGAGCACAAATGTTCATCTCCACAGTGTACCATGCTATATATATATATATATATATATATATATATATATATATATATATATATATATATATATATATATATATATATATATATATATATATATATATATATGACTGCCAAAATGTGACCAGCAAAAATATTGAATTGGTTTAGTCAAAGCCATCCCTTCATTATTAACCATTTAACTGCCATCATGTATGCATCATGTGTTTTTAGAGTGAAGAAAATCTGTTACCCTGAGGCAACATCATGCAATAGAGGGGTAAGAAGAAGTGGCATCTACAACAACACATTAACATTAAGTGATGCAACTATATGTGACTTGCCATAATCACTTGCCACTTGTTTGAAATCATCTCGCAATGGAAGATCCACAATGGTGACCAATTTTCTGCTAACATAGTGTTTACCCCTATGGTTAATGCTAGATTTCATAACTTTTTTGTTTTGCATGTCAGAATGTTTATGTGATATTCCCTAAGAATAAGTGACTCAGCACTGTAATATATTCTCTATCCATCTTTGGATCTTGTCAAACCTGATTAACACTCCCATTGGTTGTCAGCAGCAGACATCCACCTTCCAGCAGTGTGATGTACCTTTGTCTCTCTCACGCTGTCCTTCACTTTTTGTCATTCAGTCTATTTCCACTCTTTTATTTTCACCATAAAATAACAACAGATGGTCTGGTGAAGTGCAGGTTAGCAGCTGATCAAACAGAGCTTGCAGCTAATATATTATGCTTTGAAATCAATCAGTTTGTCTCTTCAGCAAGGGGTTCAGAGGAGTCAGAATGTTGAGCTGTTAGGATCACCGCTCAGTTCAACTATCAAATCCAAAATGTTCTCATTAAAGAGATTTTTCCATATGGAACCATTTGGAATTTGGAAGTCTTTTTCTTGCAATCTGTTTTTGTGTTTTTTACTTTCCTTTGCTCCAATAGGAAAATAGAAATATTTACAAAATTATTGTTGTATAGAGAAAAAGAAAGAAAAAAAAAGAATAGAATATATATATTTTTGTAAATGCATTTTAATTTTACTGTACGCTTCAAAAAAATGTTTTCAAAATGTTCAAACTGCTCTATAACAGTTAATACTGTACTTGTAATGTACTGTATGTTTAAAATTGATCGGTTCACATCTGCTGCACACCATTTAAAACTGAATTAATATTTTATTTGTTATATTAATCATATAAATATTTCACTTTGCAGTAGGAATTAACACTGGAGTACACTCACAAGAAACTAAATCTAAGCTTCACTAAACATATATAATGTAGTTTAGGATTAGTAGGATGCTCAGTGCAATCATTGTGTGTGCGTGCGTGCGTGCGTGCGTGCGTGTGTGTGTGTGTGTGTGTGTGTGTTTACTTGTTTATATTAAATTTTGTCCCCACAATGTAATATAAACCTGAGATCACCTACATTGTGGGGACCAGCCAGTGGTCCCCACATAGTAAATGGATTCATAAACATACTAAGTGTTTTTTGAAAATGTAAAAATGCAGAATGTTTCCTGTGATGTTTAGGTTTAGGGGCAGGGGCAGGGGCAGTGTAGGGGGATAGAATGTACAGTTTGTATGGTGTAAAATCCATGATGCCTATGGACAGTCCCCAAATTCACAAAAACACAATGTGTGTGTGTGTGTGTGTGTGTGTGTGTGTGTGTGTGTGTGTGTGTGTGTGTGTGTGTGTGTGTGTGTGTGTGTGTGTGTGTGTGTGTGTGTGTGTGTGTGTGTGTGTGTGTGTGTGTGTGTGTGTGTGTGTGTGTGTGTGTGTGTGTGTGTGTGTGTACGTTTGGTCTTGTTTAACCTTACATTATGGGGGAAAATGTCCCCACAAGGATTGCAATATCCAAAATCCTTGTCTTTGCTGTGAGATGTTTTGGTCCCCATGAAGAAATTATAAAAGTGAAAATTGATAAGTGAATAACACTTTTTTTATATAACACAGTTTTCTGTGTTAGGTAGGGTTAGGCTGTGTGTCCACCCAAGCATTTTTAGCCAGCTGAAAACACTATAGATGCTCTCCTGAAAATGTTTAGCTGTGGGCACTTGAGAGCATTTTTGCAGCGCACTTTTTTTTGTTGTTTTTTGTGTTTTTTTCAGTTGAAATGCATTGCTTATACGAAATATACGTATAGTGTACTATAAGTGTCACTATAGCATCTCATTTCACAGATAGTTTGTTTATTTATTGTTTCTAAATAAAAATGTTGATACAATATAAAGTATTTTCTCTGGCTATTGTCTTAAATAATTTTGTTCCATTATATCCAACTTGTTGTCCAAGCAGAATGTGGTGGTTGGTCAGTGTTGCATTTGTCCCTTCCCTCCTCCACTGTGATTGGAAGGCTAGGTAAAAAATGACAATGATGAACACTG
The DNA here is from genome assembly GCF_024679245.1 of Pseudorasbora parva. Lineage (NCBI taxonomy): Eukaryota > Metazoa > Chordata > Actinopteri > Cypriniformes > Gobionidae > Pseudorasbora > Pseudorasbora parva. Next base: position 23,436,904 of record NC_090175.1, read on the forward strand.
TGTTTTCCCCAAAGCTGAACATTCTTCAACTCTCAGCCACAGGTAAAAAAAAAAAACCAATGAAATAGACACTCAGCGTCTCGTTAGCACTCCTGCTATTTTAAAAATGCAGCGCTCACATTGAAAATAATTTGAAAAATAAGCTAGTTGCGTAAAAAAACAGGGCTTTTGGATTAGGGGATAGAATATACAATTTGTACAGTAAAAAAACATATCAATGAAATGTCCCCATAGTGTGTGTGTGTGTGTGTGTGTGTGTGTGTGTGTGTGTGTGTGTGTGTGTGTGTGTGTGTGTGTGTGTGTGTGTGTGTGTGTGTGTGTGTGTGTGTGAGACCTGGTAATCCCTACGTTATGGGGACAAAATGTCCCCACAAAGATGGCAATATCCGAAATCCTTGTCCTTGTGGGGACATTTGTAGGTCCCCATGAGGAAAACATCTTATAAATCACACCTAGGGAGTTTTTTTGAGAAAGTAAAAATGCAGAATGTTTCATGTGATGGGTAGGTTTAGGGACAGGGGTAGTGTAAGGGGATAGGATGTACAGTTTGTACAGTATGAAATCCATTACGCCTATGGAAAGTCCCCATAAAACATGGAAACATGACGTGTGTGTGTGTGTGTGTGTGTGTGTGTGTGTGTGTGTGTGTGTGTGTGTGTGTGTGTGTGTGTGTGTGTGTGTGAGACACATTTTCCAAAATACTTGAATGCTTTAGCCTATTCATTCTTTTGAAGTCAAGCCAAACAAAATGAACAAGATGAAAATCATAAACTGCAAACGCAAGAAAACTATTCTTGCTGATTTTTGTTATTGTTTGACAAATGAAATACCTCTTTTGAGTGACTGTTGAATTTCTTTGAAAAGCAATTCCACTTTCTGTCCTTCGTACTCATTGCATTTCAACATCATGTTGAGTGAGAACAATTCAGTTAAAATCCAAACATGTGAACCTGAATGCTGCTCAATAAAGGAAAGCATTATGACTAAAGCCAGCATTCTACAGTCCCGTACCATCACTCACCCTGCAACCTGAGCTGGTGAAAAAATAATAAAGCTGAAGCTGCGCTACAGGTGCCTGTGGTGAACCTTTATATAAGCGCAGCCTGCATATTATTGTACATCCGAAAATCGACAAATAACTGAAAGTGCAGTTCATCGCTCTGTACATCAGCCACAAGCATCTTCATACATAATGGAAAAGAGATCTGAAAAACGGGAAAAATAAGTATTTTACAACTGCACTTCGCATATGATGTTCGGCGGGCATAGATAGTCCCTGACTGTACCCAGAAGTGGAAAGCTGAACCCAAACAAAAGTGATGCGAACTCTTTGTGAACTTTCTAAGACTGGCAGAGGTTATTTATTTGTTTACTTAGTGTATTTATGCTCACAAGACACCCTGATGCAGCACTGTTGCTTGTTGAGGTGTGCCGTGCGAGCAAAGACACAGGTGGAATGCTTGTTATCTTGAACAGGGCACAGCTTTTCCCACACAGGGCACATTCATCAAGACTGTGAAGGCCAGACAAGGTTCCTCGACTTTTTTCCTCCAGCACGCTTCTGTTCTTCCTGCAGCCTCTCATGTCTGCTTCTTTCCATTCCATGCTCACCTTCAACCTCGTATTTCCACGAGCTTTTGCTTCCTCTCCCACGGCTCATCTGTCTTCTCAACACATCCCTTTCAGCTTGACTCCCCCTGTTCCCCTCTCCCCAATTCCGCCTTTCATTTTTACGTCTCTTCTTTTGGCACCATTTTCACATTCGTTCGTCACCTCATCTCCCCTGGCATCATGTCTGGACACATCCAGGCTCCGTCGCACATGGCAACATCGACCACCACTCGAGTTCTCCTGCCACTGTGGAATGGCTGAGGACTCATCCCTCAATAGAATGCATTTCCCCTCGACGATGAGTTAAAATCCTACAGGTGGTTTCGCCCGTTTGTTTCTGCAGCAAAAATAAAAAGACGTGCATGTGCTTTTCAGAGAGAATACATTTTACCGCACCAACAGTGCCTGCAGCTTTGCAGCTGTACTGTGTGCACAATGAGCATTTGCTTATTGAGGTTAATAATGAAGCTAGCTAAATGGAGCTTACTATGTTTTCAAGGGAATAATTATTGGCAAGTAACTTGTCCACAAAGACATGAATGATACTTCAAATCATGTGACTTGTTTAAGAGAGGTGTGATCTGACAGCGACAAGCAATTTGTCTGTCCACAGCATGGGTGCTTCTCAATATCCCTCCGTGTTTCCTCGCTCCTCCGTCCTCTGTCCCGGAAACCAATGGAGCTCAGCCATCTTGTACGACATCTCATTTCTCTAATTGCACCGCGAGAAGGCGAGGATCGAGGAGTGAGGAGCTTCCTGAGGACACGTGAACGAAGATGCACAGGTGTATACTTTGCAGAATTATTATTATTATTTTTTACTAAACGTGACGCAAGCATTAAGTCTCCTCCCCCTTCACATCGTGCCACAGTTTATTCATTATCATTATTATTTTTTACATGTACAAGACACTAATGTATGTCAAATAACAACAACCGACAGTTGCAGAATTATATCAAAGCACAAGAAAATGAAATAAACAATACTATACAATGAGTAAAAAGCAGTTAATAACTGGGTATAGTTTGTTGTAATAATAACTGGTAATATTAAATGAAATATGGACAAATGTGGTATTTTGTGGAGGTTGAAGCTTACAATAATAAATAGTTATCTCTAATGTTCAAGAATCCCGACTAAATCCAGCAGAGTCATTATTAATTGACGACGCATTAAGTGATGTTAAAAGGAGCGAGGATATATCAATTCACTTGATTCAATTCCTCCTTCCTCCTGTCTTTTTTATTGCGTCCTTCCCTCGCATCCTGAAGGGGTGGAGCTAAGGCCTCGAGGAAAGGAAACGAGGATGGACAAATAAGAATTGGGAAGCCAATGCGACACTGCTGCGAGGCATGACAAAACCAATCAAAAACCGCAGCCAATCAAAATAATGTGTGGGCGGAGTCTCTCTGGAAGGGTGCTGCACTCCCAAAAAACTGGACAAAAAGTACATAATTATATTAATCATATAAATTAAACTATTTTAATATTATTACAATACATACTGAGTAAAAAAATGCATTTGACAGACGCTTACAGTGCACTTATTACAGGGAAAATCCCTCCTGGAGACTGACTGAAACAATCTTTGTCATAAAATATATAAACAATCTTGTTTCCTTTGATTTATTTTCAAGATCTGAGTCGAATTATCCATTGTCACTTTTAGTATGGTCATGCAAAAGGATTGTCAAACTCGTTTTAGACATTGTTGTTCCAGCTGTGACGTCGGAGAAATAGTAACTTTTCTAAATTTAGAATTCGTTCTAAATTTAGAAGCTTGTCGCATATTGTTATCATGGCTGGTTTGGAAAAAAAGCACACTGATTAACATGAAAAACGTATTTAGCATAGCAACCACCCAATTTAGCTTTTAAATGAAGTCTAATAGATGTCTAAACACAGCCCTGATGTCAATACTAAAATGTGGAAGAAGCACAATGTCAATGTCACATGTCATTATAAAAGGTTACAACGCTGCTGAAGGTGAAATATAATGTGGACAACACTGAATATATATCTTTTTGTCAGGTTAAATACTGATAGCTGGTGACTCAAACCCCTTTATCTAAACCTCTCTACTTAACCGTCGGACTCGTACATCCGTCATGTTTGTAGTTGTTGACCATTTTTATCTGCGTTTGTAGTTCTAATCAAAATCACGTCCAACTCGCAGTGGGTTGTGGGCAATCTCAGCTGTTCAATGTCAGCGAAATCTGACCAGAAATAGTAAACAATCCGGTATCTTTGGAATACTCGATTTGGGACATACTAATTCTATTTTCGAGCACTATTTAGTATGGATAGTATGCGAATTGGGACGCAGAAACACACTTTGATTAGACATGCAGCATCTTAATTGTTAAGGAAATGAAACTAAATAAATGAATAAACTGACGCTTCAATGAGCATTTACTACTTTAAAAAAATGCGGGTCAGGAAGCGAGTTGGGTACAATATTTTTGTGAAAGACATCTAACGATAGCCCAAGAATACACTAGTCATCTAGAACATGAACATGTCAAAGAAATGAAACCAAACACATTGTAGTCACTGTTGAATCACTGTAGCCAAATGCAAGGTTGTTTTGGCTAGAAATGGGTTAGGCTACTCATAGCCAGACTATATCGGATCAATAGAGAAGGTGAAATCATGGCTATTGCTCGCTGGGCAACTACTTACGGACTAGCAACCGCTCAGAATACCTAGCAAACTATAAGGTACCTTGTGTAGCCATTGTTGTGTTAGAGGGATATGGGGGTGTGTTCAGGTTTCTATGCATAGCCCAAGAAATCCTACAAGCAAACATGAATGCATGCTTATGTGTGTGTGTGTGTGTGTGTGTGTGTGTGTGTGTGTGTGTGTGTGTGTGTGTGTGTGCGCGTGCGTGCGTGCGTGCGTGCGTGTGTGTTTCTGATTGGAGACCTCCCATATTTGAGTCTTTTTGTCACGCTAATCACCTACAGAGCAGCACATCAGGTGAGCAACAGATGCCGTCTAACACTCCAGTTGATTCCTAATTCAATTATTCTGCCTGTTTGTTTTCAGGTCACACTGCCAGCGTGCTTCACAATGGCAAGCAAACTGGGCCAGTTCACACCTGCCACCAGTGAAGGTGAAGTAAGAGGAAGAGAGCAGAATTCAGATGAGAGGTCTTGTCCGCTGTGCTGGTGTGGCTGTAAGTCAGCAGGGCTTGAGCTTGATGCTGCTTATTTTCAGAACATCTGACAGTGTGATTCATTTCTCCTCTGCAGTCCAACAGACTGTAAGGTGAGAACAAGAGCAGAGCCTGGGGATGTGTGTACACAGTGCGTACACTTGGATACTCGCACTCGCGCACACACCTCTCAAACCCTCTCCACGTGTCAGCAAAGGATGGAAGAGGGTGAGGATAAGAGCAGCCTGCAGCAAGGTGAGACTGTGTGTGTGTGTGTGTGTGTGTGTGTGTGTGTGTGTAGGCTACAGCTGTGATTCAGTGACAGGTTGAGGAGAGAGACGCACGCATGATGTTCGCAGCGGTGCTCAATACCAGAAGTGACATCTTCAGTGTCTGTCTCATGCTCCAGTGAGATTTCTATCCACATCCATCGGCATTTTCACAGAGAGGTCAGTGAAGGGCTGACTCATGCACTGACACTTTACATAGTATTCTGCAACCTCAGATACATGAATTCATAAATGACTAAATAAGGGCCAGATTTACTAACAGCTTGCGCCAGTGCAAACCCTCGTTTGGCATTTAAAAAAAAAATCACTGACAGGATTCACCAAACACAAGGGGAAAATTTGCGCTGAAAAGGCATGGACAGTTATTTTTGCATCTGACCTTACTGTAGATTTGTAGAAGTTTCCCTTTCAGACACAATATTTTTGGGAGGAGAGTATTTAAAGGAATCATGCAAGGTGATTTACTAAGGTTTTTGCTAGAAAATTTACTGGTATTTACACCGTTATTTAACTGGCAAAAACCTAACTGGTAACTGGTAACATATGCTAACTGGTAGATTGTGTTGGTCATTATGGGAATGGTCCAGCTGCGTCTGTGTGCTTTAATTTGCGTATGGTCAGTCCACTCCCATCGGCACATTTTTGAAATTGAGTTCTCACGCTAATTTGCATTGTTTAGTAAATCTTGCCATAAATGTATAATGTTACAACCAGTGTTTTAATTTCTTTGAGAAAGTTATCAGTTTGTACCACAGAGCTTTTGACAAACTAACTGAGCCTTAATTGTCATGTGACTTATTGAGTTGGAGCAAGAGAGAATTACATGCATACATACATACGTACAGTCTCATAAAGGATTATTAGAAACACCCATTCAATTTCTCTTTCATGCAATTATCGAATCAACCAATCAGTTGCTTCAGTGCAGTTAGGGGTGTGGTCCTGGTCAAGACAATCTCCTGAAATCCAAAACTGAATGTCAGAAATGGAAAGAAATGTGATTTAAACAAATTTGAGCGTGGCATGGTTCTTGGTGCCAGACGGGCCGGTCTGAGTATTTCACAATCTGCTCAGTTACTGGGATTTTCATGCACAACCATTTCTAGGGTTTACAAAGAATGGTGTGAAAAGGGAAAAACATCCAGTATGCGGCAGTCCTGTGGGCGAAAACGCCTTGTTGATGCTAGAGGTCAGAGGAGAATGGGCCGACTGATTCAAGCTGATAGAAGAGCAACTTGATAGAAGAACAACCGAGGTATGCAGCAAAGGATTTGTGAAGCCACAACACGCACAACCTTGAGGCAGATGGGCTACAACAGCAGAAGACCCCACCGGGTACCACTCATCTCCAATACAAATAGGAAAATGTAGTAAAATGTACTAGAATGGCCCCCACCGTCACCAGATCTCAAGCCAATAGAGCATCTTTGTGATGTGGTGGAACGGGAGCTTCGTACCCTGGATGTGCATCCCACAAATCTTCATCAACTGTAAGATGCTTTCCTATCAATATGGGCCAACATTTCTAAAGAATGCTTTCAGTACCTTGTTGAATCAATGCCACGTAGAATTAGGCAGTTCTGAAGGCAAAAACGGGTCAAAATCACAGTATTAGTATGGTGTTCCTAATAATCCTTTAGGTGAGTGTACATACTGTGGCAGGTTGAATGAGGACACAGACAAAACAGATTTGCAGTGCAAAGGTTCCAAGAGGGTGTTTATTAAACATAAAAGGCTTAAGGTGGAAAGTGTTCAAGGGTTGATGAAGTGATGCAGGTGCAGATAAGGTCTGTGGTTTTTCAGTGTTAGAAGGGCAGTGCTGATCAATCAATCCTCATTTGAATCTGGAGACACAGTCACACTAAGAACCCCCTATTAAACTCTCTTGCAGTGAAGAAGAACCTCACCCTTTCCTTCTCTTCCTCTTCTTCTATTCCTTCTTCTTATTGAAGGACAGATGTTGCCGATCATCACCTGCTCCTGGCTGTTGATTGAATGATAAGAAGTAATTGCAGTGCGATGTTGAAGTGCACTCAGGATACTCGTCACAATACATACATACATACATTTCATGCTTTAAGAGCCATCCAAACAATCATACACTGGTTATTAAAAAGTACTGTATTATTATAATTTTTATAAGGGAACATATATCTACTAAAGAAGGATTAACTTAATCAAAAGTGGACATTTATAGTGTTACAAAATATATACATTTCAAACAAATGCTGTTCTTTTGAACTTTCTATTCATCAAATAATCCTGAAAAATGTATCACAGTTTCCACAGTAGGTAATATTGAAAATATTAAGAAATATTTCTAATTCAGCTTTGCCATCACAGTAATAAATTATATTTTCAAACAGAATACAATTTTAAATATTATTAATATTAATATCATTTTTTTGTTTTGTTTTGTTTTATTTATTTATTTGTTTTATTTAGTTTTATTTATTGTTTTGTTTAAGTTTTGTTTTATTAGTTATCTTCTTATTTTTATTGGAAAGCACTTTGGTTCACTTTGTGTGTTGTAAAGGGCTGTATAAATAAATATATATATTGATTGATTGATATAAGTATTATTTCACAATAAAAATGCACTATTGAAAGCACATTTTTAATAGTTTCGTTAAACATCTACAGGACCATGCAAGCCATTCAAACCCTTTTATTACAACAATAAATTCTATGTGTTAGTTGTGTTATTAATCTGCATAATGTGATTTAACAAAGTCTGAGAGGTTCAGCATTTTAACAATCATAAGCCAAACTCCATTCCCGTGCCTACACCATCACATGCTGCGTCATGCCAAACAGCTTGAGGCTGTCTGCAGTGGAAGCATTAAACCAGCACAACATCTCGGAATATTAATTAACTCAAAGCTGAACCTAAAACTTACACTAAAATACACCCTACATCATTTTCCAGAAATTCAGTTGGCATGCAAAATTGTACATACAAATGTTGCAGATGCTTTGTGTCACAATTACGTTTTGTCATGTCTACACCTGTTCTTGTTTATCCCTGATTAGTTTATCAGCTTCACCTGTGTACAAGTTCCCTCCATTACCCTGTGTATACTCCCTGTTCTGTTCAGTCTTTTGTCGGTTATTTTTTTGCCTACAAGTCTGGTGAATGTGTTCTGTGCCTTTAATACTTGTATTCGGATTAAAGACCTCTGTGATTCTCACCTCCTTCGTCGTGTGATTGTTAAACCACCCAGAACTGTAGCACTTTGGTACATTTCTCAGATCACAATGGAAATTCTTACTTGATCAACTTCCACATCAAGTCACTTTTGCAGGGGGGTCGGCAAGGGTACCGAGTACCCAGAGCCCGAGGCAGGGGGAGGGCCCTTAGAAGTCAGTTTTACATATAGGCACTAATATTTGTATAGCATTTATGTACAAATGGCTTATTTTGTTTACATTTGAAGTGTTGTTATGATAAAAATGCAATACCACACCCATTGGTATCACTATGGTATTTGGTAGGAGGGCTGCAAGATGGTTTGTACCCAGGGCCCAAAATTTTCTGCTATGCCGCTGCACTTCTTCACATCACAATTTATCATTGTTCTGAACAAATTGCAAATGCTTTGGTACAGTAATGCAATTCATTAGGTGCAACTGTCTGCTGTTTCCTACATATAATTGCTTATCTCATGTTTATCAAAATGTATTATTCTTATTGAATAGTCTAATCCCTCAAATAGAGGCATAGGTTCTACCAGAAAGAATTCGGAAGCCTGTTGAATTGCAAAAATTAACAAATTTATTAGACGGGGACCATCCTGCTGGTGGTGGGGAGGTTGGAGGTAACTGTCAGCATCAGCATCTGCGAACTCAGACATGTGTAAGTGACCATCTTTTATACTCTGTGGATGTGGATCTGATTGGTTAGGTCTGAAAGTGATGCGTGATATAACATTGAATCTTCCTGGCAGAACTTACGCTAAAGCTTTCATTTCCTTGCAGAAGTCATTAAATGCAAAATGACTTGTTGTTAAACTAGTTGTCATAATGTGCCGGGTGTTTTACATTTCTATCAGACTCTAAGTTATAAATTGTGGAAGAGATATAATTATAATATATTGAAAATAATTATATTTGAAAATAATGACAGAGTACACTATTATACTGACAACATGAATAAGCATTTTGACTATCTTGTTTGTGAACAATGACACAAGGACTTGTCATTCTGATGGCACTGATTTGTTCATTGACATAAACACTTTCTTTTGAGAGATGAAATAAGGATTTTGTGCAAGTTGCATGCTCCAGCAGGGAATCCATTTGTGTGGTGCTGTTTGTACTAACTGTATTTAAAAATGCACAAAACAGTTTGCCAATCTTGAGGATGTTTCAAGAAATTTACCAAATCGACTGAGAAAAACTGTAATACTATACAACTATACACAATGTAATTACAATGTATACAACTGTACACATTTTAAAAAGTGACTCAAGCAGTTATGCATCCATTAATCAAACGGAACTGCATTATATTGAAGAGTGCATATTACAATGAAAGCAATCTAGTTTTGAAACATTGTGACAAACCAAATGCATCCCACATGGGGCAGCACTGTATCCCTAACCTGCCTAAATATAAACCTAACCCATAAAATCTGATTAGTTGATGAAAATATTATTTCAGGACCAACTTAGATGTTGATTCAGCAACATGTCCTCCTTGTCTACATCACATTAAGCCCATTAACTTCTAATGTAAACAATAAGGCAGAGGCAAAACCAGAGCTACTGGAACACCAGGGGAAAATGAAAAAACCTTTTAATGAAACTCCTGCCTACCTAGAGGTGTACTCATCAGATCATTATAATCAATTTTTCTGTCGCAGTGGTGCCATTGTCTTAATGAAGTTTAGATGAAATGCAAAAAGTTGGGCGCTGATGGGATTTTCTTTTTCATCTCCAAAACAATAATTCCCTATTACCTCTGTAAACCTGTAAGAGGATAAAGCACTCACTTTCCAGGCTTGGCATTAAACAGATGACTAAGCACAGCCTATTTATCTTAATTAAAGCTCCTCTCAATCAGCGAGAAAGACAGGGGCTCTGAGGACAGGGACCAGCCTGACAACACACACACACACACACACACACACACACACACACACACACACACACGCGCACGCGCACACACACACACTCTTTAATTCTATGTTCATGGACACATCTATTACGGTTGACTTGTGAAAGAGATGTGCCCTTCCGATGCCCTGAAGCTTTGCTGCTTTTATTTCCACCGGAAATCAATCATGGGCAGATGAAAACCCAGCCATAGGTGAAAACACTCTCACTATACTCTTTCACCTTTCACTGTAAACCTTTTCTTTCTTTAAGTCTCAATAAAGTACATTTACAAGTAATGTTTTTTATTTCAAAAAAAGCAAATAGCTGCACAATAAATAGCAAAAAAGCAATTGAATCAATTAATATTTTTTGGGGGAGGTGGGGGGTGGGGGGTTCTTTTCCAAACAGTAAATATAACCTATGAAAATGTTTCCCCAGAAACAAATATCAAATAACCACATAAAAGAAAGCATGAATTCTAATAGGTTTCATATTAATAAAATGATAATTATTGCATGTTTAATTCCAAAAAAGAATCTATCATAATATATTTGAAAGTAGAGAGCAATTCTAATGAATACCATATTTAATATTAGGGGTTAAACAAATAGTAGTTGATCACTAGTGCTCCTCACTCATGCATAAACCGCACCAGAGGCAAAGTGCCTTTATGAAACGCTGGGCATAGTGTTCCTCCATGATATTCACTCCTTAACACATGCTGTGTCACAATTTGCATACTATCTGTACTAAGTAGTATTTGAAAATATAGTTAGTATGTCCCAAATGTTGAAAAGAGAATTCCAAAGATACCCGATTGGTCTAGAATTTCTGGTCAGAATGCGTAGTGCAGATCAATGCACACTCTAACGGCTAATATTTGCCCACAACCCATTACGAGTTGGACGAGGATTCGATTAGAACTACAAACGTGGATAAAAAGAGTTAAACATGACAGATGTGCAAGTCCGACGGTTAACTACAGAGGTTTAGATAAAGGGGCTTGAGTGATCAATTATCAGTATTTAACCTGACAAAAAGATATTTATTCAGTGTTATCCACATTATATTTCAACATAGTTAATTTTCGTAATGATATGTTTGGCCATTAACTTTTAAATGCATCATTATATTTAAACTGCAAACACATGAGGAAAGTCTCTGCATTAAATACCCACAAATAGCAAATAAACGTTGGCTCAACTTTTTTTAAGTTAAGAAATTTAAATGTTTAATGGGTTAGGGCCAGGGCATGGAACGGATTGTTCATACTTGTCAAACGAACCAGGCTTTAGGGGTCAAACACTTGAGCATGGTTCAGAGCGCCTAGTTCATCATTAGAGAGCTCTCGGATTTCATTAAAAAAAAGATATTTAATTGTATTCCGAAGATGAACAAAGGTCTTACAGGTTTGAAACGAAATGAGTAATTCATTATATAATTTTTAGATTAACTATCTCTTTAAGTAAGCAGAACTTGCAGATTTTTATTTTGTAATCATACATTTCAATATTTAATCAAACTTGAAATAAGAGTAAACTAATTTATACATTTAACTTAATCTTAATCATGTAATTTAAATTGTTTAGTAGTGGAAACTTAACTAATTTAATTAATGCCACCTTGCTAATTGGTTGCACAATGCTTTGGTAACATTAGCATAGTATAGCACTTTCTGAATGAGGACAGGAATATAATATATTTAACATATATTTGTTCTCAAACGAAGCTCATGCTCCACTTGTCAACATGATGGTAACCCTACAAAAAACCCAACATAACAGACACTTCTAAACAAGCAAATGTTACTCTTCTAAACATTAAATACTACTAAATCTCCCACTTAATGTTAATCTTGCACAAACATAAAACAACTTTTAGGACTCAGGTTTAACCTTCCCTATTTTTTTCCTCCTTTGTGTTTGTTTTTGTCTTTTCCACATACCTTAGCTTTTTGCACACAGCTGTTTGTGTTTCGCCATCAGTGCGTCCACTTGCATGCACACAGCTGTTGATGTTTCGCCATCAGTGCGTCCACTCGATCCGCACCGTTTTTACTTTATTGCTTGATTTATCTGCTAAAGCTATCCTTTCTTTCCTTTTGTTCTCTGCCAATGTGTTTTGTGCTGCTTGCTAGTCACCTGTCTAGTTTTTTTTCTGTTTATCTTACATATTTTTTCTCTGTCCAGTTGTGTTGCAGTTTCCTGTTTTCTCCGGAATTCACTAGTCTTGGACTGCTCTCTTATTGCTGACCATTTTTGTAACTGATGTAACATGCTGAGGCGGCGTTCATGACCATCGCAGTCTTACAGTCTTTGTTGGAGACCTGAGGGTGACTGTGAAGACTTCCCCGATGGGCCAACCAGCCCCTTAGGCGGTCAGAGATCAGTGTCCTACTGGCAAAGGACGCGGTCGAGCCAGTTCTCCAGCCGATATCCGGTTAAGGTTCTACAGTCCTTACTTCATTGTACCCAATAAAAGAGGTGGGTTACGGCCAGTCTTGGGCCTGCGTGTTCTGAATCAGGCCCTGCACAAGCTTCCGTTCAAATTGTCAATGCAGAAACTCATTTTCGAATGCATCTGTCCCCTAGATTAGTTTGCAGCGATCGACCTGAAGAACACGTACTTTCAGATCTCAATTCTTTCTCAACACAGATCGTTCCTACACTTTGTGTTCGAGGGGAGGGCATATCAGTACAAAGTCTTGCCCTTCGGGCTGTTCCTGTTGCCTCCTGTATTCACAAAAGTCACAGAGGCAGCCATTGTTCCGCTCAGAGAACATGGCGTTCACATTCTCAACTATCTCGACGACTGGCTTCTCCAGGCTTAGTCTTGGGATCAGTTGTGCGAACACAGGGACCTGGTGCTCCGTCACTTCAGCCAATTGGGCCTTTGGTTCAACCAAGAGAAGAGCAAACTATGTCCCACACAGAAGATCTCTTATCTCGGTATGGAGCTGGATTCAGGTCAACCAGACTGCGTGCCTCACAGAGTGTTGGACTGCAGTGTTGAATTGATTGAATATGTTCAAAGGCAGGAAAGCAGTCCCACTGCAATTTTTCAGAGGTTGTTGGGACATATGGCATCTAAGCCGTGGTAACTCTGCTCAGAATGTTTCAAGACCGCTTCAGCACTGGCATCATGTCCAAGTCCATGGCACTGGCCAGGGACTAGTACCGGGTCTCAGTTACTCCATACTGTCACCAAACCTTCTGCCCGTTGTTAGACCCTTTGTTTCAGGAACCTATGGCACCCACGCCCAAACCTCTGATCCCTGATGTCTGATCCCTGGACGGGACGCAGATGCTCTAGGTGGTCTGCCACATGGAGTTTTATTTTGAGTATTAGGGTTTACAGTCTAAGCTTTTGCGTGTTGATTTTTGACTGCTTGTAAATCAATGTAAATTTAATATAATGCAATTCAAAGTAAAATAAGTAATCTCACAATTGTGAAAAAAGATAAACATTTAAAAAGAGATAAAAAGTTGCAATTACCTTTTCTTTCTTTTTTTCCTTTATTTAATCTGTGACGGAAACCCGGCTCCATGAAATTCTCACATGCTTCCTTTTCTTTTCTTATAAGCTGAAAAAAAAAGCTGTGTTACAATATAACTGTGCACTAACAATATAACTGTGCCATAAAAGAAAATTACAGGGTAGTTGTTCCTTCATGTCAGAACCTTGTGTGCCTTTACAACAAAATTTGAGCGTGTGAAAGCGGTATGTTGCAAACAACAGCCACAAGGGCAGCTAACAGTCCATATTTGGTAGCTACATGATGGATGCATAAGGCCACAGTTAAGTAAACAAATAAACATGTTGGTGTATTAAGTGGGTTTAGAGTTTTAAAAGTTAACATTTTAGAAGCTGACCATTAGAATTTGCCATTGTCTCACAAAATTCCCCATCTATTGCATGAAATTATATTTCATCATATTTTCAGTGTTCAAAGCAGCATGCAAATTTCTGTACTGATGTTAGCTAATGATCCAACAAGAATGACCCCAAAATGTTAAAATTGACATAAGATATATATAACAAAACAACTGAACCATCCTCAAAGACCCTTTAATATAAACAGTGTTTTTGTTTTAACAGACTGTACGCTTTCACATTACAAGCGGAAGTAAGTTTCCACCTCACAAGCTCCCCTGCATTATCGAGTCAGCAACGCTTGTCGGCAGATCTAAAACCCTGTGATTTCAGGCTCAGCGTGTGACTCGCACACTCATATCATTCATCTAGTGCACAATCCTCCCATGTGACTCAAGTCTTTTGGATTGCTGACACTTGTGTGTAAACTATCACTCCCAGAGGCTGTGCAAGCTCTGAAATTTGTAAAAAATGTATATGGGATTCATTTCAACTAGACCTATAATCACAGCTAGTGATTAACACTGCCACTGTGACATTTCATGCAAGATAAACCTCAATATACCTCTACTTAGGAACTCATATTGTATCTACAAACTTCTTAAAAAGGCCTTTTAAACCTATTTATTTTTAGCTAACACATGGGATGGATGGTCTGTGGTTAAGACCTCTATAGAGGGAATGCATCGACGTCACTTTCCCGCCAGAACATGCCCCCTCAGCCGGGGCTGAGTGGCAGAAGAGCTGCTGCGTGACTGCAGTTAATAGTGGAAAACGCGAGTATAGAGCAAATGATCATCAGTTTAAACTAAAGGTTGGGATCGATAGTGTTCCTTACAACTTACCAAAGATTCAGTGATCCATGAATAATGACATGCAGCCAGGTAGAAATATACAAAAATGTCTGTGATTGGCTACATTACTCACCGAGGTGAAAACGCGTTGGAAATGTAATCATTTGATGAGTGCAAAAATGCTGGATCGTTTGCCAGCTCCCTTTTGTTAATATACTATTATTACGAATTCTTACAGAGGATTACAGATCCTAGACAAGCAGTTATGGGCAGCTTTTCCCTCAAAAAGCAGAAGCAGCAACAGGTGGCAGTGGTTTGAGTGAGACGACTGCATGTTATTATCAAGACTGAAACAGCCATAGATACGTATACATATCTATGGCAACAGTGATGTCCGTGGGCAAGCCTCCCCCTACCCCCCCTCTGACGACAGGCCTGGTTTTGTTTGTTTTCGCTGCATTCTTGCTATGAACCAGTGCTGCATCTCAGTCTTTTTGCCACTCAGTAGGGCGTAACCGCAGTCGCTCCAGCTTACGGTGACATCACGTGCATTCCCTCTATAAGCACGACATTCACAAACACTCATCGTCTGGTCTTGCACCGATCACCATCCTTTGCCTACCGTCTACATACCTGTCATGCTACTCACCTGTCTTCATCCGCTCCATCTTCATCTTCATCATTGTCTTCGTCTTCATCGTCCCCACCATCTACAAGGAAAGTTCAGTCATCTGTCAGTTAAGGTTTCTCTGTGTCCGTTACCTCTGTTAATAAACTGTTTGATGTTACCTCTGTCTCTGACACTCGAGAATCTGAGGTGAGATTTATATGCTGACCCAGATGGAATATGAAAAGTTTTTGTGGTAAAGAATTTCATGGAATATATTTAAACATCATAAAATCTGTTAAACAACAAGCGATACTCTCATTACATTAACTTGAGTATTTCTAAATGATTAGGTGAATGATGAGTGATCAAATTCTGAAGAAGTATTCTGTGGGTGCAGAATCCGTGCGTCTGAAGTGATGAATGCAACAATTTGTACATTTATATGAATGCTCTAATGTCAGAATAACCTTACTATGTAAACGCATCTTGGTCTGTTTGACTGTTATGGACATTTCTCTGTGGCCCAAATCAATGCCTCGACATTTAAAGCATATTAATTAAAGATCTCTATTTGCTATTTCCCTTTGGAAATGACATTTAAAACAATATTTTAATGTATTACCAAGCAGCACTGACATTTTTTTATTAGCAAAATATTTGCATTTCAAAGCACCTGTCACATTTTAAAATTTTCATTGCATCGTATTTACTTTTCCTACTTTTTTGCTTTTTCCTAATACTTTGCTATGAAAACCTGATTCATCTGATTTCTTCAGAATCCATAATTAACAGCAGTTTACAAACACAAGGCATGATGAAATTTCTTGGAAATGCACTGAAATCCTAATGCTTCAAATAAAAATAAAAAGTTTAGTTTTTGTGTTATTCTATGATATTAAGAGGATAAAACTATGGGGCTGGGTAGTATTAATCCAAAGAATGATGCATGCCGGGCTTAAATATGTAGAAGGAATGATAAACAGAACAAGACACGTGTGTAACTCAATTAGAAAACATGGTTACCAACTATGAATGAAAAGAAACCACACAAAAAAACTAAACAAGACATGAACGTGACAGCCATAAAGCAGGTCAATATGGACAAAGTCCATTTAAACATTTGGTAAAGGCATTCAACAGTTCCCAGTTTTTAATAAGATAATATTATAATATGCTCTGTCATTGGCTGTTGTGAAGGCTTTGAGGACTTTGGATAAAAAGGATTAAAACATCCTTTGAAATGCAGAAGATTCTGAAAGGAAGAATTATTCGGGTGATTTATCAACCATATGATGAGAAATAAATAACCCATGACATTTCGTCCGGGAGAAACATAATCTCTTACGCATTTGCAAACATTCTCATTCGTGTCTTCACAGCATAATCCTTGTCCTGCCACTGTTTGTGTCCTTTGCAAAAATCCTAGCTGATGGATGAGGGTGAGAAAGGTGAACAATCGCTCAACTTAGATTAGATGGATTGCAACAGCTCATAGCATTTCCCATGTCACTACTGCCTTCACTGGGGTTTTGAGTGCTGTGTATAACAGTGACTGAATTCTATAGAGCAACCCTCTTCTGTTCCACCGATCCCCGGATAATAACTCAAAAGCTCAAACTTCGCCTGCATGTGCTTAGACAACGGCATTCATTGCCAGCCCCGTGTCTAAAGCTGGTCAATATGCGGCAAGCATGTTTTGTAGAAACTTACGGCAGTGTGCTAAATCCGATCTGGTTAACCTCGTGGCCTCCGCGTAATTCCTTACATAATGAAAGAGGATGAGCAGAATCGGAGATCTGGCAACTAAAACCTGCTTTGACAGCTGTGGAATCATCACTGTGTCACTGGGCTCGTTTTCGCTCAGAAAGGCAGCCGTTTTTTAATGGAGATGATTGCAATAATTACATCCTGACATATTCCAGCAATTAAACATCACCGGCATGCAGCTGATTACTAATGAGGAAACTGATGGAGGGAGGTGGTTAGCTCATGTGGAAGACAATAATATGCTGGACTAAAAATGGAAAACAAATACAGTACATAACCGATAAAGTGTGATATAAGTGGATAGGGTATTAGCCAATTTACAATGGGAAGACTACTGTTTCGTTTCCCCCTTATTGTTTGTAGAAAGCTAAAGATATTTTATTTTGTTGTTTTTTTGACACAGACATAAATAGTATTTTCAGTTTGAAAGTGTGTTTGGAATCAGAATGTTTGCCACATTACAGCAAATGGCATCTACTAGCAGGTGCTAACTAGACCGTGCTAACTTGCCAAACCTTAATGCTGTTCCAAACCCTCATGCTTTTGTTGACTGTCTCCGGTCTGCATAACAAAGCCTGTTCGAGCTTTCTATAAAATTAATGGACAAACAGATGTAAACAAACATACAAGCTGATAAAACAATACCCAAACACTGTGGACACTGACTAAAAATCACTTCACTTATTATAATATCTCAAGTTTCCTGTTGCCAAGCTAGGTAGTCTATGGCTTATTTGAACATGTCATTGATAATTATGAACTGATTTAATAACACACATCAGTTGTTCAATTTTGGAAAAATGGTATGTTAATCCTTGGTAGATGAAAACATCCCACAACAATGTGAGGTGAAACACAGGTCAGTGATACCCCAATAATCTGTTAGCTTTCCTCTTTCTACGGCTGGAACAAGTACCCCTGATAGTAAACCATTTCAAATCTTTAATCTTTGGCCACTCTAAATTCCACATTTAGACTCTTTCAAGCCAATAAATTGAGTCTTACATGTCATGTGATTAACACTTGGAGGAATTTTATTTTAAAATTATGTAATAAAATAAATCATAGATAAAGAAACCTGTGTGTGTGTGTGCGCGCGCGCCCTTGTTTATAATACAAGGTGGGGACCAAATGTTCCCATAAGGATAGTCAAACCTGAGATCACCTACATTGTGGGGACCAGCCAGCGGTCCCTACTTTTCAAAAGGCTTATAAATCATACAGGATGAGTTTTTTTGAGAAAGTAAAAATGCAGAATGTTTCCTGTGATGGGTAGGTTTAGGGGCAGGGGCAGTGTAGAGGGATAGAATGATAGAATGTGTTTGTATCGTATAAAAGATTCCCCACAAAGATACTGAACCAGACATTAATACTATGTACTAAATAGTATTTATTATACTTTTATTTTTATTTTTTATCAAAACACACAGCAACTTTTCAAAGGCTGTCGTATATGCTTTATACCTCGATAGTGGGTAATAACTCTGCACTTTGTCTATAACCTTGTGGCAAGCAGGGCGCAGCTGAGAGCAGTGGGAATGAAGCGAGCCCGGTGGTGCGAGACAAAAAAAAAAAAAAAAGCATCATCTGCAAGCCACATATTGGTCTCGAGTCCCACAGAGGAGCTTGGAAAAGATACAAAGTGATAGTGGAAGTTGAAGACGAGAGAGAAATATGTTTTTATGTTGTTTTGTTTTAGTTTAAGCAGCAGTTGTCCATTGCCACTTTACTATAGTTTTGTTGTTTAAGGTTATTTTATTATCAAAGTTACATTGAACATTCACCGGTTTCCGCCTCCTCCTTCCCTTCTGCGTTACAGTCATGTTTAGCATGACCTCAATCTGACAGAGTTAAATACTTAAATGCAAATCTTCTTTTCCTGTACTGCTGGTGAATCTGTGTTTGGAAAAATGATCAATTCACCATGTGCTGGACAAATGGTTGAGACAGCAATCCTGCGGTAGCTCTCAGTAATGAGAGAAGAGGAGTGTTTCTGGTGCTCACAGCACTGCCAGCTGCCTGCTTAGATTCTTCTCAAGTTTGAAAGGTAGACAGCGAGAGAAAAGGAGAAGAACAGTGGAGAAAGTTTGATGTTTAAATGATCTAATTTGTCATTATGAACAACTGTTATGGTCTCAACAATTCCAAGTCAACTTCAGGTGTTGTAGGATAACATGAACTGCAGCTAACCAAGAGAGAGCAGAAAAACAGCCGAGTGAGTGAGGAGGATAAAAATCAGTGTGTGGCTCAAACAGACAGGAGAAGTCGGCCCATGAGAATCTCCCTCTCTATACAAACAAGCTGAAGCTCAGCACAAAAGCAGATTGTTCTCTGCTTACTAACCCTGATGGGAGGAAGTCAATCTCTGGACCCTCTCGTGTGGTCAACTCCTGCTTAGTTGAACATTTGTCTGGCGGGCTGATGTATTATTCATCCGGACAGGTTTGCAGCTGGATTAGTCCCTGCCATGGCCTGTTTTCTCTCTGTCCGCAGTGATGTGCTGATGGCTTAATGATGCGACAGGTCTCTGGGAGGTGGCTGATGCATCTGGCGGCCGGTGACACCTGCCAAAAAGAGAATCTCCTGATGGGAAGAGAGCAGCTGCACAGCAGATGCAGGCTAATAAAACACTACTCTTTACTGGCCTCTGATTGGCCAGCACATGAGGTGACGAGGAAACAGCTCTTTGTTTAAGCTTAATCGCCAGAAGGGATGCAAAGTGGAACAAACTGATGTGTTTAACTCATATTTCTGTCACACACCTACATTTCCCTGATAATGCCAGTGACATTATTTATGCTTGTATCTATAAAGCTTCTTTTTGTGTAATAAATAACAATACATTAAGTTTAATCGAATGATCCACAAGACTTGTCCACCTGGTGTAATGTGGCATCACTAATGCTGCATGACGGCAGATGGCATTTAGCTGTCATGGACTGCAGCATTAATTGCTTTTAAAGTCATGAAACGGAGGTAATGACAGATAATTATTTGTGAAGTAGTGTAATGGATTATCAGAAAAAAATTAATGTAGGGTTGGGACTTGGTTTTATCCATTGGTTGTTGATTGGATTTTAAGATGTGGACATTGCACTCAAACGTAGATGCAGGTGAACTTTAATAATAATTAATAACTATAAATATACCTTTGTTTCAATAGCTTTATACTATGGGACACTTTAAAGGCTTAAAGGAACAATATGTTAGATTTTTGGATCCAAAAACAACTAAAACAATGTTAGAAATGTTGTTGACTTGTGTAGTTAGTTACATTATTCCAAATGTTTCCAAGAATGTTTATATCCAGAGAAATAAGCAAATTTAACAAGGACAGGTTAAAATGCTTATTAAGGTCCATGCCTCACCTTTCCATGACATCATACTGGCATTAACCCTCGATGCCCCAGTTTTATTTTGTAGAAACCATGGAAACACCAAAGACACTTTAATATATTATGTGCTTTATCGGACAGATGAGCAACTGTTTGCATTCATTAATCAACAGAAAATGAATCATTGTTATATACAAACCCTGTTCCAAAAAAGTTGTGACACTGTACAAATTGTGAATAAAAACAGAATTCAAATTTCAATATTTTATTCTGAATACAACATAGATGACATATCAAAATTTTAAATTGAAAAAATGTGTTATTTTAAGGGTAAAATAAGTTGATTTTAAATTTCATGGCATCACCACATCTCAAAAAAGTAGGGACGGGGCCATGTTTACCACTGTGTGGCATCCCCTCATCCTTTTATAACAGTCTGCAAACGTCTGGGGAGTGAGGAGACAAGTTGCTCAAGTTTAGGAATAGTAAAATTGTCACATTCTTGTCTAATACAGGCTTCTAGTTGCTCAACTGTCTTAGGTCTTCTTTGTCACATCTTCCTCTTTATGATGCATCAAATGTTTTCTATGGGTGAAAGATCTGGCCTGCAGGCTGGCCATTTCAGTACCCGGATCCTTCTTCTACGCAGCTATGATGTTGTAATTGATGCAGTATGTGGTCTGCCATTGTCATGTTAGAAAATGCAAGGTATTCCCTGAAAGAGACATCTGGATGGGAGCACATGTTGTTTTAGAACTTGAATATACCTTTCAGCATTGATGGTGCCTTTCCAGATGTGTATGCTGCCATGCCACTTGCACTCATGCAGCCCCATACAGTCAGAGATGTAGGCTTCTTAACTTGAGTGCTAATTACAACTTGGGTTGTCCTTGTCTTCTTTAGTCTGGATGACATGGCATCCCAGTTTTCCAAAAATAACTTTTTGATTAATTTTAAAAATTACTTTTTAATTTTGATTAGCCTGACCACAGAACAGTTTTCCACTTTGCTACAGTCCATTTAAAAGGAGCCTCGGCCCAGAAAAAATGCCTGCGTATCTGGATCATGTTTAGATATCACTTTTTTTTAACCTATAAAGTTTTATCTGACAACGGTGAATGGCACAGTGGAATGTGTTCACCAACAATATTTTCTTGAAGTGCCAATTGACCTAATAAGTTGCAAATTGGTCCTGCAGCTGTTCCTTATATGTACATTTAACTTTCCCCATCTCTTATTACTACCTGTGCTAACTTTTTTTGGAATGTGTAGCTCTCATTAAATCCAAATGAGCCAATATTTGGCATGGCATTTCAAAATGTCTCACTTTCAACATATGATATGTTATCTACAATGTTGGGCAGTAGCGAGCTACAAGTAGCGACACTACTAGCTTAACTACATTTTTTCCGTAGCTTGTCAGGAGCTCAGTTACTTTAAAACAGTGTAGCTTGTCCAGTAGCTAACTACATTATACAGCAAGTAGCGGAGTAGCGCGGCCAAAAGCTACATTCCGTTTTGGGTTCTGAATCTAACGGCCGACGAGAACGAACGGAGCTAAGCGGTGGGACGGAAGCTCAGCTCGCAGACGCGCTTCACTCATATGAGCTGCTCAACGGTAAAACAACATTGTAAATAAACCAAAACTCAGCAGGCTACTTGCCTCACAGACATGAGATATATCATGTGTAGGCTATAGAAAGCTTGAAATGTACACTTTTAAACGAAACCATTCTAAATGAAAATAAATATGCAAGCAATGCACCTGCAACGTTCACGCGAGCAGCTCATGATATTCACATCGGTTCCGTTCATAATGCTGCGCTCCATCACTGCATGTGCTGTGAGTTTAACCTGCATTTCTGACTAATCCTTAGGGTGAACACCCGTACCGGTTTGCGTGTAGGCTACCGTAGGCTATAGCATTTTCACCCCTTGTCCCGCACGTCGCATAGCCTATTGAGAAAATGTCCCACATTTCCATCAGTCTGTTAGTTTTTAATTGTCATATTAATAAATGCATCTGTTCAGAAAAATACTGGATAATTCTGTAAACTGGTTATATTGTTAATATATATTATATAAATGAATATATAAAACTGTCAATGAACTAATTTCATGTTGATTTATATTTTATTTGTTCATTATTATTTTTTTTGATTTTTAGTTGGACTTGGTCAGAACTCTTTCAAAAATAGTTTATCTGCATGAGGCCTGCCTTTGGGCTCAGTGAAGTTGAATTTAAATTACATGTAAAATAAAGACATGTTATGTTACATTGTGATGTAATGGTGTTTTCTGGGATTAAAGAACAAAATTTTTTATCAGCTAAAAGGCAGAATACAAATGTTTTTATTAACTTAGACATTATATAGTTTCAGGTTATGATTCATTGTTGGTAACATGTCTCACATTGTCCCACACAAACTTACTAATCGTCCCACATTTGGTTTGTTTGATGGTGGTAAACCTAATCCTGACACCTGAATATTTAAATTAAGTTGCATAGATTTTATTCTTGCACTGATGCTAAATTTTTAGCCATGTTGCACTTTGACAGTGAGTTTGAGATATAGGCTAGCCTATATTAGATCATTGTGTTTATTGTATCAATTATTCAAATGATTCTGACAGTTTTTGCCTTTGAAATGACTGGGGGAAAAAGTGTCCCAATCAACCTGAATTCACACTATACTCTTTGAAGTCAATTACATTGCATTATATTGCTTGAAACCCCAAATAGTATAACATTATTCATTAATTATTCAAAGTTATTTGTCATAAATAAATAAATAAATAAATAAATAAATAAATAAATAAATAAATAAATAAATAAAGTAGTTCAATGTAGCTAGCTACTTTTTGATTGTAAATTGTAGTGTAGCTAACTACTTTTTCAAAATGGTAGCTTGAATGTAACTTAACTACTTTAACTTACAAGTAGCTTGTAGCTTGTGAAGCTACAGTTTCAGAGTAGCTTCCCCAACACTGGTTATCTACATTCCATTGTGAATACAATTTAAGTTTATGAGATTTGTAAATTATTGCATTCCTTTTTTATTCACAATTTGTACAGTGTCGTACAACTTTTTTGGAATCGGGTTTGTAGATCAACATGGTCTCATTTTCTCATTTACCACAAGTACCATGTTTTACAGATATCAATCTAGCTTACTGTAGTATGGAACAAGTGTCTAGTAGCCGCCAAATACACAGAGTAGCATTATAGTATAACTTTCTAAACTGGATGCCAGCTGAACTTAGCCCCGCCCACACATTTTTTTATGTCGGGTGGTTCGGTCTGGCCTCGATCCATAGAGGAGTAATTAGCCCCAAACAGAAACAGTTCGGACCAATGAAATCATCAGGGCGGGCTTTGGACGATGACGGACAGATGATAAACAGTAACGTAATCATGCACGTCATCAAAGGGGCTTGGATTATATTTGTTCAATCCTAAACAGAGAGCTTGTTTGTATATGCATTCACCTTCACAATTTCTCTCTGAAATGATGATCATGTTGGGTAAGTACTCTGTGTATCATTAAATTATTTTATTTTTTTACAACACCGGCAAAGATCGTTTATTCCAGCGCACATGCAGACAGGGTTGCCAAGTTTTTCCAACAAAACCTGCCAACTGCTATCCCTAAACAATTGCTTCGCGGGAGGTGGTTCTCCGGGAAAAAAATGGTGTTTGCGGGGTAAAATGTGTGTTATTTTGGCAAGATTCGCACTCATGGATATATCGCATAATAGTCGCTTCAACCCGCGGACATAGAAAACAACCCGTGGAAAAAAAACGCGGACTTGTACAACACAGTGCAGTTGAGCTCTGTTGACATTAGACAATGCGTCGCTTCGTTGCTCTGATTGGCGGTAGGTCTATCCAATTGACGTATTTCCTGGTTCGGTTGAAACATGCCCCATAATCACAGCCCATTGGAGCAGTTTCAGACTCATATTCTGACTAGAATTGAGTATTACCACGTCAGGCTAATGAGTGTCAACACAATTAAATGTATCGGATATGATAAAACAGCTCTGCGTTACCCCACATATGCATGACTGGAAGAAGAGGAACCGGTCGTCTGCGGCATCATAAAAGCACAGCGAAATCAAGCCGTGTCAAGCCGTGACTCTCATTAGTAATTGATCCAGTGGCCTCGTTCTGCTCCTGCAGCTTTCAGCCCAAACAGATTCCCGTCCTGAACGTGATTCTTACCGGCAATCTACGACACCCCACACCCCCCATTGGGACGCGAGTCTTACCGGCAGTAAGATGCCCAACCACCCCCCGGAATGCGATTCTAACCGGCAATCGTCTTGACCTCTGATATCATATGCTGCATGTGACATGTGTTGCTTGTTGTTGTTGTTGTTGTTTTTTAAAGACATAAACCAACTACATATAAAAAGGATGGATTTGTAACGTTTTGAAACAATAAAAAAAAAATGCGTTTATAATCAACAATATTGTTGTTTCATTTGACAATCATTGTTTAACATGTTAAGACTGAGCCAATAGACTATTTTCACAGGATAAATCGAATATTAACTAAATGTATGGCTGTAGGTAAAAAAAAAAAAATGACATTTTCATTAAAACTAAAAGGGATTTATAGCATTTTGGAAAAGAGATTCTCATATACAAATGTTGATTTATTACGAAAAAATTATTAATTAATTATTAATAAAAAAATAAATAAAATTAATAACAAGCTAGATTTTGAAATCTCAGCACTTGAAAAAAAAAAAAATACCATAACATAAGCCTCGGACTAATTATGTATAATGGAGTATAATAAATTAAACACCAACCAGGTGCCGCTATTAGCTCTCATTAGCATTAATACAAGCTTGGCAAGAAAGCACATAAAGTTTTGGACTGGCGACTGAAACGAGATGAACAGAAAAAACGATAGATGCTATAGATCCAGATAATGCATAAATGTACAATCCTGCAGAGATTAATGGTGCATTTTAACAGTATTACACAGAGTTACATACTTTACAGACAAGCACAGATCGTTCATGAATGGATGCTATTCTCTCCTCAGTCCACCCACCATGTCTTTCAGAGGAAGACAGTCTTAGTTGGATCAACCTTTCTCTGCCCCTGAGTTGATTGAAGCTATTCATCTGCTGCCTAATAATAAATCTCAGGGTGAGGATGGCTTCCAATCTGAATTTTATAAAGAATTTAAAGCTTTGTATGCCATATTTGATGGAAGTGCTTGACCATACCAGGGTAGACTAATGTTTTAGACTCTTTCTTCAATGCAATAATGTTGGTAATATACAAGAAAGGTAAAGATGCAGTGAAATGGACCTTCTATTGCTCTGTTTCACTCCCATAAGTAAAATGATAGCCAAGAGATTAGAAACTCATCTTCTTCTGGTGATTAATTAACCCAAACTGGTTTTGAAATTGAGAGACTGTATCAGCAAACAATCTGGGGAGATTTTTCAATGTCATTACTGATAAAGAAAAAAATATAGAGAGTAATTTCGCTAGTGACTGACCAGGCTTGTGTGCTTATATCTATTTAAAGTACAGAACATTTTGGGGATTTGGAGCTACATATAATTTCATAATTCAAATCACTTTATAAATGCCCTAAAAAAATTATGAATGGAATTATCTCTTCTCTATTCCCTTTTTACAGAGGATATAGACCAGGATACAGAAAAACCTTATTGAACCTTTAACTGAAGCCATTAGATGCAATCCTGATATATGGTACCTAAAGTATATGAACCACTATAACAAGGATATTAGTTTAAAGGAACAAAAGTTTACCTTTTGAAAAGATAATGCCCAAGAGAGTTTTTTTTTCTTTCTGTTTTACCTTTTTCTGAGTGTACAGCATACACTCCCAAATATTGGGTAAATATAGTATTTTAAGGAATCTCTATTAACTTAATTTGGCAAGGTGGGTAGAGATTTAACATTCAAATAGATGGACTTACGGCCTACTTTAATTGTTAGAATAAATGGAGTTAAAATTAATATTTTCGCCATATTTTTACACATATTTCAATCTCTCTGTTTTGTTCACTTCTCTTAAATGGATTGATAAGTTAATTTATTTGACATTGTATGTTCAGCCTTGAGAAACTGGCTTTGGGTTACACTCAAGGAGGACCGAGGCTTCCTAATTTTAAGATGTCTTTTTTGTCACGCATGGTTGCTGGGAAACAGACGAGAAAGACAAATAATATCCAATATGACGTTTAATTTACACATCCAACAGAATGGTGAATAGGGAGCAACACACACACACACACACACACACACACACACACACACACACACACACACACACACACACACACACACACACACACACACACACACACACACACACACACACACACACACACACACACACACACACACACACACAAACACTTAACATAGATGATACCAGACAATAAACTGGAAACAGACAGGAACTTAAATACAAAGAAGTAAAGGACGAAAAGTGTAGTTAGTGTCCATGTTGACAGATTGTGGCAGGAAAATAGAATAGAAGGAGACATGTGACTAATGAAAACAAACTGAATGACCAATAAAACTAAAACAAACTGAACATAACTGTGACATAATACCCCTCCCAGCGAGGTGCATCCTTGTGCCGTAGATCAGTGAAGGCAGATGGAGGAGGTTTAGGAGAACGATGAATGATCAGGAGGAGGTTCAACAGATGTGGTGAAGGGATGACGTAAGGATGACAATGATCCCCTGGTGGCGCTGGTGGTGGATGGCCGATGACACGGACCCAGAAACTGGCAGTGACGACAGCCAATAGTAGATATGAGAGATGGAGGCGCCAAGTTGTAGATGGGACTGTTGACATCTGGGGGTCGACCGACGGAGGCGGCGCCACAGGATCCATTCACTCAGTTGCTAGTGGAGGTTGCTTGACCTGAGGCTCAATGTCCTGACTAAGCATATCAGGAGATGGCAAGGGATTGCAAACCTTCCACAGAGGCAGGGCTGGAGGACTGACTTAGAAGGTCGGCAACGTAGGCAGATGGAGACATGGCAGGGTTGAAGGTGATGAGTAGTCCGTGCAAGTATCTGTGCTGTTTAAAAACAGCAGTGAAGAATGACAAATGGGGTGGGATAGGGTGGGTGACCATACCTCCGTATGAAAATCTATCTGCCAGTCCTTAGTTGCTAATTCCACCAGTACACCCTCGGCCACCGATGTCGCAGGCTCACACTCCTGGTCAGACTCACTGAGGGGTTCCTCTACCAGAGCGAGGGTCAGCAATGTCCACTTGTCTTCGTGCTCTGGCTGACACTTTGTGGCAGGTGGTAGCTCTCCATCTGCGGGGGGCTCATACAATGTCTCTGTGGTCAGGTGGTGAATTATGCTCTGGGTCTACCTGTGTTCTGGACCGGGAATGGACGCTCTCCAGACATCTGACGATGGCTTCTCTCCAGTTTAATCCGGTGGTATCTGGGAGGTCAACAGGATGGTTAAAGTTCGGCAACATCCAGAACAACAATTTAATGGTCTCGTCGTCATAAGGGCAGGTGGTGACAAGATGAAAGAACTGGTCGGTGAACACAAAAAAAATCTAGCTCATTTCAGCCACCACAGCAAACTTTACTGTGTAATCCATCTTGGTCTGGTATTCTGTCACATATGGTTCCAGGCAAACAGACAAGGAAAACGAATAATATCCAATACAACGTTTTATTTACAAAGATCCAAAAGAATGGCGAACAGGGAGCGACACACACATTAGGTGATACTGGATAATTAACTAAAAACAGGCAGGAACTTAAATACACAGAGGTAAATGTCGAACAGCTGTAATGATTGTAGTTTGTGTCCATGGAGACAAAGACATGTGACTAATGAAAACAAACTGAAAACTAAGACCTGGTAACAACTGTGGTCACCGCTGGAACGGGGAATTATTATTTTTTATTTTTTCCTAAAGCACGTTTGTGGGCGAACAGACTTCTCCCAATGTGTCATCAAAACAAAGATTTGAATATATGGGACAATAAGGGAATTACACATTTGGAGCATTATTTTGATCATGGTGTTTCAATGTCATTTGAGAAGTTAAAGAATAAATATAATTTGAGAAATCAAAAATAATGGTAGCGCTTTATTTTACAACCCCATTCCGCATGTACATATGTGCTTATTACAGTAACTACAATGACTGGGTAATAACTAGGCTAACCCTGAACGGTCTCCTAATCCTAATCTTGCAGTTATCACTGTAGTTACCTTATATTACCCAGTATTCTCTTAAGTAAACTTTGAGTACACATACTATAAAATAAAGTAACCAGAACAATTTAATTATCTGCAATTAAAAGAGTGTTTAAAGGAACACTCCACTGTTTTTAGAAACTGGGCTTATTCAATTCCTACATTTAGATGTGTGGGCAAAAGCATTTTTGTCTCAGTGCATGCATTGTTTTAGTCTGGCTGGGTCTCCACTAGCTTTGCTTAATATAATGAATGGAATCCTATGTTGCCAGCTAGCATGTCCCAAGTAAAAGTGATTAAAATAAATAATAATAAAAAAAAAAAACCCGAATTACTTCTTGTGGCCTGCGTATTCACAATGAGTACAAATAGTGATGCAGATTAAGACTATGCGATTTCCTAGGCAGATATTGACTTGGGACTATATTATGGGGAAGCACAGGCAAAGCACTGCTACTTGGACGCAGAGATATCGCACGACACATTGCGATTGCTCAACAGCCAGAGGACATGAAAATGAAAGCCGTGATATCTCTGCGCCCAAGTGGCAGTGCTTTGCCTGTGCTTCCCTATAATATAGTCCCAAGTCAATAGTCCCAGACTACACTGTAAAAAAAAAAATTTTTTTTGCAGCAGATCCTTTAAGTCCTGTAAATTGCGAGGTGGCCTCCATGGATCAGATTTGTTTGTTCAGCACATCAAACAGATGCTTGATTAGATTGTGGCAGGGTGAAGAATCCTACTGAAAAAGGCCATATGTGAATAAAAGGGAGTACATGCTCTGCAACAATGCTTAGGTAGGTGGTATATGTCAAAGTAACATCGACATGGATGGCAGGACCCAAGGTTTCCAAGCAGAACATTACCCAAAGCATCACTGTCTGCGCCGGCTTGCCTTCTTCCCATAGTGCATCCTGGAGCCATGTGTTCCCCTGTTAATCGATTCACACACACCTGGCAATCCACGTGATGTAAACGAAAATGTGATTCATCAGACCAGGCCATTTTTCAGTGCTCCGGGATCTCACTCTGAGGCTCACATGCCCACTGCTGGCGCTTTCTGTTGGCACCTTTCTGTCTGAACCAGCATTAACTTCTTGAGCAATTTGAGCTACTCATCTGTTTGATCGGACCACACGGGCCAGCCTTCGCTCCCAATGTGCATTAATGAGCCGTGGCTTCCCATGACCAAGTCGTTGGTTCAACACTGTTCCTTCCATGGACCACTTTTGATAGATACTGACCACTGCAGGCCAGAAACACTCCACAAGAGCTGCAGTTTTGGAGATGCTCTGACCCAGACGTCTAGCCATCACAATTTAGCCCTTGCCAAACTCACACAAATCCTTATACTCGCCCTTTTTTCCTGCTTCTAACACATCAACTTTAAAGACAAAATGTTCATTAAAGCTGCCTAATACACATCTTGCTATCTAATGTATCCCACCTACTACCAGGTGCCATGATGATACCTGTAGGTGGTTATAGCCTGATCGGTGTCATGTGTGTTTGTGATTTGCAGCTATGATTTTATTATTTTTTTAATATATTGAAACTGTTCTATTATGAACATGCCTGCCACCTTCTGTGTTTCGGGGGACAGTGCATGGTTTCCAGCAAAATGTTGAATAGTCAATGGCTTCCTACTATCGGCTCCCCGAACACTGAACATTTAACATCCCCAATAAGACAAAGTATCAAAATGAATGCCCTTTTGCATAGAAACTACTGCCAAGTATCAAGTATATCATTGGGTCTTAAGTAATGCTAACAAATAACAATTCGATTCAATTTCGATTCTTGAGGCTTCAATTTGATTCTGCAATAAATAACACTGAACAGCTGATCAGAGAACCTCTGGCCTTGCAAAATGAGCCCAAACGTCAGCTTTTAACGTTGGTGGTGCAGGCTTGAACGGAGTGCAGCTGCTGTCTACCATCTCGCTCTCACTAGAGTGTTGCCCACAGCGCCGCCACTGGTCGGTGGGCTGAATCAATTCATAAGATTTGATGAATCGATATTGAATTGAGAAGCAAATAATTGCAATGCATTGATGAATCGATATTTTTACGCAGCGCTACTAACACAAATACATAAATACTGGAAGAAATGTATTGTTAGCTATTGCAAGTAAATGCTTTAACTAATGTTAACTATATGATTGTAAAGTGTTCCAGTTTCAAGCCAGTCCTTTGACAGTTTAGCCACTGAGCATTTTATCAGCTTACACTCCTTGCCTTTTTTGGGGATTTCTGCCTGGATTTGGCCTACCCATATTGAAAAGCTTCCCATACACACATACAGTGGTCTAGGTTCAAAATGTTGGTGTCATTTTACAGGAAACCCTTTGAAGTGACATAAAACACTGCTAAAAGTGATAAACATGTAGGTATATGTTGTCTAAGCCAAAAAAGTAGGCGCTTTTTTTTTCTTTCATAAATTCATTTTTGAAAGTGTGTAACTCAGGCCCTGTGTCCTCTAGGAACCTGCAGATAGTTTGGGCTATTTCCACTAAATTACAGAAAATAGTGGAAAAAAAGAAGTTTGTCTGTGTCATGTTGTATGACAGATTTATTCAAATGAATCTGAAGGGATGACCCCCCTTTTTCCCCCCTCCCCCGACCCTGCTACCCCATTCCACCACCCCTCCTACCCCCATATACAGTGATATAAATGCAATATCCCAGTGTCATTAAATTAATTATACATGCTGGAAGCAGCACAAAGTGTCTGCAGGGTCTTAGAGCACACAGGGCCTGAGTTACACACTTTCAAAATATTAATTTATATAAAAAAATCAAAAAGCGCCTAATTTTTTTTTTTTTTGGGGGGGGGAGGTTATAACAGCTTACACAACATATACTTACATGTTTATCACTTTTAGCAGTGTTTTATGTAACTTTATACCAGCCTTTACCTTAAGTCTGGATTTACATAAAATATCATCAGGATATTCTACTGAAAAATTAGGTTAGGGCCTCAATGGGGCTCTTCATAAAATTGCAGGCAGAAAAATGAAGTACAATGAAAAGGATGACAAATCAAGAGAAAGTGTAAGTAATGAAACAGTTTTTTTTTTCCCAGCCTTTCAAGTTAGAGACAAAATTACGATAAATAAATAGTTTGGGGTAGAGAATCATCCTCATTAGTCTGAGCAAACCAGATAATTTCTTTGTTTTAACTCACTGGAAAAGAGCACAAGAATTCCTCAGCCAAAAATCACACAACAATTTGTTTCAAATTGGCATGTCTTGCTTCAGTGCTGATGGAAATTCACTGTTCTGACTACAGTAAACATGATGGGAAAAATATACACCCAGCTTTCAAATGTTTTTTTTCTCCCCATCTCAGAGAACTTTCACTGCCGACTGCTCCATCAAAACGCAATCTAACAGTCATGTAAACAACTTGATGAAGAAGGACTTAATTAAGAGCATTTCCATTGATGTGTGTGATTCCTGAGACAGCTATTAGACAAAAAAATGTTATGACGGTTATAATAACATTGTGTTTGGATGGATTATTTTCTTTTTTTGGCTTCACTCTTCAATGTGTTTTGTGTTTCTCATGAAGCTACATTTTTGTAATAATAATGCAATAAAACGAATAACGATATTAAATAAATATGCTTTTATATATATTTATATTGTTTATAATAAACACTAGGGAGCTTCATGAAAAGCAAATGAAGAGTGAAGTTTAGTTTGCTTCTGAAAAATGCAGCCAGCTGTCCGAGTACAACTCTGCCTGCAAGTCAGCGGTACTAAATATGTGTTTGAGAGAGAGAGAGATGAATATGAATGAGGAGCTGTTGTCTCTCAACGTCTCCCTGCTGTGCTTAAACAATGCTTGTCTATTGAGAAAGCCAGACAGGTGCATATTAATATGGTCACAAACGCAGCATCTGCAACTCTGGCTCTTCTTATGCAGCGCTGCACATGTAATTGCATATTTATGGCTCCTCACAATTTCTCAAGTGACTTTTATTACAAGGGAGGGTTCAGAACGCAACCAAAATAAACTCTCCTCGTTCTCCGATAGAGTCGTTTCAATTACTGACAGTGTTGACTTGTGTGTTGTGATAATGCATGCTGTATTTATTCATACATATTCATATACACATGCAGAAATGTGATGCTAAGAAAAGAAAATGTTTTCTATGGAAGATTTGGTCTCAAACTGTCCAAAATAAGTGAATGTTATCTCCTCCACTCCCCCCCCCCCCATAGACTTTTGACAAAGGGTCAACAGGTAATTCATAAAATATAGGTACAAAGATATTTTTACAATTTACCCAAGAGCATTGTATCAAATGATCTATTTAAATGGTAGTACTGTTAAAGACACCTTATTTATATAGTGGGACCGCACTTAAAAAAAAAAAAAACTACTTTATCCATTTATCAATTGGGTTAAAAAATGTATTTGACAGTTTGTGCATGATGAGAACAACCAATGAGCAAAATGTTAAGACATTTTAAAGGATATTTCATAAGGATAAGATATTTCTTCATTTTTTTATTGTACCTTCTAGTCTATTTTGTAGCAGATATTGTAATTTATATCTACATGCAATAGTTTTAGTATATGGTATTTTTAATGCTGATCATATCCAAGATCATTTGCTTCTCTAATTTCATAATAATTTGTTGTGATTTGTGTATATTTGACTAATTAAATACTGCTTTCTGCATATTTGAATACTTTGCTTAATAATAGACTCAATAGTATATTATACCAACCCGATCACACATAAATGCGTATAAATAGTACGAGTGTGCAATGTCGTGGAATATATACGCCAAAACTCCTTTTGGCGTGCATATGATACGCTGTTTTTCGCGTGCATTTGATACGCACTTTATGGCTTATATATGACACGCTCTTGGGAAGGTTTAGGGTGGTGGGGCGTATATATGACACGCTCTTGGGTAGGTTTAGGGTGGTGGGGCGTATATATGACACGCTCTTGGGTAGGTTTAGGGTGTTGGGGCGTATATATGACACGCTCTTGGGTAGGTTTAGGGTGGTGGGGCGTATATATGACACACTCTTGGGTAGGTTTAGGGTGGTGGGGCGTATATATGACACGCTCTTGGGAAGGTTTAGGGTGGTGGGGCGTATATATGACACGCTCTTGGGTAGGTTTAAGGTGGTGGGGCGTATATATGACACACTCTTGGGTAGGTTTAGGGTGTTGGGGCATATATATGACACGCTCTTGGGTAGGTTTAGGGTGGTGGGGCGTATATATGACACGCTCTTGGGTAGGTTTAGGGTGGTGGGGCGTATACATGACACGCTCTTGGGTAGGTTTAGGGTGGTGGGGCGTATATATGACACGCTCTTGGGTAGGTTTAGGGTGGTGGGGCGTATATATGACACGCTCTTGGGTAGGTTTAGGGTGGTGGGGCGTATATATGACACGCTCTTGGGTAGGTTTAGGGTGTTGGGGCGTATATATGACACGCTCTTGGGTAGGTTTAGGGTGGTGGGGCGTATATATGACACGCTCTTGGGTAAGTTTAGGGTGGTGGGGCGTATATATGACACGCTCTTGGGTAGGTTTAGGGTGGTGGGGCGTATATATGACACGCTCTTGGGTAGGTTTAGGGTGGTGGGGCGTATATATGACACGCTCTTGGGTAGGTTTAGGGTGGTGGGGCGTATATATGACACGCTCTTGGGTAGGTTTAGGGTGGTGGGGCGTATATATGACACGCTCTTGGGTAGGTTTAGGGTGGTGGGGCGTATATATAACACGCTCTTGGGTAGGTTTAGGGTGGTGGGGCGTATATATGACACACTCTTGGGTAGGTTTAGGGTGGTGGGGCGTATATATGACACACTCTTGGGTAGGTTTAGGGTGGTGGGCGTATATATGACACACTCTTGGGTAGGTTTAGGGTGGTGGGGCGTATATATGACACACTCTTGGGTAGGTTTAGGATGGTGGGGCGTATATATGATACGCTCTTGGGAAGGTTTAGGGTGGTGGGGTGG
Source organism: Pseudorasbora parva (assembly GCF_024679245.1). Classification (NCBI taxonomy): domain Eukaryota; kingdom Metazoa; phylum Chordata; class Actinopteri; order Cypriniformes; family Gobionidae; genus Pseudorasbora; species Pseudorasbora parva. Next base: position 23,471,691 of record NC_090175.1, read on the forward strand.
GGGGTTCATATGTATAATACGCCATAAAATGCGTGTCATATGCACGCGCAAAACAACGTGCCATAGACACGCCAAAATGAGTTTTGGTGTATACATTCCAGGACATTGCACACTCGTACTATTTATACACATTTTTGTGAGAATACCCTGTATACACAGTTCAGTGCTTAGTTATTTGATAGATTGCCATTCATTCATTCTGTTAAAATTTCAAAGTTATATACAGAGATCTCTTAATGCATTTCAGATGTTTTGCTTTAGATGATTCATCTAGGAGCTGGATGCTTTGGATCAAGGCTTAAAACTCTTTGTTGAAACATTTTTTAAATGTCTGTGGAGAAAAAGAGTGGGAAATTCACCTGGGTCAAGAACAGTCACTACTGCACTCTCTCATGCTTGCTACGGTTTTGCAGTGAGATTTTTGTTTATGATTCAGAAATTTAAGACAATCTCACACATACACACAAAAACACCCACAGGCCTCCTACCTAGAGCCAGCTGAATGACAGTTTCCCTGGTCTCATCCAGAGCTTCGATGTCCACAGTCTCTCGTGTGCACAAAGCTCTTCCTGCCAACATGTTGTGTAATGCCATTGCCCCAGAGCTGTGCAGCAAATCTGTAAGCCTCTGCTGTCTTCATGGACAGCTGGCTGCTTCCACCGCTGTAATCACACAACACATATGCAAAGCACAGAGGCTCAGTGACATGCCAGCTCCGTCTAATAGATGGAGACAGAGCACATGGACAGAATTGATCCATTTACAGCCAAATGATCCACCAACACATGGTAATTGTGTTGAAAAACGAAGGATATGTCATGCTCTCAAAACAAACGGCAGAAATTTTGCTTTCCACGCTTCTCTTATGAAATACTATTGACATTTTAGCAAGAAATTTTTTCCAAAAAAGAAACAGAAAACAGAAAATGAAAGGTTTGAACTATGGTGGCAATGGAAATATCACCCCAAATATCTACATGGCCCATTACGTCAGTGATTCATACATTTTTGTGCATCCTATTGAACTCCTGTGAGATCATTCGGTGCATTCTTACATATACTTAAGCACTTCCAATGGGCATTTATGGACGCACTTTACAATGAAGAACGATTCGGTGAAGCACATATCCACAGGCTCTGTGATCAATCGATAAGGAGTCCTGGAGTTCCAGGGCCATCCATCTCCACTCAGTGTGTGACTTAAATCAACAAATTGGCTCTGATTCCAGGAGGTAAAATGCTGATGTGAGAGTCTCAGCATGTCTCTTTAAACAAACATCTATTGGGGGGGAAGAGAGAATGAAACCTCAACAAAGAGCAAGAGTGTCTCAGCAAGACACAGAAAAACAAATTAAAAGGTTTATTATTATTTATTTATTTGTAAATGTTAATTAAATAAGGCAGATTTCAATTAAGAGGTATTATTTAGCAAAAGATAAATGAAATATAAAGATTTCCTTTCTACTGTGGAACATTAAAAGAAGTCAGTCCAATGTTGTTTTGGACCCAGTTTACTTTCATTGTATGAACACAAACAATTGAACCTTTCTTCAAAATACAGCATATACCTTTGTTTTTGACAGAAGAAAGAAAGCCATACAAGTTTAGAATGAAAGGACTTTTTGATAATTTATCCATAAAGGGTAAGTTCAGAAAGAAAGAAAGAAAGAAAGAAAGAAAGAAAGAAAGAAAGAAAGAAAGAAAGAAAGAAAGAAAGAAAGAAAGAAAGAAAGAAAGAAAGAAAGAAAGAAAGAAAGAAAGAAAGAAAGAAAGAAAGAAAGAAAGACTGCATCAGCCTCGTTATTTCTAAATCCATAAGCCTTTTGTTTGTCTTTGAAACACAAATGAAGATATTTTTAATGAAGCCTGTGAGATTTCTGGCCCTCCCTTGAAAGGCCATTCAACCAATCATTTGATGCTTCAAACAGTACATAAAGAGAGCGTAAAAGAAATCCATATCAAGTCTTCTGAAGAAACATCCCTTTATATGATGAATAATTTTGTATTGTTTATTTTATATTATGTACATTGCAGGCAAAGTGAGAACAGTTCACTCAAAAATGTTAATTTAATGTCATCATGTGCTCACCCTTATGCCGTTCCAAATCCACAAGACTTTTATTCATTGTTCAAACTCAAATTGAGATATTTTGTAATGAAACCTGAGAGATTCCGTTCCCTTCCATTGAAAGTCCATTCAGCCAAAACAATGATGCTTTTAAGATATTCATTAAAAGAATATTAGATGATCCCTTTTTTTTAATTATACATAATTTTTTATTATATATAGCCATTTTTAAAGTAGTAAGGAACTTATTTTACATGACAAATTTAGTCTTTGCAGTAGTTTGTAGTTTGCAGACATAAAGCGAACAGTTAGCAGTTCTTCTAAATATAACTGCAGTACTGTGTTGTAATTGTCATATGTTCAGCTTCAGTGACGGGCACAGTTCAAGCACTGCTTGCCAGGAATCTATGAAGCTCTACATTTCCTAAAAACTTGCCCATTTAAAAACCATCTCCAGAAATGTGAATACACAACGCTGGTGGAATTAACAATGAGCCGGACCAGCTGACAGCTCAGGACACTCTACCTCCACTGAATATGTGGCTCTCCTTTAACATACAGTTTTGCTTGAAAGATTCTACACCCCTTGCAGAGTATGTGTAGCCTGGATGCCAGTCGAACTCAGCCAAGCCCACACTGTAAAAAAAAAAAAAATGTTGTTTTTTGTTGGTTTAACTTAAAAAAGTAAGTAACCTGGTTGCCTTAAAATTTTGAGTTTATTGAAATCAAAAATTTGAGTTAATACAATGAAGGAAATTTGTTCAATAAGTAGAAACTCCCACATACAAATTTTGATAAATCATGAAAATAGCACTATTTGGCATGTCTCACTGCGTCATCACAAATACACACACAATTACCCAGTATGCTTACAAAATCTTTTAATAATATTTTATAAAGGTTGTCAAATCTCAAAAAATGTCCATTGTATTAACTCTATTTTTTTATTTCAATGAACTCAAAATTTTAAGGCAACCAGGTAACGTTTTTTCTAAATAATCTTTTACAGTGCACAACATTTGAGGACGGGCAGTTCGGTCTGGACTCGATCCATAGAGGAGTAATTTTCCCCGAACAGAAACTGTTCCGGCCAATGAAATCATCAGGGCGGGCTTTAGACGACGATGGACAGATGATCAACAGTAACCATCCACGTCATCAAAGGGGCTTGGATTATATTTGTTCGAATCCTAAATGGAGAGCTTGTTTGTATATGCATTCACCTTCACTATTTCTCTCTGAAACGGTGATCATGTTAGTAAGTAACTGTGTGTCCTTAAATTATTTTCTTTTTTTTACAATACCGGCAAAAATCGTTTATCTCAGCGCACGTGCAGACAGAGTTGCTAAGTTTTACAACAAAACCCGCCAACTACTAACCCAAAAAAATAATTTCTCGGAATGGTGTTTGGGGGGTAAAATGTGTGTTATTTTAGAAAGGTTGCCTGCTAAAATGCACATTCATGCATCTATATATCACATAATAGTCGCTTCAACCTGCAGGACATAGAAAACAACCCGTGGAAAAAACCCGGACTTGGCAACACAGTGCAGTTGAGCTCTGTTGACATTTGACAACTAATGTAATGCGTCGCTTCGTTGCTCTGATTGGTTGTAGGTCTATCCAATTGATGTCTTTCCTGGTTTGGTTGAATCACGCCCCATAATCACAGCCCAATGGAGCAGTTTCAGACTCATATTCTGACTAGAGTTGAATATGACTACGTCAGGCTAGAGTATGTGAATTTCTGGAGGACTTTTTTGAAGAACATCTTCTGAAGAACAAACAAGGGACTCAAGAACAACCATCAAAAAAAAAAAAAAAAAAAAAACACCAACAACTGTGGATCATCCAGGTAACAACACACAATATTAAGAATCAAGGGTAAAAAGAAAATACATAATTTTTATACATTTAACTTATTTTCTTTTTGTTTGTTTTTTTTGTCTTGTGGACTATAAACATATTTTAGGTAATCATCTTATCCAGGATTATTTTGTTAAAATTACTGTATATGCATTACAGCAGAATGATCTCTTTAACATCTTTAAACACACACACACACACACACACACACACACACACACACACACACACACACACACACACACACACACACACACACACACACACACACACACACACACACACACACACACACACACACACACACACACACGTGTCGTGTTTCCATGTTTTATGGGGACTTTCCATAGGCGTAATGGATTTCATACTGTACAAACTGTACATCCTATCCCCTTACACTGACCCTGCCCCTAAACCTACCCATCACAGGAAACAATCTGTATTTTTACTTTCTCAAAAAAACTCCTTCTGTGTGATTTATAAGATGTTTTCCTCATGGGGACCTAAAAATGTCCCCACAAGGATAAGGATTTCGGATATTGCCATCTTTGTGGGGACATTTTGTCCCCATAACGTAGGGGTTACCAGGCCACCCACCCACACACACACACACACACACACACACACACACACGCACACACGCACGCACGCACGCACGCACACAGACACACACACACACACACACACACACACACACACACACACACACACACACACACACACACACACACACGCACACACACACACACACAGTCACCCTTCATCTGCTCTTGTCACTGGATTATAACAGCATCCAGACTCACATACCTTGCGGTGCCCAGAGAACACAACTGGTGTGTTATTACCTGCCAGCTGTTTGGAAGTGAGGAATTCCCTTATTTCCACAGCATACCGGGGGCCCTATTTAGCAGGCAGAGTGAGGGGCCATCATTTTGCTTCAAGCTGGAGGTGATGCGTTTCTGCTTTCTCAATAAATCATGTAGGTCTATGAGGGTCTCTTCTTATTGCCTGGGCCTATTGCCAGTATATAAGACAAAGAGAGACCTGTAAGATTAAGATCTGGGAGAGAATGGACATGTGGGAAGCAATTTTTTCTGGGTTCAAAACAAGATGAGCTTAACCACTAGCATGTGTTGTATGGCATAATGTTCATTATAACAAAGAAAGAAAAAATCAGGTCAGCATTTAAGCGAATGGGGGAATTTAAAAGTAAAATGTTACAATTATTTGAGCTGTAAAATTGTTCTCGTCATCTGACCATTATTACCTTAAAAGAGACTCAAGATAAATGAAAAAATCTGTGCTTGGGGATGGTGCATTGAGGATTTATGCTGTCACACAACTGCTCCATACTGAGAGCTGGAGGAGGGGGCACAACAAATCCCTCAGAAAATTCAAAACATGCTTCTTGGGATATTCTTCGTCAAACTAGAGATATTCATACAAATTAAGTTTCACACTCGCCAGAAAGGACCGTAGCGCAGTCATAAACTTAGTGTATGAGGCAAGCTCTGCAAAGAACCATGTAGGAATACCTAACTTTGAAATGCGCGAATAGGCAGGAAAAAGGCTTTAGGTGATGTACTGTACAAACATATTTTTGGAGACAGGTTAGGCAAGTAAGATGCTATTCAACAAGTGAGCTTCTTGTTAAATTTCAAAGCCTAGTGGGAAATCATTCTCTCACGGGAGCCTTTGTTGGAGAAAAAAAAATAGTTTAATGTGGTTCTCTGCATGGTATTTCTGAAGGCTTGTAAATGTAGCTCATGCTGAGAAATATAAAACTTGTGTTTGAAGTAAACTTAATGGAGTCTCGAAGCATACCTGTGAAAAACACGGTAGACTAAAACTTTTTCTACAGTTGTTTAAGTGAAAAAATAAGTGAAATACGCAGAGTTAAACTCAGGTTGATAGCTTGAGGTTATTATTGGATCACGTTGTTTTATGCTGAGTTATTTGAATTATGCCAGAATAAATAAATATAACCAATTTTCATTTGGTTATAACAAACCAACCACATATCCAATTTCAATTTGCAAACATTTTCAAAAAAAGGTTTGCAATTGAAGGCATCATGGGTAATTTTATTCTGGCAGGTCAAGATCACATCCGCTGACTGTCATCTGATCGCAATACACTGTCTATCACAGCACAGATATATAAGCTCCTTTAGTATTATCACCAGAGCTCATTTACCCTCCTCCACCCCCAGCTCCTCCTTTCGTCCAGTCAGTAATTGGTATTCTGATTCCTCTTGAATCAGACTAAATTCCCAAATTATTAAATTAATAATATTAATGATATCTGCAATACAAGGGGTCTTTATTGCTGCTCTCCCTGCTCTTATCCATGCTAGGCTGTATGGATGCACAGGGAGTTCTTGCCCAGAACAGAACTATACCGCTAATCCAAAACTGCAAGCTTATTTGACAATAGCCAATCATATTTGACGATAGTGGTCCTGATAGAAATAGTTGGATATGTTGATTGTGTGGTGTTTTTGTTGCATTTTATCTCGAGTTCCTGGAATTATGCTAGAATAAATTACAAAAGTAATAAGTTAGATATTTTAGATATCATTTTTTTTCTCCCTACAATTTTCTTGTATGAAAACCAGCCTATAATTTAGACATTATGAATATTTTTAATATGTTTAACTACCCTCCTCCTCCTCAAAAATTAAAAAAATGATCTGTGCTGTTTTATCCAAAGTTTTAAATAACACTGTTAACCAATTTTCAACAATAATCAGATACAATTTGTGTTGATACAAAATGTTTATTCTATGATTATCTTGTACAGAAACCAGAATAAATTTACACGTTAGTATTAGTATTATTTTCCTTTTCTTTTTTGTTCACAGAATAAGTCAGTTAAATACTTGCTTGAATAATCAGCAAACGATCCTGCTTCAACAATCTATATGTTATGCTTTACACTTTGTGGCATGGCTATATAAAACCTGATTTTAGATAACCGGGTATCATTAGTATTCCATGGCAGTCTGGGGCCAAAACAAATTGATATGTTAGTGGCGAGCAGAAGCCTGGCACATCAGTGCAAAAGAAGCCGCCTCCCTCTGTCTTTTGTAATAGAAAGGCCCAATTGCAAGACAAGAGGGTGATTTAATCTATGGACTCAGAAGACAGTCAATTGTAGAACAGAGGTCTGTTTCCCACAGATCTATAAGGGCTATGCCGTGATAGCACTGTTGATGTTCACACATCATTCATTGTGCTCTGCAACCTGCTCAACATCAACAGCTGACTAAGTATTAACTACAAGTACAGTTATTTAACACTAGAAGAAGTAGTCTTAAATGTATAAATAAATAAACTGGCTAAAAAAGATGCATGCTTAAAAAAAAAAAAAAAAACAGCACTAAACCAGAACACTTACTGTTTGAGGTGTGTGGAAAAGCTAATAATGACTTAGACCTTTTCCTCAGCCCTCCGCACATGGTTGCCCCAACGGGACGCGCAGCAGCTGTAATTAGATGATGTTACCGTCAGTGTCACTGCCTGGGTTAATGAGTACCTCTATTTACCATTAATATGGCTACCTGTTCTCAGCCCAGAGGCTAACGTTGCACATTTAGCTAATTACAGAACCTCGTAATACACACCTTGACCTGAAACACATCACTAATTCAGTTACATAATTTAGTCGCGTTTAAAGAACACTTATTTCTTTAAAGATGACTATGCTGTAAAGATCTCTCACAAAAAACAACAACTCCTGACTTGACATTTTGCTATGTAAAGCTCCATATTTGACACATCTAAAGCTGAGCTCCATTCTGTCTTGTTGAAACAAGGTGTGTGTGCCTTCATCTCAAAATGTAATTTTGTCAGCCGAATGAAGTCTAACTGAAAGGATGAGCTGTGTTTCGTGAACAATATGTTTGTCTTCTTCATAAGAATGTGAGGCACATCACAAAGTGGAATGGGCAAAAAATAAAAATAAAAGTTGCACAGAGAGAAATGGTTTAAAACACCCCAGCAAATACCACAATGTCAAAGGTTGCAGAGAAATTCTCTTCCAAAAAATGTCCCATACATTTTTACTGATTCTGCCTCAGAATAAACAAGGTAATTGTAAGGTCAAGTTACAAAAATAAAAAGTCAAACTGTGTAAAAAAAAATTGTGAGCAAAAGGCAATTGTGACAAATGTTCTCAATTGTGTGATCTGTGATTTGCAATACAAGATAAAGGCACTTTTAGATAAAAAGACGTGCTGTGAGATGTACAGCATAAAGTGGAAAATGGGAGGAAATTGCGATGACAAGAAATAACATTGCGAATTTAACAAATCACAACTCTTTACGAGATACATTGCACTGCAAAGAGAGAGTATAAAAGTTACAATTTTGTGAGATATAAAAAATACAAGAAATAAGTAACAATTGTGGAAAAAATCACAATTGTGAATATCACAGATATAATATAAAGTTAAGAAATACGTAGATGTATTATAATAAATGAAGTCATCGCAATTGTGAGATAAAGTAGAAATTACCTTCTTAGTTGTTGATTTTTTGTTTTGTTTTCTTCTTCTGAGCTTTTAAAAAATTAAAAAATCCTCATAAGGTCAAGTTTCCCATCATCTAAAATGATTAGGGGTCCATGCTCTTGTCCTGTAAGTGAGATGGTTCTGTTTAGGACATTTAGTTTGTTATATTCAGTCGCATGTGTTCCTTTATTTAGTTTCCCGCCACACTGAAAACCCTAATAAGTTGATTCAACTCAATTCATTTGAGTAAACTCGTTCCCTCAATTCAATTGAGTAATGGAGTCTCCCAAAACTTAAGTTCACTTAACTTGGTGCTCACATTCTCTGTACATAAATTGTTAAATTCACCAGTTCATCATGCTGGGTACAACCAATCAAAACTTCCCCATGGGTCCCAACATGTATTGCGGCATGAATAAATTATGCATCTAAATTGTGACAAATTTTCTTTGAATCTTACTATTTGCTTTTACTTTTGCTATTTTGTTCTGATGTAGCTTTTTTTAGGTTTAGAGTTGCTCTTTTCATCAGAATGTTATTTTTCTTTTTGATTGTGAAGTAGGCAGATATTGACTTGGGACTATATTATGGGGAAGCACAGGCAAAGCACTGCTACTTGGGCAGATATCGCGGCTCTGCGATCGTAATGTGTTGCATAATTCTAGATCTCTACATCTAGAAGGCACTTTCAACACTTTTTCACGGATGGCGATTGGCTGGAACTTTAAATCGTTCGTGGCTCGACTCGTCGAGATGGTTTTCCAAGATGGCTCCTGTCTGTATACGTGTACTGTCTTATAAAGTATCTTCTTATTAAACTGTTTGTACACTTACAAAGTTCTCAATGCTTCGGTTTGCATGTAGGGACCCTCATAATGCTACAGTGATAGTGTGAGGCTATTTTGAGCCTTGTTAGTGGTATTTACAAGCAATTTAATTGTACTACCCTGTGCCCCATAGACTAGCGCTATAAGCTAATCTGTTTTTAGAGATAAAACTCTTTACATTCGATTTTCATGAAAACACATACCAGAGGAAGATCTACTCGGTAACCATCTGTTAATTATCCCTAGGTACATTTTTCCTAATTTTTCTTTGACCGGAGTTGTCCTTTTATTCAAAATGTTTTAAATATTGATATTTTTCTCACACAAAGGACAACAATTTGCTTCAAAAGGCATTTATTCACCTCCCAGAGCCGTATGGAGCAGTTATTAGATGGACAGATGCATTTTTTATGGACTTCAAAAACAGAGCAACGGCTGCTGACATTCTGAAGCTTGGAAGATTATATTTTTACATTTTTAATATAATTTTTATTTGTATGAAAGAATAATTTCATATACACTGACTTGAGGGTTAGTAAATCATGGGCTGATTTTCATTTTTGAGTGAACTATCCTTTTAATTGTATAATGTTGTGTTTGCTAGCCTGTATTTGTATTATTTGCGTGTGTGGATTATTAAAGCCTTTTTGAACCTGACCTTCATTGTCTGTTTATTACAACCCAGTGCGACAGCAAGACATTTTTGACTACAAAAATATGCCGTTTATTCTGGCCAATGTGTGACCACTAAGACAGGAAGACTGAGTGAACTATAAAGCAGCCAAACATATTTTTTCCTTTGTTTTCATGTGCTGTTTATTGGCGAATTCATCTAAAATACTTCATGCTACAAAAATAGACCAAAACAATTATGCATTTTTATTTTTTTTGACACGAGCAACAGGTGGTTTCCAGGTGTACTGATAAAATATCTTGCGGGGCCTGAAGTTGCAGCAAGTCGGCATATACGATTAGAGTTAGCCAGATGGAGAAAGTGTTTTCCAGATTTGTGCGCTGTATGCATCAAACTGCCAGTGAAGTGTGGACAGTGAACGTGTAAGGCCCTGGAATGCGATCATGCATCCAGGACCTAAAGTTATAGACTGAATAAAATATTACTTTCATCAATATAATATATGTGAGAACCTTTCAGTTAGTGGAGAAAAAAAAATATTGCATCTGTATACATTTTATTTTCAGTCATCTGGGATTAAATAAATTAAATATTCTTACCCTTCTTGAAGTTCTACTCCCACATTATTAGGGAAGAAGAGATAGAAAGAGTATAATTAAATATAGTTCAAAATAGCAAAGAGCCATATTACATCAAAAAATAATCTAGCTCATTATCTTATGTTGAAAATGAAAATAAATAGCCAGGCAAATTAATTACCATAGATAGTTCATCCTGCATAATAACTGATCAATGCAATATAGCTGTTTATTTTTTTCCCTCTTTGTTCTTCTTTATGGTTTTCTGTAATGACAAATCCAAAAAACTAACCCCTCAGATTAATAAGCAGTGTTATTCTCAGCTAGGTGACTTCTATGGACTTATTTGGCTAGATAAAAATAATTACCAGCCATTGATTCAAAAGTCTTTTCTAATGTTCGTTATATTGCAGACTGACATAATGGGATTCTGTAAATGCCATCAGTGGAGCCATTTGTGTTGGGCTGCCACAAAAGGAGGCTGCTTGATTGGCAGATGGGAAAATCATTATATTGAAGTCATACATTAATAATCCTCCTACTTTATCTGAAGATATGGGGACTGTCAGCAGCTCCTAGCACATCAAATTAAAAATGGATCCATGCTGGATGCAAGCAGGCAGACGGTGTCCACCCATCTTCCCTGAGAAGAAAAAAAAACACACAAAAAAAACCCTGTATATGACTGAGAGAGAAGCAGAAAAGAACTATTGATCGCACACAGCCTCTGCGTGATGAGAGCTATTTTGTAACTGACAGTGTGGTCTTATTGTTGAAGCCTTATATTCCACAATGAATCTTCCTTTCCCTGCTTGTTTGTTGTTTGTTTTTTGTTTAGTTTTTTTGTCCTATACATTTGATTGCATATTTGTTTGATAAAGGGTTGAACAAGCAAAGTGTTGTAAGCTTTAGGGCCCTATCATACACCTGACGTAATGTCATACATCATTCATTTATGCATTCATCATCCATCTTTCTTTTTTTTTTACCTTTTGATATTTAATCATAATATCAAAACTTGATCTTCCAGCTTAATTACAGACTTATTTAATCATTTAGTCTGTTTAATGCCTTCCACTTCCTCAATCGTCTGCAAGCACCTCATCTCAAAATCCAATCAACTAATGAAAAATACATTTTTGTCCATAAAATGGTCAAAATGGTCAATTGTCCATATGCTCCGCCCCCTTATTTCTTGTAGCAAACCTCCATAGACAGTAAAAGAAATGGACCGAGCGTTCCCATTGACGTCTACGGCGAAAGAATGAAGTCAACCTAGGGGCACTCACTTCCTGATGGCTGAGCGAACTGCGCAGGCTCAGACTGAGCTTGACGACGTAGATGTGACGTGAGCCTCCTGTCTGACAGCTGTGAGTCTTCTAGTAGATGTGGAAAGTGAAATCTGAATCGCATTGTTTAAATATTTTCTCCCGTTGCTTTTGGCTCACTATGGGCTTCTCTCCATTCTTCTCCCTTGACTTTATCAGACTTTATGTCTCCACGTCCCCCCGACTGTCTGATAGACAGTAAAAGATTGCCTGCGAGCGTCTCCTCAGGTCTATACGGTAATTTCTCAACTGTGCGACAGGGTCGCGTTGGTTATGACGCAATCGTTAGCCTATTTTTACAAAAACAGCTTCTGCGGGGCGATAGTGTAAGATACAAGGTAATGGAGCCTTTTATACATTGTTGTGTTTCTTTAGAAATAAACAATGGACAAATGGAGTCTTTAAACGCCTCAGATGTAAAGTTATTCACTGTCAAAGTGACTCAAAAATGAATGGGAGTCAATGGGATGCTAACAGCAGGTGATGGCTTGGTTAGCAATGGCAGCCCCTAGGGGTGGAACGCTTTCCGAGCGCTAGATTACCCCCTTGCAAACCTCCCGCGATCTCTCTTGAAGCCAATACGGAAGTAATGGAAACTGCAATTCCTCAACTGGCCACTAGGGACAGGCTCGAAGGGAGCAGAATCTCATTGAGCCCATGTTAAATTTCCCAACTTTACAGCAGAAAAAAACATGTTTACAGCCTGGTACAAATTGTGGTTTTGGCCTATAAGGCTTATTTTGACCTTCATTAACTGTGAGGGGTTGATTTTTTTATATAACTAATTTGTTTATGTTATACAAAGCCTTAAAGTTCTGCATAATTAAGGCTGTGGTTAGAGGTGGATAGCCATTTATCCGCCGTCTATAGTCATTGCGTCACCTAAGCCTGTAACGCCCACATCCCACCTTTTTTTCCATTTTCTGTTATCCGGGGGTGACACGCAATGACTCGCTCACAAGATGTTAACGCCCAGCTCGCTCATACTTTAAGCTTCAGAACAGCTTATCGGAATCCTATGGGTGACGTCACGGACACTAAGTCCATATTGTTTTACAGTCTATGGGAACATCTCATAGGAAATAATTTTATTTGTGGTTTTCTAAAATATTAAATGAGTGTAAGTAAACAGAACTATTGCGTATTCTTCTACAACCTATTCACTATGATAATGTGAACTCGTTACTCTCGACAGAACAATGATATTCACACAGTCACACTCACAACCTTTGATTTAACTAAATATGGGTTATGTTGATGTCCCATTTGAGAAGGAGGATGACATGTAGTTTAAACGGCATGCTTATTAAAATACATTTAAAGATTTGTAAAGAATAAATAAAGACAAATAACCCTTAAATGCATACCTCAGGTCTTTAGTGACCATGGACGTAATTACTACCCTCCTCTTTATTCATTTTTATAAAGTTTGACATCAACCTTCTTAGTATTCCTCAATCAATTCTTTATACAAAAAAAAAACAATATATAAAAAGAAAAAAAGTATACACTTATAAAATAATGCCCTTGTTCCCAGAGGTGTGTAACAGTGTACGTATATTTTTATGCACAGTATTAATTGAATCTTTGATCAATGCAATTCACCTTGATTCCACAAGGAATAAAGGGAATGTCTTATACACAATACATGACATTTCACCTATAGTTACCGCAGGCAGAAAACAAAAGAAAAGGAAGTATCATCAGCAAAACTTAGCTCAGAATAAAAAAACGAAATGGCTCAGCGATTTACTATGGAGCAAGTACTGAACGCAATCAAATATTAGCGTCACTGTCAATTGATGGAGGATCTGGAGAAAAAGCTATCAAACTATTGATTATGAAGATGATGAAAATTATGGTTTTGAGAATATGTTTGAGATGGGCGCATATGAGTCAGATGCTGAATGTACCGGGAAATACCAGGGGCACAAAACCCCCACCCCCATCCTACCCAAGAGCGTGTCACACGCCATAAAGTGTGTATCATACAGAGAGTGGAGAATTTTTAGGCAAGTTGTATTTTTGAGGATTAATTTTATTATTGAACAACCATGTTCTCAATGAACACAAAAAACTCATTAATATCAAAGCTGAATATTTTTGGAAGTTTTAGTTTTTAGTTTTAGCTATTTTAGGGGGGTATCTGTGTGTGCAGGTGACTATTACTGTGCATAATTATTAGGGAAATTAACAAAAAACAAATTTATACCCATTTCAATTATTTATTATATTACCAGTGAAACCAATATAACATCTCAACATTCACAAATATACATTTCTGACATTCAAAAACCAAACAAAAACAAATCAGTGACCAATATAGCCACCTTTCTTTGCAAGGACACTGAAAAGCCTGCCATCCATGGATTCTGTCAGTGTTTTGATCTGTTCACCATCAACATTGCGTGCAGCAGCAACCACAGCCTCCCAGACACTGTTCAGAGAGGTGTACTGTTTTCCCTCCTTGTAAATCGCACATTTGATGATGGACCACAGGTTCTCAATGGGGTTCAGATCAGGTGAACAAGGAGGCCATATCATTAGATTTTCTTCTTTTATACCCTTTCTTGCCAGCCACGCTGTGGAGTACTTGGACGCGTGTGATGGAGCATTGTCCTGCATGAAAATCATGTTTTTCTTGAAGGATGCAGACTTCTTCCTGTACCACTGCTTGAAGAAGGTGTCTTCCAGAAACTGGCAGTAGGACTGGGAGTTGAGCTTGACTCCATCCTCAACCCGAAAAGGCCCCACAAGCTCATCTTTGATGATACCAGCCCAAACTAGTACTCCACCTCCACCTTGCTGGCGTCTGAGTCGGACTGGAGCTCTCTGCCCTTTACCAATCCAGCCACGGGCCCATCCATCTGGCCCATCAAGACTCACTCTCATTTCATCAGTCCATAAAACCTTAGAAAAATCAGTCTTGAGATATTTCTTGGCCCAGTCTTGACGTTTCAGCTTGTGTGTCTTGTTCAGTGGTGGTCGACTTTCTGCCTTTCTTACCTTGGCCATGTCTCTGAGTATTGCACACCTTGTACTTTTGGGCACTCCAGTGATGTTGCAGCTCTGAAATATTGCCAAACTGGTGGCAAGTGGCATCTTGGCAGCTGCACGCTTGACTTTTCTCAGTTCACGGGCAGTTATTTTGCGCCTTGGTTTTTCCACACGCTTCTTGCGACCCTGTTGACTATTTTGAATGAAACGCTTGATTGTTCGATGATCACGCTTCAGAAGCTTGGCTATTTTAAGACTGCTGCATCCCTCTGCACTATATCTCACTATTTTTGACTTTTCTGAGCCTGTCAAGTCCTTCTTTTGACCCATTTTGCCAAAGGAAAGGAAGTTGCCTAATAATTATGCACACCACATATAGGGTGTTGATGTCATTAGACCACGCCCCTTCTCATTACAGAGATGCACATCACCTAATATGCTTAATTGGTAGTAGGCTTTCCAGCCTATACAGCTTGGAGTAAGACAACATGCATAACGAGGATGATGTGGTCAAAATACTCATTTGCCTAATAATTCTGCACTCCCTGTATATATGTATGTAAAAAAACTAATGTTTGTGTATACATTCCAAGGTCTTGCACACTCGTGCTATTGATAGGCATTCTCATGTGATTGTGTGCATAAACACACACACAGAAACTCGAAGGTCTTCACAGTAACCCGTCAAAAGAAAAGTTCAGTTTAACAAAGTAATTGACAGAACTATATTATTGTTGTACAGTAGAATTTTGCTTGGTCGCAATGTAATAATAATACATGCTTTTAATTTATACAGTGAATAATTTGCAGTTTTATTTCAGTTTATACAGTTTTATTTTTGTACCTGAAACTGTTAAACCTACCCCATATGTATCTTTGTTCTTTTGTATTCATGTATTTTTGTTGACCTGTTGCATGTTAAATGGATCCAGTCAATGTTACTATGCAGCAATGATGCAGCAATAAACTAGCTAGTAGGCTATAAATGAATGTATTTTATTTTATTTTTTTATTTTTTTTACTTTGATGATTTTAAAAATGATCAAAATACTATCTATTATAACTATTTTATTGAAACAATTTCAAATAAAACGGCAAGCGATAAATATCGGTATCAGAATTGGCCAATAATTGTTTGTCAAAATTGGTACCCAAAAAATTATATCAGTGCATCCCTATCTACTGTATACCATGTTTCCCTTTCATTATTAATGCGACAACAGCAGGGCTGAGAAAAGGTAAATTATTTGTGTATATTTTTGTTGCTAGGTTTTGACAAACATTCAAACAGAATGATGAGGGCCCCCCCCCCCCACACACACACACACACACACACAAAACCACAGCTCATGTGCTCATTTCTTAAATGCATAATTTGTATTTCCCTCTCTGTAGCAACTTTATATTGCACATTCTTAAGTGAATTACTGCAGAAAGTGAGCCAACCTCTCTGGAAAAGCATACACAATTTCCTGCTACAGTTTCTTTTCTGAGCGAACAGTCAAAAAAGCATGTATGTCTGCTCTCCCACTGATCCTAGGACAGCCGGCAGGGTACCTGCTTGTATTGATTTCCTGTAAAGCAGCATTTAAGCCTCTGGTTCTCACAGACACGAGGAGTCGACGTGTCCTCTGTGCTTCTGTCCAGGCTCTGATGGGGTTCAGCCTCCAAGGAGCACAACAGCACAGGGGATTCAAACCTAATTATTACTGCATTGCACCAGGGACCTATTGCCGTCATGGGCTAAGGCCAATCGCAAACCAGGCTAGATTGCAGATACCAAGACATATTTGCAAAGGAAGATCTATGGATGAAAAACCCATCTTGCTTGAGCAAATATGCCAAGTATAATTTAGTAATATTTAGCCTATTTGTCTACTTAAATCCATCTATGAGTCCCTAATTGAATGTTTACAGAGAATTAAGAAGATCCATCTCAGTTCTAACCAATACTGCATGGCAATGAAGGATGCATACTAATAAGCAAACCCGTGCAGAATCTGCAGTGTGTTTTTTGTCTTTCTTTCTTTTTTCTGCACTGACTGGGGGAAATTTTGCGGAATACCATTCTTTTAAATATGGCAAAATATGTTAAATGGAGAAGAGAAGTTCACTCTTAATTGGTAGCTGAAGCCATAATTGAATGTGCCAAAAACAGTTAATAAATCAACAGGCGAGGGAATGACTGATGTTCTAATTTGGTGGAAATCTGTGGAGCTTTCTAAAGGATTCTGTGGGTGCAGATTCAGTGTGGGTCTGCTAATAAGGCCATATGTCTGTTCTGGGACACGGACATGACATAAGTGTGATGATATTGTTTTAGGTCACAGGAGGAAAACTGTTGTAATAAAAAAATGTAATGTAATGTAAAAAAAAACAAAAAAACGATACAACTCTCCAGTCCGAAATTGCATACTGAACAGTAGGTGAAAGATTTAAAAAGTAAGTTCTATATAGTATGAATGTGTGTAATATTAATTACATTTCTGAGCTACAATTTATTTTACATCTGCCAGCTACAATTTATTTTGATGGTCCCCTTTAGCCCCTTAACTGTCACCCACCTTTTTGAAAATAGACATGAAAATGCACTATCCAAACTTAAATGGCTGTAATTCAAGAATGCATTGGAATTTAAACCTCAGTTTGGTCTTTTTTTTAGCAGATACACTCAGAAGACTATTGTTGAACTGAAAGTAATTCAAAATATGAAAGTATAAAAAAAGTTATAGAAGTTCAAATTAACTGTAAATGAACAATACTGTACTAAATAATTTATATTTTATATAGAATATATATTTTACAAAAAAAAAGTTTTACTATAAAATTACTATAAAATCAAAGACGTGTCTACAAAAAGTTGTGTTCCAAATTTGAAGTAGATATAAAAACAATTGAAGTTCCTATGAGATTTTGTTTACCAAAAATAGCCACGGGGTGTAAACCACATTCCATGGATTTTTTAAAATGATTTTTAATGTAAATTTCTGTCCAAATATTACTTCCATCACAAAACAGTCACCAAATATGGAACCTTGAGACTCTGACCTTTCCAACAGCATGTGTTTTGTCAAGATTAGAAAAGATTTTGATTATAAAATAATTAAAATAAATTTTGTAATATGAAACATGACAATATGAGCACCGTTTCCAACACAACATCCAATTTCAAAACGGTTTTCACAGGATGAATTTTGAGTTTGTAAGCTTTCGAATGATTCTTAATTTATGAGAATTACTAAAATATAGGATACGGAAAAACAAAAAGGCCATCAAAAAAGAGTGCCAAGCGTGTGTGAGTGACAGTTACGGGTTAGACATTCTGTTAACTAACTACATGTCAACCAACTCAATGTAAGTACACTGTTGGATTAGGGTTAAAACATGTTAACATGCAAAGTTACATATAGGGCCAGGTTTACTAAACAGAGAAAATGAGCAAATTCCATAAATGTGCCGATGGGAGTGGACAGTTCTATGCGTGATCTACTGACGACACGCAAATGAATAAACACACACGCATACGGAACATTTCCATTATGATCAGCGCAATCTACCCGTTAGCACCTGGTTTAAGTTTTTTGTGTGGTATATAATGACGCAAACACCAATAAATTGACAAGCACAAGCCTTTGTAAATCACAAAAACATGATTATCAGCTTTTCTTCTGAGGTAAATTATTCCAGAATTATTCCTCACCGTGTCTCAAAATGATGTAAAGTATTTTATTGTGAGTATACACAAATAAAATTAGATACTTAACAGATTATAATGATGTATTACACTTGCCAGAATGATAATAATCAACAGATTTATTTGAGTCTGTTTGGCACAGATTAAAAAAAAAATAATAATAATTAAAGGGTTACTTCAGTGATAAGCATATGGCTTTGTATCAGTAGAAACCCTGGAGTATATTCAAATGATTGTGCTCTTTTCATCACAGAAATTAATTACATTTTAAAATACATTCAAATAGAAGCAATTTTTTTAAATTGTAATACAACTGTATTTTTGATCAAATAAATGCTTGGTGAGCATAAGAGACTTGTTTTAAAATAATTAAAAATCTTTATTATTTCAGACCTTTGACTGATGAATAAATGAGTGAATGAGTGAATACATGTTTGTTTATGTATGTTTATGTATGTTTATGTATTTAAAAGAAATTGCAAAAGTCACAAATGCAAGATGTTCTGTGGCAATGCAGCACTGACACAAATGAGCAAGTGACAATTCCGCAACTGCCCTGAAATGCTTTCACACTGGCTTTGAGCCAGCAGACATCGTTATTGTTGAGTCCTGAACCTGCTGTCATATCTGCTTTTGTGCAAACCAGAAATAAATGGATTTCACTGGCAATATTGTCTGATAGTAGGTTTGCATTGACAAAATACCTGCAGCATTGGCTGTATTTTGGTACAGTATGTGCCCAAATAGGCAGAGAGAACTCAAGTTATTTGAGTTAGCTGATATATCCCAGAACAGAAGGTCCCTCATTGTTGGACACTGCATCATTGAATGAAGCAGTGGCCATGGTTGTAAAATTGCGTCTGGGCTGGTTTAGTGAGAGAGACAATTTCTATCATCCCTGTAGCAAGCAGTTAAAGATCAGGCGAGGCTGCCCAATCATTGCTCCAGATTGCCTATCAATTTTACTCAGTGTTAACTTTCCATGTGGAGGTGTGTGTGTGTGTGTGTGTTTTTTTTTTTTTTTTTTTTATCAGTAGGCTGTAGTTAAAGACATACACGCCCTAAAAGGATTAGATTTAACTTGATTTTGCCAAATGTGCTGTCAAACCTAAATGAATCACTGGTTTACTCCTCCACCTTCTTGCACATTAAATTTCGACCAATTAAACGACTTATGTTGAGCTTTAACCAGATGCTGTTTCCTGCACTTGGGTGGATAATGAACAAGTAATCTACTTTGGACTTGTTTCTTAAAAAACACAGAAAGCAGAAAATGAAACCATTTATGATACTTGCTTAAAATTTTTCACTAGCATGACCTCATTTTGCATTGCTGTTCTGCTATAACGTCAGAACCCATTTCTCATTACAAAATGTGTCCCCCTGTAGACAAGAGGTTTGTGTATTTTTTATGCGGTTGAGATGCTTGGATGGTGTTTGAGGAAAAGCTAAAGTGACATCTGATTGCAGTCTGTAAAGTACCTGTTAAATTGTGAATATTAATGAGGTGGCACTAGGTTTACTGAAGCAAGGACTCCTCTATACAAATGATGTAATAAGTTTGTGATGAATATTTCTGCAAAACAGAAGAAAAACCCAGAATCATTCATTACTAATGCATCTACTGTCTGGTACACAAAGAGAATTCCTAACACCAGTCATGCAGCAAACCCAGTGATGCCTGCAAACTTCTCTCTCAGTTAGTAGAATAGCAGAAGTTTGCCACCTTTGCTCATTTTCATGCAGAGAAACTGGCAAGGAGGAAAACTGCATGTGCCTAATGACTATTTTACTATATAGCTTCAAATAAATACCTGCAAATATAGAATACAGCAGGATCCACAGAACTGGATAAAAAAAGGTCGGTCTTGCTTTGAATTATTTATTTTCTAAATGCCACCAGGGTAAACCAGAATAACAAAAACACATGAAAATGGGATGATGGCTTTAACAACCCTCTAGAAGATTCTGTCCTGATGCCTATAGCAGCCAGTGTTTGGGGACATCCAGTTTCCTTTTTGATGAATGCAGGGTCACAACACAAGAGTCTTTGCTTAGTTAAATAAAGAAAAAGCCGTAAACCTCAACCTAGAATGTGATCACTCACCCCAGTAGAAGAACCAAGATTTACTCATTGAAGGAAATCACAGCAGCATCCTCTGCTGAAATAATCAATCTTCCTCAATCACGACACAATCCTAACTGCCCCATTTACCCCCGTAAATGTCCTTCTCGGCTTTATAACCCTTCTATATAGAGCACCACATGCTGTCAATGTGTGAAACAGTCGTAGACATGGTCTGGCAGGTAGCACTGCATCTTCCAACTGTTTTCTGTCACCTCTCAATGAAAGTGAAAAACATTATTCATAATATTAATAATAAAATCCGACAAATGTGTAGAATTATTCACTAGAAGTGTAAGATCTACATTCACAGCACTTTTTCAGATATTTTCTTTCTTAAAGGAAATTAGGAAATTAGGCTGGTGTGTTTTATTACAACATATATATGCATGACTTTAAGGTGAAAATGTATACTAGTAATTTCTTTGTTTTATTTATTTTAAGTTGCACTGGCATCACTTTAGCCTACTGACACTTACCGCTGTGGATACAGCTTTGCACAAGACAAAGCATTATTTTTGGCATTCAGAAAAAATGCACCATGATTCCATTATTCCATAGAGTTTTTGGCAGAAAAATGCACCATTATTCCACTATTCTATAGAATAATGGAATCATGATGCATTTTTTCTGCCAACATTTTTTGCTTTGTCTTGTGCAAAGCTGTATCCATATAACAGCTGTTGTTCGCCTACATATTTAACTGGAGTCTTCAATTCATGAAATGAAAGCTTTAGCATAAGTTCTGCCAGGAAGACTTAATTGTTACGTCACTTCAACTTCTATCTATCCAATCACATTCTAATACTTGGGTATAAAAGATCGGTACTTACTCATGTTTGAGTTCGCAGATGCTGACGCACCAATTCAACGCATGCTGACGCTCACGGTGCAGAGCTGACGCTACAGTTAGTTGAAGATCCTAACGTCTCGTAGCGGTTGATCGACGGCCCTACTATAAAGTAACAATGTACAATACAGTGGCGTTTAAGTCAATGTCAGCCTATCATTTTGTTCCTCGGGCTGTCGCGGCAAAAGTCGCTTGTGCGAAAAAAAAAAAAAAATCTCGAGTTCAGATTCAGTCAATCACTTTAATGGAGGACTGGCATATTATCAAACGTACGGCTGCGTTCTTCATCACCATCTGGCGTCATAACTACATCAAGCATTCATCGCATGGATATGGTTATGCTTTTTCGATGACGATTGGGTGTAGTATTTTTCTCTCATTTCCTTTGCAAGCGTGTTTAGAGCTGTCGCACGCGTGTGGGACGCAGCACCTGCTCGTGCAAAGCGATCAGTCATTGTTCGTGGCTTGTTTGTGTCGTAACCACATAATGCCTTGAAAATATTATGCACGGGCTATCACTGACAATAGTTTTGAACAGAACTGACGGTATAGCATATTTGCCTCTATCATTCTCCCCATGAATGCAAGGCAATCATGGGGTTTAAAGTAACATGCACCCTTTAATCGGGGCGTCTCTTGAACGAAGCTGAATCACGGATCCGCTCAGTATTATGAGATTGCTGAAGTAAATTAACATGTTAACGTGCTCTGAGTAGTTCTTAAAAGTACAGCACCAGCATCAGTGTATTGGCTCATTAAATAATGCTATTTTGCAAGCAGCGAGTTCCCCATACAACATAATTTAAACTGATAAAATATCGAGCTTAAAGTTTGGGCCTGTCATCCAGGAGAGTTCATTCATACATGTTTCGATCAAATTTATGTGGATCCCAGTGTTGAAAACGTCTCTTCATCATTTACATGGCTTCCTTTCTAGGAAGAAGTATTGCGAATGTGCTCATTGAAGATGCTTCATATTGCCTTAAACATGCGCATCTATTAATTATGTATTATAAATTAGTTAATCAAATCAAACACGCATATTTGTAATTGCGTGCTTTGTCTTTTGTTACTTCTGGTAATTTAACTCTGGCTCCGTTTTATTCACCTATATCTGGAAATGTCTGTATTTTTTAGTAGTAGTAGAGTATTTAGTATTATCAATACTATTTATTTATTTATTTATTTCATTTTGTTTTTAGAAACTTTATAGTGTTGCGTATCACTCTGCCCTTCTGTGCTTGGATGTAGTGCTTCAATTTAAACTCTACGCGATTCTCGCTCACTCACAGCACCAAGGTTGGCCAGGTTTGCATTCAACTATGTGATACAGCACTAATTTTATTCTGCGCTCAATTAACTGCTTCACAATGATTGCATCCTGTATGGCAACTAAACCACAGTGCAGGAACAATATTCAAATCTTTTACAAATTCGGCAAGTGAGCGGATGGTGCTTAATAATGCACTTTGCATTCCGAAGAATCTCAAAAAAAAAAAAAAAAAAAAAAACACTCCAGCAGCTGTCGGTGAGAATCTAAATAACTATCAAAGACATGTTAGCTTGGGTAAAAGGAGTTTTCAGGATTCCGATATTTGTCTCAATCGCACAGTACGAACCAGGATTAGGGTATCAACGAGGATAATTGCATAATTATCTTTTTCATGTTTTTCAGGGTCCAATAGCTAGCAGTTTATCAAGCTGTAAGCAGAACTCACACCAATGGTTTCAACTTCTCCAACTGCCGATGCAAAGAACTGCAGTTCTCCAACTCGTATACGTATAGGACATTCTCATGGATCGGGTTGCTACAAATGCAGCTCAAATGCGCAGAATCTGCTTCCTCTATCAAGGTGCTGTGTGCATGGCACTATATATATTCTAGTACAAGCAAGTTCTGACTCAAAATAGCTCAACACTTCAACTTCAAGCCATAATTTCATGCAATCACAGGTGGTGGTATGCTCTTTGTCTTTACTAATGCTCATTGTTCCTGTTTTCATTAGTATCTAGAGCTTTCATGAACTTGTCCATGGCCTAATGTGGACTATTGCGCGCCATCTCTATTTTTGCCTTTTCCACCATGAGGCCTACTGCCGTTAGCTGTGGGGCTTTGTTTTCGTTAAAGGAAATATCTCTCAGCACAGTATCCCTAATCATTCTGCACTTTCCCTACTCTCCAACGGGTCCCCATATCAAGAAGGCAATTTAAATTTACCTTATGAAAGACCTACAGTACTGCTGACCAGCTCATCCGTATAACGGACACTCTTCAGGATTATGTTCAGCCACAACAACTACTAAACAAGTTTTCATGATGGTCAAGATGATCATCTTCAGCACTCTAATCCTATAGTATGCCCAATCTACAGGTAATACTAAGAATTCTCATGTGTCTTAAGCGTCAGGTAAGCTACACTTCAATGAACTCCTTTAATCTTATATGGTATGTATCCTACCTTTAGTTCCGTGATTAATTATCTAAATGTCTGGCTAAGTCTTATATTAATTTTTCACTACGGCGCTCCTCTCTCTAAGGCGGGTTCAGACCCACACCTCTCGTCTGCCTGCAGTCCTATAAAATGCAGTTTTTCCACCTCCCTCTATACCAGACATTTCTTTAGGATCGGGGCAGCCCCAACAGCTGCAGAATGTGGCATTTTTACTGCAGCCATCAAGTTCCTGGGCAGATGGTTCTCTTCTGCATTGGAGAATTATATAAGACCTAAATGTCATTTAAGATGACCAAAATCATCCTCGAAGCCCAGCAAGCTCCAGTTATGGTTCAGGTAAATCCCTATGCTGCAACTGGTGGTGGTGGTATATATATAAAAAAAAAAAAAAAAAGTGTACGTGGTCTAGAAGACCCTGCGGCCTTGTCTCTGTGGTCTAACAGGCCGTGTGGCCCTGCGGCCTAGTCTCCGTGTGGCCCTGCGGCCTAGTCTCCGTGTGGCCCTGCGGCCTAGTCTCCGTGTGGCCCTGCGGCCTAGTCTCCGTGTGGCCCTGCGGCCTAGTCTCCGTGTGGCCCTGCGGCCTAGTCTCCGTGTGGCCCTGCGGCCTAGTCTCCGTGTGGCCCTGCGGCCTAGTCTCCGTGTGGCCCTGCGGCCTAGTCTCCGTGTGGCCCTGCGGCCTAGTCTCCGTGTGGCCCTGCGGCCTAGTCTCCGTGTGGCCCTGCGGCCTAGTCTCCGTGTGGCCCTGCGGCCTAGTCTCCGTGTGGCCCTGCGGCCTAGTCTCCGTGTGGCCCTGCGGCCTAGTCTCCGTGTGGCCCTGCGGCCTAGTCTCCGTGTGGCCCTGCGGCCTAGTCTCCGTGTGGCCCTGCGGCCTAGTCTCCGTGTGGCCCTGCGGCCTAGTCTCCGTGTGGCCCTGCGGCCTAGTCTCCGTGTGGCCCTGCGGCCTAGTCTCCGTGTGGCCCTGCGGCCTAGTCTCCGTGTGGCCCTGCGGCCTAGTCTCCGTGTGGCCCTGCGGCCTAGTCTCCGTGTGGCCCTGCGGCCTAGTCTCCGTGTGGCCCTGCGGCCTAGTCTCCGTGTGGCCCTGCGGCCTAGTCTCCGTGTGGCCCTGCGGCCTAGTCTCCGTGTGGCCCTGCGGCCTAGTCTCCGTGTGGCCCTGCGGCCTAGTCTCCGTGTGGCCCTGCGGCCTAGTCTCCGTGTGGCCCTGCGGCCTAGTCTCCGTGTGGCCCTGCGGCCTAGTCTCCGTGTGGCCCTGCGGCCTAGTCTCCGTGTGGCCCTGCGGCCTAGTCTCCGTGTGGCCCTGCGGCCTAGTCTCCGTGTGGCCCTGCGGCCTCGTCTCCGTGTGGCCCTGCGGCCTCGTCTCCGTGTGGCCCTGCGGCCTCGTCTATGTGTGGCCCTGCGGCCTCGTCTATGTGTGGCCCTGCGGCCTCGTCTATGTGTGGCCCTGCGGCCTCGTCTATGTGTGGCCCTGCGGCCTCGTCTATGTGGTCTAACTGACCGTGTGGCCCTGCGGCCTCGTCTATGTGTGGCCCTGCGGCCTCGTCTATGTGGTCTAACTGACCGTGTGGCCCTGCGGCCTCGTCTATGTGTGGCCCTGCGGCCTCGTCTATGTGTGGCCCTGCGGCCTCGTCTATGTGGTCTAACTGACCGTGTGGCCCTGCGGCCTCGTCTATGTGTGGCCCTGCGGCCTCGTCTATGTGGTCTAACTGACCGAGTGGCCCTGCGGCCTCGTCTATGTGTGGCCCTGCGGCCTCGTCTATGTGGTCTAACTGACCGTGTGGCCCTGCGGCCTCGTCTATGTGTGGCCCTGCGGCCTCGTCTATGTGGTCTAACTGACCGTGTGGCCCTGCGGCCTCGTCTATGTGTGGCCCTGCGGCCTCGTCTATGTGGTCTAACTGACCGTGTGGCCCTGCGGCCTCGTCTATGTGGTCTAACTGACCGTGTGGCCCTGCGGCCTCGTCTATGTGGTCTAACTGACCGTGTGGCCCTGCGGCCTCGTCTATGTGTGGCCCTGCGGCCTCGTCTATGTGGTCTAACTGACCGTGTGGCCCTGCGGCCTCGTCTATGTGTGGCCCTGCGGCCTCGTCTATGCGTGGCCCTGCGGCCTCGTCTATGCGTGGCCCTGCGGCCTCGTCTATGTGTGGCCCTGCGGCCTCGTCTATGTGTGGCCCTGCGGCCTCGTCTATGTGGTCTAACTGACCGCGTCGCCCTTTCGGGCTCGTCTATGTGGTCTAACTGACCGCGTCGCCCTTTCGGCCTCGTCTATGTGGTCTAACTGACCGTACGGCCCTGCGGCCTCGTCTCCGTGTGGCCCTGCGGCCATGTCTCCGTGGTTTATACGTGTGCTTTATATTAAAAAAAAAAAAAAAAAAAAAAAAAAAAAAAAAAAAAAACAACAATACATATAATAATTCTTTTGGAGGTATCAGCAAGGGCCAAAAACGTTTACAATTACGCAGCAGCAGATATTAATTGCCCGTTTAGTTCCCATCTACAAAATATAATTTCAAGATCTGTTTAACCATCAGCAGACAGCGTTCCATGTCCATGCTTCACATGTTAACTCTTGTTCTTGTTCTCTATAGGAACTCCAGGACACAAGACCGGTGGGTCTATTTTATTTACTGTTTTGGGGGATAGGCTCCGTCCGGGTGGAAGCATTCTTCCACCTCATTTTTGGGGGTCGGCTGCGCCTCTGCCTTCGTCTTCAGGCAGGATATGCAGAGTCCATACCCTCTGATTGCGAGCTACGGACGGGGCCTATGCCAAAGTACTTTATTGCTTGCTGGATTGTTAATAAATGGATTATTGTCACAGTATTTATTCTCCCGAGTCTTTCTGGCAGAAATGAAAGCTTTAGCATAAGTTCTGCCAGGAAGACTTAATTGTTACGTCACTTCAACTTCTATCTATCCAATCACATTCTAATACTTGGGTATAAAAGATCGGTACTTACTCATGTTTGAGTTCGCAGATGCTGACGCACCAATTCACCGCCATCCACCCCACCACCTCCAAGTCAAATCCTTCCCTACTACACCCCACCACCACCACCAGGATGGTCCCTTCCATACCTCACGGGGGGGTCGGCTGCGCCTCTGCCTTCGTCTTCAGGCAGGATATGCAGAGTCCATACCCTCTGATTGCGAGCTACGGACGGGGCCTATGCCAAAGTACTTTATTGCTTGCTGGATTGTTAATAAATGGATTATTGTCACAGTATTTATTCTCCCGAGTCTTTCTGGCAGAACTATATTTCCAAAAGTTTTGGGACATCTGCCTTTACATGCACATGAACTTTAATACACTGGTGCTCATTTATTTTGGGACATGAAGGGGTCATCCCCAAACTGTTCCCATAAATTTAGGAGCATGACATTGTCCAAAATGTCTTGGTATGCTGAAGCATTAGAAGTTCCTTTCACTGAAACTAAGGGGCCAAGCCCAACCACTGAAAAAGAACCTCACACCATAACCCCCCTCCACCAAACTTTACACTTGGCGCAATGCTGTCAGACCATAGACTGTAAAAAATATAGGCGTAGTGTCCGTGACACATCCGTCCGTCACACATATTATTACAAAAAGCTGAAGGAAGTGGAAGTCTGAAGTAGTGGTAAGCAGGGCGTTGCCATCTTGCGAGCGAGTCATCGTGTGTCACTCCCGGATAACAGAAAATGGGCAAAAAGTCAGATGTAGACAGAGCTTGCGGACTTAATGCGCTGGTAACAACCAATCACAGAAATTGAATTCACTGAGCTTCTGAGAGTGACCCATTCTTTCACACATGTGTAGAAGCAGTCTGCATGTCTAGGTGCTTGATTTTATATACCTGTGGCCATGGAAGTGATTGGAACACCTGAATTCAATTATTTGGAGGGGTGTCCCAATGCTTTTGGCAATAGAGTGTATGTTGAATATGTACTGTCCATTTCTTTGTGTGAAACCTAATCTAGCCACAGGAGGTCACACGCCAGTGTACATTTTGTGCCGGTCCCAAGCCCGGATAAATAGAGTGGGTTGTGTCAGGTAGGGCATCCGGCGTAAAATTTTTGCCAAATGCGAATCATGAATATGATTTCCATACCGGATAAGTTGGGTCCCGGGTTAACAACAAACGCCATCAGTGCCGTTGACCTACATGGCACTGTTGGAAATTGGGCTACTGTTAGTCAAAGAAGGAGAGGAGGAAAGTGTGTTAGAGGAGGAAGGTGTGTCCGTTGGCAGAGAGAGAAGAGGAAAGGCAGGTGTTTAGGACTGAAAGTAGGGACTTTGAATGTTGGTACAATTACAGGTAAAGGTAGAGAACTGGTAGATATGATGCAGAGGAGGAAAGTTGATTCTGTGTGTCCAGAAGACCAGGTGGAAAGGGAGCAAGGCTAGAAGCACTGGAGCAGGGGTTAAACTGTTTTATAATGGTGTGGACTGGTACAAAAATTGAGTTGGAGTGATCCTGAATTAGGAGTTTGTGAAAAATGTTCTTTGGGTAAAGAGAGTGTTGGATAGGTTGATGAGTCTGAAGCTGGATATTAAAGGTGTGATGTTGAATGTTGTTAGTGCCTATGCTCCACAAGTAGGTTGTAAGCAAGATGAGAAAGACAGATGCTGAAGGACAGAGGTTGGTAGACTTTGCTAAAAGTATGGAGATGGCTGTGGTGAACACGTACTTTCAGAAGAGGCAGGAACACAGGGTGACATATAAGAGTGGTGGCAGGAGCACACAAGTGGACTATATCTTATGTAGCTGTAATCTGATGGAAATTAGCAATTGTAAAGTAGTGGTAGGTGAGAGTGTAGCTAGACAGCATAGGATGGTGGTGTGTAAGATGACTCTGGTGGTGAGGAAGAGAGTAGAGTAGAAGACAAAGTGGTGGAAGTTGGAAAAGGAAGAGTGCTGTGTGGTTTTCAGGGAGGAGTTGAGGCAAGCTTTAGGTCGTCAAGAAGGGCTTTCAGATGACTGGACTACTACAGCTAAAGTGATCAGGGAGACAGGTAGGAAGGTGCTAGGTGTGCCATCTGGAAGGAGGAAAGAAGACAAGGAGACTTGGTGGTGGAATGAGGATGTCCAGGAGAGTATCCAGAGGAAGAGGTTAGCTAGGAAGAAGTGGGACAGTGAGAGGACGGAAGAAAGTAGACAGGCATATAGGGTGATGGAGCGTGAGGTTAAGATAGATGTGGCAAAGGCCAAACAGAAAGCTTATGAGAACATGTATGCAATGTTAGATACTAAGGAAGGTGAGAGGGATGTGTATCGGTTGGCGAGGCAGAGGGATAGAGATGGAAAGGGTGTGCAGCAGGTTAGAGTGATTAAAGATAGAGATGGAAATGTGTTGACAGGTGACAGGAGGGTGAGGGAAAGATGGAAGGATTACTTTGAGGTACTGTGAGGTACTTTGATGTACCAATTGATGAATGAGGAAAATGACAGGGAGAGAAGAGTTGTAGAGGCAAATATTGTTGACCAGGAAGTAGAATGTATTAGCAAGGGTGAAGTTAGGAGACCTTTGAAGAGGATGAAAAGAGGAAAGGCAGTTGGTCTTGATGACATACCAGTGGAGGTATGGAAGTGTCTAGGAGAGATGGCAGTAGAGTTTTTTATCTAGGTTGTTCAACAATGTTTTAGAGAGTGAGAAGATGCCTGAGGAATGGAAGAGAAGTGTCTTGGTGCCGATTTTTAAAAACAAGGGAGATGTGCAAAGTTGTGGAAACTACAGAGGTATTAAGCTGATGAGCCATACAATAAAGTTGTGGGAAAGAGTAGTGGAAGGCTAAGGGGAGAAGTGAACATTTGTGAGCAGCAGTATGGGTTCATGCCAAGAAAGAGCACTACAGATACATTATTTGCTTTGAGAATGTTAATGGAGAAGTACAGAGAGGGTCAGAAAGAGCTGCATTGTGTCTTTGTAGATTTAGAGAAAGCATATGACAGATTGCAAAGAGAGGAGCTGTGGTATTGTATGAGGAGGTCTGGAGTGGCAGAGAAGTATGTTAGAGTGGTACAGGATATGTATGAGAGCAGTAGGACAGTGGTAAGGTGTGCCGTAGCCCATAGGTGAGACAGAGGACTTCACGGTGAAGGTGGGACTGCATCAAGAATCGTCTCTGAGCCCCTTCTTGTTTGCGGTGGTGATGGACAAGCTGGCCGATGAGGTCAGACAGGAATCTCCATGGACTATGATGTTTGCGGACGACATTGTGATCTGTAGTGAGAGCAGGGAGCAGGTGGAGGAAAGTCTAGAAAGGTGGAGGTTTGCTCTGGAGAGAAAAGGAATGAAGGTTAGTCGCAGCAAGACAGAATACATGTGTGTGAATGAGAGAGAACCAACTGGAACAGTGAGGTTACAGGGAGAAGAGGTAAAGAATGTGCAGGATTTTAAGTACTTAGGGTCAACAGTCCAGAGCAATGGGGAGTGTGGAAAAGAGGTGAAGAAGTGTGTGCAAGCAGGTTGGAATGGGTGGAGAAAAGTGTCAGGTCTATTGTGTGATAAAAGAGTACCAGCAAGAATGAAAGGAAAGGTGTACAGGACAGTAGTGAGACCAGCGATGTTGTATGGTTTTGGAGACGGTTGCACTGAGGAAAAGACAGGAGGAAGAGCTAGAGGTAGCAGAGCTGAAGATGTTGAGGTTCTCTTTGGGAGTGATGAGAATGGATAGGATCAGGAATGAGTACATCAGAGGGACAGCACATGTGAAATCTTGTGAAGACAAAGTTAGAGAGGCAAGGTTGAGATGGTTTGGACATGTTCAGAGGAGGGAGAGTGAATATATCGGTAAAATGATGCTGAGGTTAGAGCTGCCAGGCAGGAGGTTAAGAGGAAGAACAAAGAGGAGGTTTATGGATTTAGTGAAGGAGGAGATGAAGGTAGTCGGTCTGAGAGAAGAGGATAGGACTAGATGGAGGCGGATGATTCGCTGTGGCGACCCCTGAAGGGAACAGCCAAAAGAAGAAGATTTCTTTGTGTGAAACCTAAATTTACTAGCCTGACGTGGTCATACTCAATTCTAGTCAGAATATGAGTCTAAAACTGCTCCATTGGGCTGTGATTATGGGGCGTGTTTCAACCGAACCAGGAAAGACATCAATTGGATAGACCTACAACCAATGAGAGCAACGAATAGACGTCGACAGAGCTCAATTGCACTGTGTTGCCAAGTCCGCGTTTTTTCTGCGGACTTGGCAGAAAGAATTTAATGCTATACAGGGTACTTACCCAACATGATCATCATTTTTGAGAGAAATTGTGAAGGTGAGTGCATATACAAACAAGCTCTCCGTTTAGGATTTGAACAAATATAATCAAAGCCCCTTCGATGACGTGCATGATTATGTTACTGTTTAAAATCTATCTGTCATCGTCTAAAGCCCGCCCTGATGATTTCATTGGTACGAACAGTTTCTGTTCGGGGATAATTACTCCTCTATGGAGTAAAGCCAGACCGAACTGCCCGACCTAAAAATGTTGTGGGTGGGGCTAAGTTCGGCTGGCATCCAGGCTATAAATTTACTGAATGCACATTTAAAAACATCTCAATACTGCAAGAAAGTGGCCATTGCGATAACTCGCTTTTGATGTTCGTCATTTGGATTAAATAGTCTATTAAATGAATAAATGTAACTGCATAGTATTTCCTCACATAAGAGATCACATTATTTTCCTACCAATAAATGTACTTTCTCCAAAAGTGAATATTTATTGTACATTTTTCCATTCAATATTTTGCTTCTAAATATAAATAATTTATAAATAATCAAGATCACAATTACAGCTGCCACATTCAACCATTAGAGAAAAGTTTTGATTACAGCCTACCAATCAGGTTCTATTTAATCTATTGTCTTAAAAATTATTTTAATATAAATGTAGCATAAAATAATAATAATAATAATAATAATAATAATAATAATAATAATAATAATAATAATGTTGCACGTCCCAAGCCTTTGCTTCATTTTCTCTAACTCTTTTTCTTTTCATGTAGACACAAATACATATCTTTCTTAAGATATTTGCTTTTCTTGCTCTGTCCAAAACATCTTTTAAGTCATCTGTATTTAGACAGGCTAATTTCACAGCAGATTTCAGGTGAATAGTTAGATAAATGTAGCATGGAAACGCAGAGAGGTTGATGTGACCCAAATGCCTGTTCTTGGGCGACCAGCTCCAGCCCTGATGAAATGGATGAGAGACTGGCAGTAAACCCATTTCATGGCCAAATTTAACAGCCTTTCGGAGTCTCCTAAACACACACACACACACACACACACACACGAACAGCCAAACGTATGTCTTTATTTTCTATAAAGTTTCACGTAAGATGAAACTGCTTCTGCATGAAATTGAACATCCAGATACTCTAAGAACATCATTTAATTTGCAAAACAAGAACCAAGAAATTGTCTATATGAGACTACATGTGACTATCAAAGCCCATGTTATTATAGTTTCACCAAATATCCATTATAAAGATCATAAACAAGAAGCAAAGCTATTTCATAGATCCATTTGCTATAGTCACAAAGACACTACACTGTTAGGAAATTGCTATATGCCCCATTTAGAAGAGAAGAGCCTTGACAGTAGTGGACTTAGCCACCTGTTTCACTAGAAACGGACTTTGCAACAGAAGGGGCCTTCAGGTTCCCCCTTCATTACGTCTGCATGTATTGGAAAATATCGGGGCTTGGGGTGCTTCCAAAATTCGAGATAAATAAGGTAAATACGAATAATTGTTCTCAAATTTGTATTTATTCCCTCTCAAACCTGTAATTATCGCTGTCCAATGTGCTATGTGAACAATCGCAGGGGCCCAAAGGCAATCATAGAGAATACCAGTCAAAAAGTCTATTTAATTATTCAGCTGTTACCTTATAATTTCAACATACTAGCTGAGCGGAGATATTGTGTGGGTGGATGTGGGAACTTTTTTTGTGATGCTATTATTATATTATATTATATTATATTATATTATATTATATTATATTATATTATATTATATTATATTATATTATATTATATTATATTATATTGTCCCTAACTCTACCCATATAGTATAAATGTAACCAGCAGCAATATTCCATAGTCTATGCAAACTTGGGGAAATGTATGTGTGTTAGAACCATCGCCAGCTATGAATACTAATGAGATCATGTTGGAACACACCTTTCTTCTGAGTCAGTGGTTGTTTTTATTTCCAATATTACATTTTGCTGCACCCCACACAACATTTTGATCCAATGTTTCAGTTCACCAGATCAGAGAGAAGATGATGTAATGTCTCTTACATTTAAGTCTTAACATAGCTCAGGACCACAGCAATACTTCAAAACTGAAAGAATTGTTTCTTTCACTTCAAGTTTAGAGAGACGACGCAAGCGAGACAGGGCTGTTATACGAAACATACTAATACAAGCCTATTCGGTATTGACTGTAATGGACACAATGAATGCAGAGACAGGTGAAGGCATTGCATAAACATTATGAAAATTCAGAAAATTCTTAAAAATGAGAAGGCGACACAGGGAATAGATAAGATTAATCAAGACTCTGGGGGGGGGGGGGGTATGTAATGCTGTCCAGCGTTTCACAGAAATATCATTCTGAGAAAGGTCATTAGGCAGCAACTTGGGCAAATTGAAAGCGCAAAGAT
The DNA here is from genome assembly GCF_024679245.1 of Pseudorasbora parva. Classification (NCBI taxonomy): domain Eukaryota; kingdom Metazoa; phylum Chordata; class Actinopteri; order Cypriniformes; family Gobionidae; genus Pseudorasbora; species Pseudorasbora parva. The sequence goes on from NC_090175.1 coordinate 23,505,267, forward strand.
TGTCGTGTCATAAATAAAAGCTTGTCATTTTACCTGCCACCATGCATGCAGAAAATCCCACCCTGACATTATCTGTGTCACTTGGTCATTACTCTTAATACCAACGGCTGCTCTGCAATGCAAACACAATCCCCTGACACCAAAAAACCAATACCCACGTTTCCTGAAGCCCTTCGCCACAACTGTCAAAAAAGATATGATATATTAAGATTCCTTCCTGAGACTGCAAAATGCCCCCCCTTAGAGAAAATCCAAATCAATGTAACCTTTTCAGTGTTGAATAATGAAGCTGAGGTAAAAGCCACCAAAACGCTGACTGGATGTCACCAAGCAAACAGCGATAATTACATGATTAATGTCACATGGAGAATAGCAATGGCATGGAGAGAATGGAGCAGCCACCTCAACTGCTACAAGATATTACATATTAAATAATTTACATGATAATGGTATATATAATCCAATTTTATTTATGCAAACCTGCATGTTGGACCAGCTGTTCTACAAATCACAAAAAACTTGAGTATACATAAGAATTTGGTTTTGTTTAACAACAAATAGAAAAAAGTGCAATGTCCTCTTCTAATGTTATATGGGCTGAGGATGTATTACAAGATTTTTTAATTAAGGTGATAATTCAAAATATAATGTGTATTTTCTTAAGAAATTTGTGGTTTAGTGTTGTATAGAAAATGTTGAGAAACATTTCACTAATAAAACCAAGAGATACATTTTGCTTTTTTTTTTGCTTTTTTTTTGTAAGCAAAACAAAGTAAACATCTGTAAGCAAATGTAATGGAAATGTAAGCAATTTTGAGGTTTCAATCGAAGAACTGATTAAGCTGATAAAATCAAGGAAAATAAGGTTACCTATTTATTATAAGAGAATTAGCTCAATTATGCAGTTTTATTTAGAGACAATGTTGTTAGTTTGTCAGCCAGGTTTAATTGAGAAAAAGAATTTCTGGGGTGTATCAGCTAAATGTTGTAGACCTTGAATTGAATGTTCATTTTCATGAAATGTAACATGGCATCAACCTAAAGTTATTTATTACACAAACAAAATAAATGTGGTGCTTATGGGTATAGTACACCCCAAAATGAAAATGCTGTCTTTATTTACTCACTATCATGTCATACCAAAAAAAAAAAAAAAAAAAAAAAAAAAAATTTGGAGATATGTCTAATACTCTCTCATCATTTTGTCCATCCATTGAAAGTCTAGGCAGTCAATATTTAGCTTCAAGAGTTACATAGTTAGTCAATATGAATAAAGCAGTTTCTTCCAAGTCTTTTCACACAATGTCTACACGGGACGTGAGCATTGTTGTTCGCTTCTCAAAAGCTAAATGCTGTCTACACTGGATGTGACAAAGCACAGATTGCAAAGCATTTGATTTTCATGTCAGTACATCATAAATAGAAAGAAGCTACGGTTTACTGTCAGAGATTTGACGCTTGTGTCACACTGCATCTAGTGTAGACAACATCCCTGATTACAATGGGTTCTTTTGTCATGTTGTGCCGCTCACATCCGGTGTAGACACGATGAGACAAGACACGTCAGATATGATTAACACATTTTGAAGGGATATTTCACCCAAAAGTGAAAATTACCCCATGAGTTACTCACCCTCAAGACATCCTAGATGTAAATAGCATTATTCTTTATAAATGATGGATGCCTTTTTTTGGCCTTTAATTTTGAGCTGCCATTCACTGCCATTGTAAAGCTTGGAAGAGCCAGGAAATGTATTAATATAACTCTGAATGTCTGAAAGACCAATGTCATATACACCAATGTCATATACACCGAAGATGGCTTGTTAGAGCTGGAGCAAGAACAATCTTTGCTGGGGTTTGTTGGTGGCCATGCTGTTATGGCCCTCCACCCCAACTGGGAGAATTCGGGAAAAGTTTGATTTCCGCTGCGTTAGAGGTGGAGAAGTTGGCTGAAGCCCTATTCAGTCGGTAATTGTTTTTCGTAGGGTTGAAGATATTGCCATCATTTAATTTACAAGGGCTAGTCAGATATTTTATTGCCGTCCTTCTCCCACCACCCGTGTAAAAATCCCTGGCCGAATTACCTGCTTTTGACAAACACCAAGGTTGTGTGGTGATGCAATAGCTGTCCAAATCCGAATCCACATCTTCAGTTTTCAATAATATATCACTTCAAAATTCACTATTTATAATCCTTTTTGACCACTGCAGAGCACCGTACAGTTGAGCTTTGCTGTTATTTGGATGCATTTCTAGACTTGTATTTTTTTAAGTGCTGGCAAGTATTTACAAGAGCAATATATTTCAAAACAAATAAAATAAAAGCACATAAACATTAGCCTGACAAGCCAGACCCACATCAAGATGTTTGGTCTGGAAACTCACCATAGACAGGGCTCAATCTGAGGGGCGGGATAAACGGTTGTCTTTCAAACTCCCTCTGCACGCGATAGGATAGCGCTACAACCAACCAGAGCAACGAAGGTGAAACAGAGCTTGTTGATAGATTAAACATTCGCCGTATCCGGTCGGCAAAACTCAGAACACATCTTCCCTTTTTAAGAATGACTTCAGTGCCGTTCTTTGTTCTTTTCTTAGAGAAAAGCTTAACTTCAAGTCTTCCAGAGTTGCAGTCAAAGCTGATTCGAAAGACCGCCATTCCCCAGTTTCTGTGTTTACTAGAAGCACAAGTCTGCCAAACGCAGTCTGCCATTGTTGATACGCTAGAAAAGAATGGCGTCTAAGCAACTGTGGTGTTCTGTTCTTGGGTGTAATAATGAACACACCAGTCATTTTGAAGTTCCTAAATCCCAACCGCTGAAGACGCAGTGTCTGAGTTTTGTTTTCGTCAATGCTTTTATGTTTGAGCGAACCGTGAAGCATTTCTCACCAGACTGCTTTATAACAGAGGGTCAGTATAAGATAGGTTTTGCTAAGAAGCTGCTACTGGATAAAGATCTGTACCATCTAGTCATGTTCCTGCTGCCCCTCTAGAAGTGAGTTTAGTTTGAAACGCTTCACGATGAATTTGGTTAAAGTGGGTAAGTTAAATTACGGCATGCTTCCTATGTATGACGTTCTCAATATAATGCATAATCCCACGTGTATAATAAACAACGTGTTCAAGCAAACTGTGTATGCTGGTTTTACAGTTAACGTGGACATGGTAACACTAAGCTTATTTATGTAGATGGTTTATAACGAGCCCGATCTCACGAAAATGCATATAAATAGTACGAGTGTGCAATCTCGTGGAATGTATATGCCATAATGAGTTTTGGCGTGCATATGGTACGCGGTTTTTCACGTGCATATGATTCGCACTTTATGACGTATTATTAGGGCTGGGAATCGATTCCAAAAATAATCGATTCCTCGATTCCAAGGCGTTGGGAATTGAGAGTCTATTCCAACGTTCCCCATCACGAGGAATCGACTCCTCTTTATTCACCTGTCTCTCGCTTACTAATAATGATTGGAAGTCTATTTAATTTTTGCAAAAGGTTCTTTTGAACAGTTAGTTTAAAATAACGAGTTAAAAATAAAGCAATTCAGCGGGGTTTTTTGCGTCATTGCGTGATGGCGTCACTAAAACGTAATTCTAACTACTTATTTTTATGGTATGAAATGTTCAAATCAAGCCATATGTGAACGCATATCGCTGATTATTACTATACCTTTCATTCACTTAGTTTAATAGTGTTTATTGTCATTGTTTTCTTCTGTGACCCTGCATCGTGGACAAGTTTGCAACATTTTGCACACATTAACTCCATAATTTTAAATTGTGAAATGGTTCTGTTTCCACAACGGTAGGTTTTGAGCGCTGCTTACAGATGCAGATGTGAGGGTCTTATTTTAATTTTCTATTTTATTTATTTTCTTTAATCCATTGATAACAAAGAAAATGCGCCTATACTAGAGTACAGCTTAATGACCGAGTCTAAAGTTGCTATAGTAATGAACGCAACTTGCTCGCGCATCTGATTGACAAATAAACTGCGCACTCTTATATTATTGTTTTTGTTAATATTGTGGTTATTTTGCCTCGTGCATTCTGTGCAAAAGCACTTATTTAAACGTAGCCATTTAACTTAACTGCACACATGCATTTTAGACATGTCATGTAGTTTTAAAAATGCACTAAATGCACATCCATGAATAATGTGCTATCCTTTTTATTTATTAGGCTAAATCGCATTTACTTCTGGGCTATATGGGCCATTTCAGGAGAATCCATCATTTAAAATTCATTAGAGTTATGGAAATTTATCATCCTTTTACAAATAAAGTTTCGGAGAAGGATACTTTCTACATCCTTGTATCCTGCGGTCACTCCGGAACTAGGTTCCTCCATCGATTTTGTTAAAAAAAGAAGAATCGAAAAGGAATCGAAAACAACAGTGCGGAATCGATTCTTGGAATCGACTCTATCGATTCCGGAAACAGGAATTGGAATCGTAATCAATTCCAAAAATTTCAGAATCGACCAGCCCTACGTATTATACGTACGAACCACCCTACCCACCATCCCCAACCTACTCAAGAGCGTGTCATATACACGGCATAAAGTGCGTATCATATACACGCAAAAAACTGCGCAGCATATGCACTCCAAAACTTATTTTGGTGTATACATTCCACGAGATTGCACACTCATATACGCATTACCATGTGGTCGTGTTGTTTATAACGGTGTCTGTTACTGTCTAAGAAAATTGTGTTGTAACAGTTGCACAGATGTGTCCTCAACTCATACATATGTCCTCAGAGACTCTCATCGCCATTCTTTCTCTACTGTTGTCAAGGGCAACAGCTCCACGTGTCGGCCCAAAGAACAGAGGGGCGGGGTCATTTATCATTTAAAGCCGTATGCCCTTAAATGGCTTGGTGAAAACAGCTGTTTTTGACCAGGTAAAAAATTTTGTGTTTGAGTGTTTTCTCACAATACTAATGAGAATTTTTAATTAAAGTATATTACAAAGTTTTCATTTAGACACTAAAGAATCATTTTAACTTGTACAAAAATGCCATTATATGACCCCTTTAAGAATTCCCCTATAATGCAGTATAAATACAGGCTTTCTTAGAAAGTCACTATGATCTTTTTTTTCTCTCTCTCTCTCTTTCTCTCTAAAAATTCTGAAACGCCCTGCATTAGCAAATAAATGTCTTCAAAAATAGAAGATATCCCAGATAGCAAGCGGATGTGGGCCACTTCAGGCAATGATGCGGCACTGCAGGCCTTCTTATGGCCCGGATAAAATGTATGTGAGCCTGATGTGGCCCACAAGTAAAATGGCAAATATGGCCCAAATATTTTAAATCACATGTGGGCCTTTTTAGGCAAAGATGCGGCACTCATGGCAATGTGTAATCTGAATATGAGCCTAAAGTGGCCCATATGATAATTAATGAATATGGCCCAAATATCACAAACCAAATGTGGGCCACCTATGGGAAAAATCTGGCAAAACCGACAATGAATAATCTGGGTGTAAACCAAATATGGCCCGCATATGTTGCAGCAAATGTGGCCCAGTTATGTTATAACATATCTGGGCCAGTTTTGGCACATATGAGGGACAGTAATCACTGGCAAATCTGAATGTGAACCTAAAGTGGCCCACACTTGGCAAAGAAAATAAGGCCCGGATACTTTACATCAAATTTGGGCCACATTTGGCAAATATATGGCAAAGTCAGCACTGGCTAACCAGGGTGTGAGCCTAAACTGGCCCACACATAGTGCAGCAAATAAGGCCCAATTATGTTAAAAACTATCTGGGCCATTTTTGGCAAAGGTGAGGGACAGTAATCACTGGCGAATCTGAATATGAACCTAAAGTGGGCCACACATGGAATTTGCAAATATGGCCTGGATACATTATACAAAATTTGGGCCACATTTGGCAAATGTATGGCAAAGTCAGCACTGGCTAACCAGGGTGTAAACCGTAACTGGCCCACATATAATGCAGCAAATGCGGCCCAATTAAGTTAAAAACACCTGGCCCAGTTTTGGCAAAGATGAGGGACATTGATCACTGACGAATCTGAATGTGAACCTATTGTGGCCCACACATGGCAGAGCAAATATGGGCCTAATACATCACAGCAAATTTGGGCCACATTTGGAAAATGTATGGCAAAGTCAGCACTGGCTAACCAGGGAGTGAACCTAAACTGGCCCACATTAAGTGCAGCAAATGAGGCCCAATTATGTTAAAACATATCTGGGCCAGTTTTGGCAAAGGTGAGGGACAGTAATCACGAACAAATCTGAATGTGAACCTAAGGTGGCCCACACATGGTATAGCAAATATGGCCCGAATACATTACATCAAATTTGGGCCACATTTGGCAAATATATGGCAAAGACAGCACTGGCTAACCAGGGTGTACACCTAAACTGGCCCACATTGAGTGCAGCAGATGAGGCCCAATTATGGTAAAACCTATCTGGGCCAGTTTTGGCAAAGGTGAGGGATAGTAATCACTTTCAAATCTGAATGTGAACCTAAAGTGGGCCACATATGGCATAGCAAATATGGCTCGAACACATTACACCAAATTTGGGCCACATTTGGCAAATTTATGGCAAAGTCAGCACTGGCCAACCAGGGTGTGAACCTAAACTGGCCCACATATAATGCAACAAATGTGGACCAGTTTTCTTAAAAAATATTTGGGCCAGTTTTGGCAAAGATTAGGGACAGTAATCACTAACCAATCTGAATGTGAACCTAAAGTGGCCCACACATGGCATAGCAAATATGGCCTGAATACATTACATCAAATTTGGGCCACATTTGGCAAATATATGGCAAAGTCAATACTGGCTAACCAGAATGTGAGCCTAAACTGGCCCACATATAATGCAGCAAATGTGGCCCAGTTTTGCTTAAAAACATATCTAGGCCAGTTTTGGCAAAGGTGAGGGATAGAAATCACTCGCAAATCTGAATATAAACCTAAAGTGGGCCACACATGGCATAGCAAATATGGCCCGAATACATTACACCAAATTTGGGCCACATTTGGAAAATATATGGCAAAGTCAACACTGGCCAACCAGGGCTTGAACCTAAACTGGCCCACATTAAGTGCTGCAAATGTGGCCCAATTATGTTAAAACATATCTGGGCCAGTTTTGGCAAAGGTGAGGGATAGAAATCACTCGCAAATCTGAATTTGAACCTAAAGTGACCCAGACATGGCATAGCAAATATGGCCCGAATACATTACACCCAATTTGGGCCACATTTGGAAAATATATGGCAAAGTCAACACTGGCCAACCAGGGCTTGAACCTAAACTGGCCCACATTAAGTGCTGCAAATGTGGCCCAATTATGTTAAAACATATCTGGGCCAGTTTTGGCAAAGGTGAGGGATAGCAATCACTCGCAAATCTGAATATGAACCTAAAGTGGGCCACACATGACATAGCAAATATGGCCCGAATACATTACATCAAATTTGGGCCACATTTGGCAAAAGTACAGCAAAGTCAGCACTGGCTAACCAGGATGTGAGCCTAAACTGGCCCACATTAAGTGCTGCAAATGTGGCCCAATTATGTTAAAACATATCTGGGCCAGTTTTGGTAAAGGTGAGGGATAGAAATCCCTCCCAAATCTGAATATGAACCTAAAGTGGGCCACACATGGCATAGCAAATATGGCCCGAATACATTACACCAAATTTGGGCCACATTTGGCAAAAGTACAGCAAAGTCAGCACTGGCTAACCAGGATGTGAGCCTAAACTGGCCCACATATAATGCAGCAAATGTGGCCCAGTTTTCTTAAAACAATATCTGGGCCAGTTTTGGCAAAGGTGAGGGATAGAAATCACTCGCAAATCTGAATATGAACCTAAAGTGGGCCACACATGGCATAGCAAATATGGCCCGAATACATTACACCAAATTTGGGCCACATTTGGCAAAAGTACAGCAAAGTCAGCACTGGCTAACCAGGATGTGAGCCTAAACTGGCCCACATATAATGCAGCAAATGTGGCCCAGTTTTCTTAAAAAAATATCTGGGCCAGTTTTGGCAAAGGTGAGGGATAGAAATCACTCGCAAATCTGAATATGAACCTAAAGTGGGCCACACATGGCATAGCAAATATGGCCTGAATACATTACACCAAATTTGGGCCACATTTGGCAAAAGTACAGCAATATCAGCACTGGCTAACCAGGATGTGAGCCTAAACTGGCCCACATATAATGCAGCAAATGTGGCCCAGTTTTCTTATAAACATATCTGGGCCAGTTTTGGAGAAGGTGAGGGACAGTAATCACTAACAAATCTGAATGTGAACCTATGGTGGCCCTGACATGGCATAGCAAATATGGGCCGAATACATTACACCAAATTTGGGCCAGATTTGGAAAATTTATGGCAAAGTCAACACTGGCTAACCAGGGTGTAAACCTAAACTGGCCCACATTAAGTGCTGCAAATGTGGCCCAATTATGTTAAAACATAACTGGGCCAGTTTTGGCAAAGGTGAGGGACAGTAATTACTGGTGAATCTGAATTTGAACCTATGGTGGCCCAGACATGGCATAGCAAATATGGCCCGAATACATAACACCAAATTTGGGCCACATTTGGAAAATATATGGCAAAGTCAACACTGGCCAACCAGGGCTTGAACCTAAACTGGCCCACATTAAGTGCTGCAAATGTGGCCCAATTATGTTAAAACATATCTGGGCCAGTTTTGGCAAAGGTGAGGGATAGAAATCACTCGCAAATCTGAATATGAACCTAAAGCGGGCCACACATGGCATAGCAAATATGGCCCGAATACATTACACCAAATTTGGGCCACATTTGGCAAAAGTACAGCAAAGTCAGCACTGGCTAACCAGGATGTGAGCCTAAACTGGCCCACATATAATGCAGCAAATGTGGCCCAGTTTTCTTAAAAACATATCTGGGCCAGTTTTGGAGAAGATGAGGGACAGTAATCACTAACAAATCTGAATGTGAACCTATGGTGGCCCACACATGGCATAGCAAATATGGGCCGAATACATTACACCAAATTTGGGCCAGATTTGGAAAATATATGGCAAAGTCAACACTGGCTAACCAGGGTGTAAACCTAAACTGGCCCACATTAAGTGCTGCAAATGAGGCCCAATTATGTTAAAACATATCTGGGCCAGTTTTGGCAAAGGTGAGGGACAGAAATCACTTGCAAATCTGAATATGAACCTAAAGTGGGCCACACATGGCATAGCAAATATGGCCCGAATACATTACACCAAATTTGGGCCACATTTGGCAAAAGTACAGTAAAGTCAGCACTGGCTAACCAGGGTGTGAACCTAAACTGGCCCACATATAATGCAGCAAATATGGTCCAGTTTTCTTAAAAACATATCCAGGCAAGTTTTGGCAAAGGTGAGGGACAGTAATCCCTCGTGAATCTGAATATGAACCTAAAGTGGCCCATACATGGCATAGCAAATATGGCCTGCACATAATACACCAACTTTGGGCAACATTTGGCAAAAGTACGCCAAAGTCAGCACTGGCTAACCAGAGCGTGAGCCTAAACTGGCCCACATATTATGCAGCAAATGTGGCCCAGTTTTATTAAAGAAATATCTGGGCCAGTTTTGGCCAATAGGGACAGTAAATCTGATTGTGACCCTAAAGTGGCCCAGACATGGCATAGCCAATATGGCCAGAATACATTACACCAAATTTAGGCCACATTTGGCAAATATATGGCAAAGTCAGCACTGGCTAACCAGGCTGTAAACCTAAACTGGCCCATAAATAGTGCAGCAAATGAGGCCCAATTATGTTAAAACATATCTGGGGCAGTTTTGGCCAAGGTGAGGGACACTAATCACTGGCAAATCTGAATGTGAACCTAAAGTGGCCCAGACATGGCATAGCAAATATGGCCCGAATACATTACAGCAAATTTGGGCCACATTTGGTAAATGTACAGCAAAGTCGGCAGTGGCTAACCAGGGTGTAAGCCTGTTAATAGTTAATAACATTTACAGCCATGTTTGCCAAATATACAGTACAGTTGACATGTAGCCTGACAAGCCAGACCCACATCAAGATGTTTGGTCTGGAAACTCATCATTGACAGCTCAATCAGAGGGGCGGATAAATGGCTGTCTGTCAAACTCCCTCTGCACGCGATAGGATAGCGCTACAACTAACCAGAGCAACGAAGGTGAAGCAGAGCTCGTTGATAGATTAAACATTCGCCGTATCCGATCGGCTAAACTCCGAACACATCATCCCTTCTTAAGAATGACTTCAGTGCTGTTCTTTGTTCTTTTCTCAGAGAAAAGCTTAACTCCAAGTCTTCCAGAGTCGTGGTCAAAGCTGATTCGAAAGACCGCCGTTCGCCAGCTTCTGTGTTTACTAGAAGCACGCAAACGCAACTCTGGCGTCATTATTTTAAGCCCCGCCCACCAACTCTATACACGATGTGATTGGCCTGACCAGAGTTTGGCGTTTACAGCTCAGAAGGGTATTGAGAGTTGCTAGACGACACTCGCGGCAGATTAGATTTGCTGCCGCTAGGGTGTGTCTAGATTTCTAGGCTAGTTGACATGGAAAATATGCCATAAATATAATTACAGTTAATTTAGATGTATAGCTAAAAATGCCCACATTTGAAAATATGGCATAATACTTTGTAACGAAATTGGGCTATGTTTGATAGGATGCAACTCTTAATTGTACAGTTTAATCTGGACAAAAAGACTATATCAGTTTTGGATTGGCCTGCCTTGTGATAAAAAAAGTACATAACTTTAATTGTGTGTGTCTGTGTGTGTGTGTGTGTGTGTGTGTGTGTGTGTGTGTGTGTGTGTGTGTGTGTGTGTGTGTGTGTGTGTGTGAGGTGTGTGTGTGTGGGCATGTTTTTGTTAAATATCAGGACACTGATTAAATGTGTATTATGACATGGGTATGACACATGTGGGAGAGGGTGAAATATGAGGACATTACCCATGACCCCATTTTTCAAAATGCTTATAAATCACACAGGATGAGTTTTTTGTTGTTGTTGAGAAAATAAAAATGCAGAATGTTTCCTGTGATGGGTAGGTTTAGGGGCAATGTGTGTGTGTGTGTGTACTTGTTTATAATTTATTGTAGGGACCAAACAATGTAATATAAACCTGAGATCACCAGCCAGCGGTCCCCACAATGTAAACGGATTCATAAACATACTATGTTTTTTGAAAATGTAAAACTGCAGCATGTTTCCTGTGATTAGTGGTAGGGGCAGTGTAGGGGGATATAATGTACAGTGTAAAATCCATTACGCTTATGGAAAGTCCCCACAATTCACAAAAAAAACAATGTGTGTGTGTGTGGTCTAGGTAAACCCTATGTTATGGGGACACAAAAATGGCAATATTTGAAATCCTTGTCCATGTGGGGATGTTTTTGGTCTCTATGAAGAAAACTAAATTAAAAATTATGCTTTTTGAAATTTTAAAAAAAAGTTTAGATTTCTCTGTGAAGGGTAGAAGTTTTAGGGGTAGGTTTAGTGTAGGGTGATACAATATACAGTTTTTACAGTATAAAAATCATGTTTGTGTGTATACTGTGTACACACAGACAGCTACAGGTTGAAAATATGTGTGTGTGTGTGTGTGTGCGTGTGCGTGTGTGTGTGTGTGTGTGTGTGTGTGTGTGTGTGTGTGTGTGTGTGTCTGATTATGAATTGTTTGCAACAGGTCAAATTTGTGAACTGTTTTTAATGGTCCTGACTTGAATCTTTGGCTGAGATACATTTTGAGTTGCTGTATGTGAAAATCTTTGTCATGATTTTAAGTAGGACATATTCCTGGGTCAACATATGTATATATTTATCCTGGAACACAATTCCTGTCATGAAACATAGTCCTAACCCCCTAACCCTAACCTAACCCAGAGGGAAATGATAGGTAAATAACTAGCACCAAACCCTGCATTTAAACATAAACTTGACATAAACTTTAAGCTTGTCACTGAAATATGATTTGTTGATTGGAATGCAGGATTAACAATGTTATAAATATCCAGAAACAGTCTTGTTGAAATCACATTCACCTGTAAATGTATGGAACTGTAAGGCAGTGTCATTATAAACCGCTTCAAGTGACCCTGATATTCTAAATTATTATAAATAAAATACTCAATTTGTCTTTCATTTTTGCTAAATATTGACTTAAATATTGAATATTATCTGTATCATTTATGTCCTGTCCTATAACCTGTCAGTATATTAATTGAGATATGCATTTAAGAGTAGGCTAAATGAATGACAAATCAGCAAAACCTGCTATGAGAACATTTTATTGTTATTTTGAAGGCAAATTTTTTCAACCCTTTTTTTTGTTATGCTTTCATTACAAAAAACATTTTTTATCCCTTGCTAGAATATATATATATATATATATATATATATATATATATATATATATATATATATATATATATATATATATATATATATATATATATATATATATATATATATATATATATATATATATATATATATATATATATATAATCAACTGGTTCGAGTTCCTATTTCCGGCCCTTTAAATTTAAAAAATAGCCGCGGAAAAGGCGCCCAAAAGACGGAGCTGCAGAGGAGGATTTTTGTTTGGAGATTTGACGGTGGAAAACGGCAAAGAAAGTTAAGGTAAGATTTAATAAAAAAAATATTGCTTCGTTTTAGGGATTGCTTCGTTATATTCAGTTGGAGTAACTTACTGCATGTTATGTGATATTAAAACGTTAGCTAATGAAAGCTACAATTGTTAGCTATCAAACATTAAGTTAGTTATTTTGTCAATTCAAAACTTTTGCCATTACCTGAAGGATTTTGTAAGTGACATAACGTTAGCAATTCAAGTTGATTATCGTTAGTTCACCTCTCTTTCATACATTTGTCACGTGATTTTTGATAATTACTAACTGCTAAATAAATGGTGATAAAATATTAATTTCTGTCTGTTTGCTGTACTAACGTTAGTCTATGCGGCTCTCACGTGACAAAAGTATGAACAAGGCCTAACGTTACCAGAATAACCTAAATGAATCATCTGTTTCTCATAATTTGTTATTTTGCCTGCAATATGTATAGTTTTTATTATCATTATTTTATTATTTATTTTAAATATGAAGTTGTTATCAAAGTTTGCGCTACTTGAGGTGATTGCTAAATGATTTAAAGATCCAAGTCAGTAAAATGATCTGATCTTCCCATCACTAACGTTACAAAGAAGTCCTTCGAACTGAAAATCACATTGTCTTCTGCTGAAAAAAAAGCATAGACCAGCATGATTTCACTTTCACTCACTGTATACCAACCTGCAGTCAGTTCTGTATGGTCAACGTATTTTCCCAATTATAATGTTATAATTATAATGTATAATTTTGAAATTCATCTATGTATAAATTTGACATTAAACTGCACTAACTAGTTGTATTACAGAAACAACAGGATCACAGAGCAAGCGAGTAAGCTGTAGAATCCCACTTCAACAGATGGCTTCAAATTGCAAGTGAGACAGAGGGAGAAGAGAAAAGGAGTAACGAAAATGGACACGCAAGTAATTTACACAGTCTATTTTGCTAATTGTTTGTAATCATTTGGAGTAAATCCGGGACTGCACTTCACTTCACTTGTTAGGTCTATCTCATCTATTTCATCTTTGTTAATAAAAATTAGAAGAAATATGCAATAAAAAACAGTAATAGAAACTATATATATATATATATATATATATATATATATATATATATATATATATATATATATTAGGGATGCAACAATACAGTTAGTCCACGGTTCAATACATAACCTTACTTTGGTTTTTAACCATGGTTTTCCGGTTCAGGGTTTTTTTTTTGTGCTCTTCTATTCTTAGGTGACAGGAACAGAAAAAGGTTAAGGAGAAAATGGTTTTTATTGCAATACTCTTTCTTTATTTTACTTAAAAGACTTGAAAACCCTTACTTAAACTTAAAACTTTACATAAAAAAATGTATACACATTCCCAGTGTATTGTATTAAATAAAATAAATAAATATAAAGATTTACAGTGGCAGCTCAGAGATGTACAGTAGCATTTAAGTATGAAATTGAATGAATAAATGTAGAGTATAAACGTAAATGCGGGTAAACACCCTTAACTTTAGTGCATATGATTGGATATTTGCTCAAATCAGCGCATAGACTCAGGCAAACCATTAAAAAAAGAGCAGAATAAATAAAGAGGAATATTCAAGGGGGTAATCTAGCGCTCGGAAAGCGTTCCACCCATAGGGTGTTTAAATATTTTCTCCCGTTGCTTTTGGCTCACTATGGGCTTCTCCCGATTCTTCTCCCTTGACTTGATCAGACCATTGCTAACCAAGCCATCACCGGCTGTTAGCATCCAATTGACTCCCATTCATTTTTGCGTCTCTTTGACAGTGAATAACTTTACATCAGAGGCGTTTAAAGACTCCATTTGTCCATTGTTTATTTCTAAAGAAACTCGACAATGCATAAAAGGCTCCATTACCTTGTATCTTACACTATTGCCCCGCAGAAGCTGTTTTTGTAAAAATAGGCTAACTATTGCGTCATAACCAACGCGACTCTGTCGCACAGTTGAGAAATTACCGTATAGACCAGAGGAGACGCTCGCAGGCAATCTTTTACTGTCTATGAGACAGTCAGGGGGACGAGGAGACATAAAGTCTGATAAAGTCAAGGGGGAAGAATGGGGAGAAGCCCATAGAGAACCAAAAGCAACGGGAGAAAATATTTAAACAATGTGATTCAGATTTCACTTTCCGCATCTACTAGAAGACCTACAGCTGTCAGACAGGGGGCTCACGTCACGTCTACGTTGTCAAGCTCAGTCTGACCCTGCGCAGTTCGCTCAGCCATCAGGAAATGAGTGCTCCTTTACTGATCTCACTTTCCGCCATCGAAGTCAATGGGATAGCTCTGTCCATTTCTTTTACTGTCTATGGGAATATTTCAAACGGGGGGAAATGGAAATAATTAATTAAATGCAAAACCGGCGCATATTGAACCATGAATGCGTACCTAACGGTTCAATATTATATTGAGTATTGTGGCATCCCTAATATATATATATATATATATATATATATATATATATATATATATATATATATAATATCTATATATATATACAGCTCTGGAAAAAATTAAGAGACCACTGCAAAAAAAACTAGTCCTCAGAGTTGGGGAACATTGTCAGAGCAGAAGGAAGCATGTTTTCTTCTACACTCTAAACACGCTGGGTTACTAACAACCCAAGTTGGGTTGAAAATGGACAAACCCAGAAATTGGGTTGTTTGAACCCAGTGAATGGACCCTTTCAAACAACTCAATGTGTGGGTTTGTCCATTTTCAACCCAACTTGGGTTGTTATTAACCCAGCATTTTTTTGAGCGTAGGACAACCTTGTACGTGGTTTAATTCATGCGTCCTTCACAAAGACAAGTCTGCCCAATTCAAGCATTGCTGAAGCACTCCCAGATCATCACCGATCCTCCACCAAGTTTCACAGTGGGTGTGAGACACTGTGGCTTGTAGGCCTCTCCAGGCCTCCGTCTAACCATCAGAAGACCATGTGTTGGACAAAGCTGAAAATTGGACTCATCAGAGAAGATGACCATACTCCAGTCCTCTACAGTCCAATCCTTATGGTCTCTTGCAAACCTCAGCCTGGCTCTTCTTTGCTTCTCATTGATGAAGGGCTTTTTTCTACCTTTCCACAACTTCAGCCCGTTTCGAACTGTTCTCGCCGTGAACTTCACCCCAGCTGCCTTTTGCCATTCTTTTTGTAGGTCACCTGAGGTCATCCTATGGTTGTTGAGTGACATTCGAATGAGTTGGTGTTCATTCCAGTCAGTGTAGAGTCGTTTTCGCCCTCTGCCAGTCTGTAACTTTGTTGTCCCCAATGTCTGCTGCTTGACGTTGTTCTTATGAACCGGCATCTTTAAAATTTTAAGGATGGAAGCAACCCGACGCTCACTGTATCCCTCTGCCAGTAAAGCCAGAATATACTTGTAGGCTTCCATACTTGTAGAGATGCTGATTTAAGAAAAAAATTGCAGTGGTCTCTTAATTTTTTTTTCTCCCAGAGCTGTATAGATATTGTAGTGTTTTACTTATCTAAACTTTTTAGGAAAGAAAAACAAATAATCAAATAAAATAAAAATCAATGTTTAGTCTTTAGTGTGTTTATTACAAATGAATTGTACATTATTAAAGCTACAAATGTAGTTCAGTTAAGAACAGTGAGTGATTACCTTTTTTCTTTTATTGTTTCATTAACATAAATATAAAGACCTAATTCACAGATCTAATATAATGTTACACATCATTTCCCCAACTGCTCCCCAAATGTTCACTTAAAACTGCATTAAGTTAGCCTGACAAGCCAGAGCCACATCAGGAAGTTAGCTCTGGGAACTCACCATTGACAGGGCTCAGTCCGAGGGGCGGGATAAACGGTTGTCTTTCAAACTACCTCTGCATGCGATAGGATAGCGCTACAACCAACCTTCTCGGAACCTTCTCTGCCGTCATTATGTTAAGCCCCGCCCACTGGCTCTACACACAATGTGTTTGGCCTGACCAGAGTTTGTTTTTTACAGCTCAGAAGTGTATTTAGAGTCATTCCAAATTAGATTTGCTGCCGCTAGGGTGCGTCTAGATTTGTAAAATAGCATTATGTAACATTTGCAGTAAGATATCCCAAAACCACTAGGCCAATACTACATATTTTGTTCAGTTGAGAACCTTCAATATCCCAAATGTTTCCAACTATTTGTAAATCGTGAGAAAATTGCTATTTTAACCAAGGAACCGGGACGTGTGAGGGCGTCGCCTAACGATGTCATCATATCTCTTAACCCTCGGTTTCTGGTTTTATTCTGCTGATGCGCTTTTCTCCGACTGTAGTGTTAACAAGTGTCACAGCAGCCGCTGAGTGAACGCACAGAGTAACGTCATAACATAATTTAAAACTCACTCAAATGTGTTATATGATAAACAGAGCTGCGTTACCTCATACTCATTACCAGAAAAGCAGAAATGGTGCCGGCGACTATGGCATAATCAACGTTTTTCGCGCTGCTCGTGAGGCTTTTGTTGTTCATCTCATTAACAATCACTCCAGCAGCCTTGCTCAGCTCCACAACACTCGCTACTGCTCTGCTTCACACTGCAGTAACGTTAATAGGGATGTAATGATAAATTGTTATATCGCATTAATAAAATGTGACGATATGTATCGTTGATGGAAACAATATGATTTGCAATATAGTTGTTTTATTCAAGGCTCAACTTGCTGTAGTAAGCCTATTTATAAGGTATAATTTACCCAGACACATATTTACAAATGTACCTCAAATGTAAATTCTGTCATAATTCTCACCATCAACTCGTTTTTCGTTTAACTTCCAAACACAAATGAAGATATTCTTTATGAAACCCATTTTTAAAGTCCATTACTCTCAAACTTAAACGATGCAAAAAATAAAGTTATCAAGAGGTCTAATCCAAATCTTCTGAAATCTTCAAGTCTTCTGAATAGACACAATGGCTTTATGTGGTGAAAATATTTAAAGGGGGGGTGAAACACTCAGTTTCAGTCAGTGTCATGTCAATCTTGAGTACCTATAGAGTAGCATTGCATCCTGCATATCTCCGAAAAGTCTTTATTTTTTTTATAATTATATAAGAAAGATGCGCTGTTCCGAGTCTTTCCGAAAAAAGCCGAGCGGGTGGGGGCGTATCGTGTGAGCGGAGCTAAATAATGACGTGTGCTCGCTGCTGCTATTGTGTTGAGTGCGTCGAGTGCGTCGTAAAGCTGTCATCCCTAACAGCGGGGAAAAAACTTTATTCAAAATAAAAATATGGCTTTTAATCAGATACAGCCATACATCTATGATCCGGAATCAGACCCAGAGGCTGCAGTTGAACAGGAGCAGCAGCAAAAACGACTAGAGCAGGACGTCTCTATGTGGTACGATATACACTAACTATATAATATGCTTAGCGGCTTGTGTTATTTACATATTTATACTTGAATTATATCGTCGTATTTTTGTCTTTGAAGGTGTACATGTGGGAAGTGCAGTTGTGCACGTGTGTTTGTGTGTTTACGCGTGGTTTGTGTAGACAGGTTAAGTTAGTGTTTACATAGATAGACACGGAATAGTAGCGCATTTGAATGAAGAAGCGTGCTTATTTAGTTCAACATATTTCCCCCCTCTTTGTGTATTGTTGAGTGCTTTTACAATACACAAACATAAAGTTACACATATAGTGGCCAGCTAAACAAATGTACACGCACTACACATCGCATGCTCCATTGATCAATTTCTATATATAGTAATATATATAGTAACTATACGTGATCATGTTTGGGCTACTTGATGAGCATAGACACAGACATTTGAAGCAGTCTAACTCACCGCCCGCGGTTCTAACGTTGGGACTGCTCCATCCTTCAGCATTAGGCTATTGGAAAATCCGGCGTCATGCTGGGCCATGTTTATGAAACAGTCGGCACCGAAATGCAGCGAACAGATATAAACATTCGCGCAACTCAGTTGCTGATCCGGAAAAGCAAATTACATCCACTGTTGCCTTACCGCGGGGTTTTGGGGGAATCTGTGCAGGACTGTCTTGGTCTGGCAACCAAAAACGCACTTTTTGATGTCATTGTTAATTGTGCACATTACCTGTGCAGCGCAGCCTACGAGCGCTTTGATGGGCATAGCCTGTTGCTTTCGCTCTCTCCCTCTCTCTCTCTCGTCTCTCCCTCTCTCTCTCTCACGCGCTTCCGGTAGAATTGTCCGTAAGGCCCATACAAGGAAATTCCGCCCCCACTAACGTCAATGGGGACGCATGATCGCAAAAAACTTGCCGAAACTTATGACTAACCGGAAGTAGTATTTTTGACAAAGAAATACTCCCATCAAACGTCCACCTTAACTTTTGAAACTTTGTCCATGTTTAGTATGGGATTCCATGTCTTTAACAGTGTAAAAAGATCAGTATGCATGAAACAGCATTTCACCCCCCCTTTAAAGCTACACTGTGTGATAATTTCCCCCATCTAGTGGTGAAAAGGTATAAGATATGGAGCTAGAAATATGACTAAATGATCTGAATTTGAATTGTATAAATCTGAATTATTGACAAGTGTAATCTAACAAAACTGAATATTATGTTGCATTTTACATAGTTCTGAATTTGAATTTTTTAAAATGTTGAATATAGAACCTTTGAAATTAAACACATCTGAAATGTTTTTGTGTCGAAATTGTTTAGACATGTATTTTCAAACAGCAGATATTTTGTTCTGAATTAATCGACTGGAAATATTCAGTTTTTGAAAATACAGATTCAAGATTTCAGATGAAGAAGAAATTCAGATCATCAAATTCAATATTCTAAAATTCAGATCATCAAATTCAATATTCTAAAATTCAGATCATCAAATTCAATGTTCTAAAATTCAGATCGCAGAAATTCAGATCTTACAGAAAGTAGGCCAGAGGTCATCAGGGAAGAGTAAAGGATGTCAGAGAAATCCAACGGAGCACCATATCTGATCATTTCATTTACTATTTGTAATGAAATAAAGAGAAAAGATCAAACAACCCCTTTATACTTTTTTGTTTATTTTAGATTAATGCACAGAAAAAGAGATTTCGGCTAGATTTCTCATTTTTCGTGTGGTTTACCGCACAATTAAATAAGGTTGGGTACTGATTAATATTTTATATATCAGATAAACATTTTTTTCTGTGAAACGGGTTAAGTTGCACAGAAAAGTTGCTTGATCTAGGACCTGCCCAGTACAGTTTAAGAAGCGGTATCTTCTACTGCTATAAGACTACTATTTTGTTGAACAGACCTGGGCTGAATCTGAAATCGCCCCCTATACCCTCAAATACATACCTGCAAACAAGTTTCAAAATCCTGCCTATCAGGTAGAGTACAGAGTCAATTGTATGTACTGTACAGTGTATTGGGGGGGATTTTTGGTGGTAAAAAATATATTGATTTTGTAGTAATATTCTCATCAGTGTTCTATCAGCTTTTACATAGGCCTAATTAAATCTGCATATTTGTGATATTTACCCCAGGGCGTTATGTCATTTTATAAAGGCCATTTTTTTAAATCTTATTAAATGTATGCATTTCATGTTCAATTCTTACATTTGATTAATAAATGCAGTTATATTAGTAAGACACTAGGGCTTTTACCAATCAAATTAATTAATTTAAACTGCAAAAATAAAACAGCAATGAATAATGTTATGAGATTGATGTTCTAAATGTTTGAATATACAAATAAAAAAATGCAATGATACTTTTAAACATGAAACTAAACCGCCAATAGGTGGCAGCAAGTGATCGTCTTAATGAGTGAGTCATTGAGTCGTTCATTCAAATGATTCGTTCAAAACGCTGATTCATTCAGTTCAAAACACCGCGCTGAGTGTTGTTCCTTTGGAACTATATTCGTTGGTGAAATCATAGTTGAAATAGAAAAAAAAAGGTTTTTGAGTCTAAAATGTAAGTACCTAATAGTGAATTATGCTACACAATTCACAATTGCAATGTAGCTATTTGAAATCGTTTGCTCACTTGTTTTGATTTCTCCACGAATGTCTCACAAAGAGACAGGCAGCGCCAGCCTCAACGCGACTTTGTTACCAGAGATACACTCCATTATCAGTCGCTGTTTACATTGAATATAATAATAAATAAATTATCTGGTTATTTTAATGTTTTATTTGTCCTGTCGGGAAAGTAAAACCCTCTTTGATTTGTCCCAGACAAAGATAATGTGGAGCCCTTACAGTCAGCCCTGTGTGTTCATTCATGATTTCTCTCGTGCTGTAAAGCGGAGGTGATTGGTTCATGTCATGAGCGCTGCCGTTTGTTTGAACCGAGGGCTACAGTGATCTGTGACTGTCACGCCATAGACTGTTAAAAAATAGGTCACGCATCATTAGAGCATTTCCCATTATTATTGTTAACAACTTCACCCCCCACCCCCAAAAGAAAACTCATTCATCTACATTCATTCACTTGTTCGAGTTAACTGTATTAGTGGACTAATGTAGGGAATAGTGAGGGTTTATGGGGGCGATTTTGGATTCAACCCTGGAGAACGACAGATGACGTCAAACGCTTAGATTTTCTTCACTAATCAGCGATTTGTAAATCACGCACGAAAAATGAGAAATCTAGCCGAAATCTCTTTTTCTGTGCATTAATCTAAAATAAACAAAAAAGTATAAAGGGGTTGTTTGATCTTTTCTCTTTATTTCATTACAAATAGTAAATGAAATGATCAGATATGGTGCTCCGTTGGATTTTTCTGACATCCTTTACTCTTCCCTGATGACCTCTGGCCTACTTTCTGTAAGATCTGAATTTCTGCGATCTGAATTTTAGAACATTGAATTTGATGATCTGAATTTTAGAATATTGAATTTGATGATCTGAATTTTAGAATATTGAATTTGATGATCTGAATTTTAGAACATTGAATTTGATGATCTGAATTTTAGAATATTGAATTTGATGATCTGAATTTTAGAACATTGAATTTGATGATCTGAATTTCTTCTTCATCTGAAATCTTGAATCTGTATTTTCAAAAACTGAATATTTCCAGTCGATTAATTCAGAACAAAATATCTGCTGTTTGAAAATACATGTCTAAACAATTTCGACACAAAAACATTTCAGATGTGTTCAATTTCAAAGGTTCTATATTCAACATTTTAAAAAATTCAAATTCAGAACTATGTAAAATGCAACATAATATTCAGTTTTGTTAGATTACACTTGTCAATAATTCAGATTTATACAATTCAAATTCAGATCATTTAGTCATATTTCTAGCTCCATAATATGACCAACCAGTTATTATTAGTTTCTGTTCCTCTCAATTGTTTTAACTCCTACAGTGGCCAATTTAGTCCAAGATTAACATGGCATCCAGTTCAACCTCGTCCATGAGTGCCATCGAGTGTTAAAACGCGAAAGGCGAAGCTTGAATTTACGGGTATGTCCCTCTTTGGCTAATGTACTTTAAGATGGAGGGGCAACATGACGACCGGCATTCGAACCCCTCACCCGTATGTATTTTCAATGGCATATTATAAACTTACGAGAATACTTTATTACTTGAAAGAAGTGCATTACATCACATTACATACATTAATGAGCACATATTTTTGAAAGAACTAAGTGTTTTTAGCTAAGAATAAACTAAAAAAGTTACACAGTGTAGCTTTAACACAGTGAACATTCTGTAGTAAACACAGACGTTCAAATGATTGCGGAACGTGCGAAAACAACATGAGAGTGAGTTAAAATTCTTGGATGAGCTAAACATTTACAGTTTGAGAGCGGCCATTTTGACACTTTCTTGCGATTAGAACTGTGATTGATTGCATTGATCATCTGAAATGCATGCACTGCTGGAATGACCCTCTTCAAAGTGAGAGGGCAAACATTATTTAAAGTGGCACTCTCCAAAGTCAAAGCGCAAACACCATTTAAAGCGGCAATCCTTAGTGAAAGCGCAAACATAATTTAAATCACCAGATCACATTTAGTTTTAGTAGTATGATTATTCAAAGCAGTTTAGATGGTTCATTCTTATACTGCATTAATAGCAGGAACAGCAGGACATAGTGAGCATGAGCAATGCTGCCTGCATTGAAAGTGTGAGTTATTCGTGAGGGATTTTTGTTTTTTAATTTACAGAGTTTCAGTGACACTATTACATTAATAATCTCATTACATAGAATCATACAATGACAAAACATAATGTTAAATATAATTAATAATAATGCAATGGGGGAATATTTGTGGGTCCTGATAATAATACACAAATAATAATATAATAACAATAAAAAAGTACAAAATAAAAACAAAAACTTTATTTCGGCTTATCGGGATACATATCGTGTCGGGAGTTCAGTATCGAGATACATATTTAATCGTGACGAGTGTATCGTTAAACCCCTAAACGTTAATAATCACTCCCATGAACATGATTTCTGAGTCCTATCCCGATTTTTTTCCTACCGGCTGTGAGGTGAAGACCACATGTCCCAAGATCTTTCCCAAAACTGACCTGATTGTCGCTTGTGCAGATTAATATTAAGATCTGTTTGATCTTTCTGAATTGTAGAAATTAACCAAATGATACAAGGATCAGCAGTTGTTTCTGCACTGAAAGTAAATCCAGACACGATTAAAATCAACGTTTGGGAAGCCAAATTTTCAGTATTTTTTACACAAAATAATAAATCATGTCAATAAAACCCTAATTTTAGTGTTTAGGATGTTATAATCTATATACATAAAAGTGACATACACATTTTTATATAAATATGGCAGCGATAAGGTACAGTAATGGTTTTATTTGGTGTATTCTTTGCTAACAATCTTTCATTCTTATCCCGAGGCTACCATTGTCAGCTGGATCTGCTCCAAATCCAGATCAGATGGTGGACCTGCACCTAGACATCAACGCAGCCCTAAATGTCAACAGATAACATGTCAACTAGACAACTCCTAGAGACGGATCCCCTGTGAGGAACTTGCTAACAGCCATCAACACAGATCCTCTGTCCTCTGCACAGACCCCTAAGGCCAGCTTCAATGTCGGCATGTTGTATCCTGATCTTCAAGCTGGTGGATCTAGATGAAATATTCTGAATTATTGCAATCCATAGTCTGACTTGTAATGCAGCCTGAATCATATTCACACCATGTTCGTTGGCCAGAGACAACTGGTCCCCCAACTCAGCCTGGTTTCTACCAAGGGTTTTTTCTTCTCCATTTCTGTCACCTGATGGATTTTGGGTTCCTTGCCACTGTCGCCTTAGGCTTGCTTAGTTTGGGACGCTTAATATTCTACAATAGGGGTGGGCTATATACTGGTAGATATGATTAACTGGTAGAAATGTATCAACTGCTACTGATTTTGGACCATCATCTCTATCGGAGTTACGTTGCTGTTCTGCTTGTGTGGTAATGAAATCTTATCATCTGCCTGCATTTTTAAGCATTATGGTTAAAAAACAAGGGATTTTAAACTGCTAAAGTGCAGTAAGCAGTGAAAGACACCTCATTTGACGACATGTGCACGCTGTCAGAGAGACTGTTTCTAAGCACAATTTTTTTGTATCATTGGCAGCAAGAATTACAAAATGTCTATGGTATTTCTAATGTCTATATAATATTGATTTAATTGCACTGATGCTATTGGAGGAGAACTGAACTGCGCTGGATCATGTTTTCTGCAAAGCTGCTTTATAGCAAATTGAACTGATTTCATAATTGATGAACCTTACACAGTTATTGAACAGAACTGAATCAACACTGACCTGACTTCAGCTGTGACACTATTTTCATTTTAGGGCTGCTTTACTGCAGAATTTAACTCTGTTTGAATAATTAAATAATTATTTTCATGTTTATTCCTGTAAATCTGCTTTGAAACTTTATAAAGCATTAACAAAGAAAGGTAACTTGAATTGTGCAATGGCCTGATTGTGGACCAGATTTGGCAAACAGCATGTGGGCCACATGAGGATTGTGTAAAAGACCAACTGTGGCCCACATTAGGGTCAGTTCTGGTTTATATCGGCCAAAGCAAGGTATTAGATCTGGGCCGGACCTAGGCCAGAATTAAATTTAACTGTGAGCCATATGTGGGCCATTTCGGCTTCATGTGTTTTGTTCATGGCTGACATGTGGCATTGCTATTGCTTGATTGTGGCCCAAATCTGGGAAACAAAAGTGGACCACTCAAGTGCCATCATTTCACACGGTATGTGGGCCAGAGCAAGGTATTAGATATGGGTCGGACCTGGGCCAGAATTAAATTTAACTGTTAGCCAGATGTGGGCCATTTCTGCTTCATGTGTTTTGTTCATGGTTGACATGTGGCATTGCTATGGCTTGATTGTGGCCCAAATCTGGCAAACAAGAGCGGACCGCCCAAGTGCTATTATTCCATGTGGTATGTGGGCCAGAGCAAGGTATTAGATCTGGGCCGGATCTAATACCTACACATGAAGCAGAACTGGCCCACATCTGGGCAACAGTTGTGGGCCAGTTCTGCTTCATGCGTTTTGTTCATGGCCGACATGCGGCGTTGCTATGGCTTGATTGCGGCCTAAATCTGACAAACAGGAGTGGACCGCCCAAGTGCCATCATTCCACGCGGGTAGTGGGCCAGATGAAAGTGTCAAGTGTGGGCCGGATCTGGGCCAGAGCAATTTTGCTATCTGGGCCAGATGTGGGCCAGTTCTGCTTCATGCGTTTTGTTCATGGCTGACATGCGGCGTTGCTATGGCTTGATTGTGGCCTAAATCTGACAAACGGGAGTGGACCGCCCAAGTGCCATCATTCCACGCGGGTAGTGGGCCAGATGAAAGTGTCAAGTGTGAGCCGGATCTGGGCCAGAGCAATTTTGCTATCTGGGCCAGATGTGGGCCAGTTCTGCCTCATGCGTTTTGTTCATGGCTGACATGCGGCGTTGCTATGGCTTGATTGCGGCCTAAATCTGGCAAACGGGAGCGGACCGCCCAAGTGCCATCATTCCACGCGGGTAGTGGGCCAAATGAAAGTGTAAAGTGTGGGCCGGATCTGGGCCAAAGAAATTTTGCTATCTGGGCCAGATGTGGGCCAGTTCTGCTTCATGCGTTTTGTTCATGGCTGACATGCGGCGTTGTTATGGCTTGATTGTGGCCTAAATCTGACAAACGGGAGTGGACCGCCCAAGTGCCATCATTCCACGCGGGTAGTGGGCCAGATGAAAGTGTCAAGTGTGGGCCGGATCTGGGCCAGAGCAATTTTGCTATCTGGGCCAGATGTGGGCCAGTTCTGCCTCATGCGTTTTGTTCATGGCTGACATGCGGCGTTGCTATGGCTTGATTGCGGCCTAAATCTGGCAAACGGGAGCGGACCGCCCAAGTGCCATCATTCCACGCGGGTAGTGGGCCAAATGAAAGTGTAAAGTGTGGGCCGGATCTGGGCCAAAGAAATTTTGCTATCTGGGCCAGATGTGGGCCAGTTCTGCTTCATGCGTTTTGTTCATGGCTGACATGCGGCGTTGTTATGGCTTGATTGTGGCCTAAATCTGACAAACGGGAGTGGACCGCCCAAGTGCCATCATTCCACGCGGGTAGTGGGCCAGATGAAAGTGTCAAGTGTGGGCCGGATCTGGGCCAGAGCAATTTTGCTATCTGGGCCAGATGTGGGCCAGTTCTGCTTCATGCGTTTTGTTCATGGCTGACATGCGGCGTTGCTATGGCTTGATTGTGGCCTAAATCTGACAAACGGGAGTGGACCGCCCAAGTGCCATCATTCCACGCGGGTAGTGGGCCAGATGAAAGTGTCAAGTGTGGGCCGGATCTGGGCCAGAGCAATTTTGCTATCTGGGCCAGATGTGGGCCAGTTCTGCTTCATGCGTTTTGTTCATGGCTGACATGCGGCGTTGCTATGGCTTGATTGCGGCCTAAATCTGGCAAACGGGAGCGGACCGCCCAAGTGCCATCATTCCACGCGGGTAGTGGGCCAGATGAAAGTGTCAAGTGTGGGCCGGATCTGGGCCAGAGCAATTTTGCTATCTGGGATACAATAAACTTAATGCTGCAAAACGTATGTTCCCTTTCGGGGAACTCGAGCTGCGTCGAAACGCTGTGAGAACGCCTCTGTTTAAATGCGTCGTGAAGCGCCTGTAGAACCATTCCATCGGAAAAAAGATCGATCGTCGGCGTGATGACGTCATCGACCGGAAGCTATAAAACGTCCGTGAAAACAAACAGGAACTAGCTTCTGAGCCTTCAGCAAGCGATCTGTGTGAACCTGTCTGTCTATTTGGTGTTTTTGTCTGTCTATTATACAAGAAAGCAGAGATTTTCCACCCTTTTTGTTAAATATTACATATATTAACAGAAAAAAGAGAAAATAAATAGATAGAAATGGCGAGTGAAAGCAGCAATTTCAGAAAGTGTGTTCCTCCCTGCCCACGCTACATCACGGGCGGGGACACACATCTTCTCTGTGTTGCATGCTTGGGAGCACAGCATGCCCAGGCAGCCCTCGAGGGGGCTGCTTGCGAGCACTGTAAACGTATGCCACTGAGAACGCTGCGCTCCCGCCGGGCACTCTTCGAGGAGGGTGTCTCGGCTCGTGTTCCCCGCGGCTCTGGTCCCGCTGCCGCCGAGGCGGAGCGGAGGCTGCAGTCGTGGGGATCACAATTGGATGTTGCAGAGGGGTTAGAGACGGGCGCTGCCTTATCTCTGCCCTCACCTGCTCCATCCAGCGGTTCTTCTCGGGGCATGGAAGCACGCATGGCGGTTTCTTCCCCCCCGAGAGAGCCGCCGGTACTTCATCTGTCCAGCTCTGAGGAGGTGGACGTTGAAAGTATCGATACTGAAGATTCGCCACTTCAGTCCCCTGCTAGTGAGGAGCTAGTTGAGGTTTTGACGCGAGCAGTGGCCAGATTAAATATCGACTGGCCCACTGAAAGATCTGAGGCAGGAAGAAAACGTCATAGTAAGCTAGACGAACGCTTCCTGCCGTCTCGCGCTTCAGAACCTCAGCGACGGGGCCTGCCGTTCTTCCACGATTTGCACACCGAGGTGGCAAGATCGTGGAGGAGACCGGCTTCATATCGTGTCTTCAGCCCGCAGACTTCGGTCTACAGCAACATTTGCGGGCTGAGACAGTATGGTTATGGGGCGATGCCAAAGGTTGAAGAGACGCTTGCGAGCCATCTCTCGCCTTCCTCGGCATCGTCCCTGAAGGCCCCGACTTTACCCACCAGACCTCTAAAAACAACGTCGGCGATGGTGGGTAAAGCGTACTCGGCGGCGGGTCAAGCGGCTGCATGCCTGCACACGATGGCTATCGTGCAGGCATACCAGGCTGACCTGCTAAGGGATTTGGACAGTAGTGATGCTGTGGGGGGTGATATTATCGCTGAATTAAGATCGTCAGCCGATCTAGCTCTCCGGGCCACCAAGGAGACGGCCAGATGTGTGGGCCGCTCCATGGCAGCATTGGTGGCTACGGAGAGGCATCTATGGTTAAACCCCACAGACATCAAGGAGAGGGAGAAAGCCTTTCTGCTCGATGCGCCGCTTTCTCCTGGAGGCCTCTTCGGTGACGCAGTTCACACTGTCACCGAGAGGTTCCAGGAGTCGAAAAAGCAAGCTGCGGCGCTCAAGCAGTTCCTCCCTCTCCGGGTCCAGGTCCCTGGGGCTGCTGCTGATACCACCAAGCAGCCCAAGCCGAGTACGAGCTCCTCCTACAGGGCTCAGCAGAAACAGAGCGTCGCTGCCCGAGCTCCCCCTCAGCGTGGGGACGAGGGGCGGCGCTCTCAGACGAGGCCTTCGAGGGGCAGGGCTGATCTGCGGACAGTCCTGATCGCCAAGAAGGCCTCGTCGAAGCGTTCCTGACGCCAGAAGCGTCAGGACGCTGAGGGTGGTTCCCCCCGTAGGGAAACGGTGCTTACCCCTGCCTACGGTACCCGTTTCCCTACGGCACCCTCGGGGGGCCGCGCTGCCAACCCTGCCGCAATGCCGGGGCGCAGTCGGTCTCCGCGGGCCACCCGAGGGTGGTCCGCACCCCCTTCGGGGGGTCCCCGAGCAGTCAAGTCAGTTGTTCCCTGCCGGTCCGCCGCTTCAGGGCGCTGTGCTTGTTGCTCAAAATACACCAGAGGCCAGCCTCGAGAGGCTGGTTCCCTTAGTAGATTTTCTAGACGAGTGGAAACGTCTACCAAATATATCTCGTTGGGTCCTGCAGATAATAGAAAGGGGGTACGCCATTCAATTCGGAAGTCGGCCACCTCCTTTCTGCGGTGTCCTGCCTACAGAGGTGGGCCCGGAGCAGGCTCTGGTAATGGCACAGGAAGTAGAGACACTCCTGCAAAAAGGGGCTATAGAGAGGGTTCCCCCTCCCAGCAGGGAGTCTGGCTTTTACAGCCGTTACTTCATCGTGCCGAAGAAGGATGGGGGCTTACGCCCGATATTAGATCTGCGGCTATTGAATCGCTCGGTGGCCAAGCTCAAATTCAAGATGCTTACACTCAGACAGATTGTAGCGCAGGTCAAATCGGAGGATTGGTTTGTCACCATAGACCTCAAAGATGCGTATTTTCATGTCTCCATCCTTCCACATCACAGGAAGTTCCTGAGGTTTGCCTTCGGGGGAGAGGCATACCAATATCGTGTACTTCCCTTCGGTCTAGCACTGTCACCCCGCACGTTCACCAAGTGTGTGGATGCAGCTCTGGCGCCGCTGCGTCTACAGGGCATCCGCATATTGAACTATATCGACGACTGGCTGATTCTAGCGAATACAGAGCAGATGGCGGTTCAGCATCGAGATGCTGTTCTCGCCCATATGTCGAGGCTGGGGTTGAGGCTGAACGCCAAGAAGAGTGTGCTTTCTCCGGCTCAGAGAACCACTTTTCTGGGTGTGAACTGGGACTCGGTAATTATGCGGGCGCAATTATCGCCAACACGCATAGCATCGATCCTGGCAGCCGCCAAAGAACAGAAGCTAGGCCGAGCCGTCACTGTGAAACAGTTCCAGAAACTGTTAGGTCTCATGGCAGCAGCGTCCAACGTGATACCTTTTGGCCTACTGTACATGAGGCCACTGCAGTGGTGGCTCAAGACAAAAGGGTTCTCCCCGAGGGGAAATCCGCTCCGCACGATCAAAGTCACGCGGCGATGCCTACGTGCTCTGGTCATGTGGAAAAACCCGGGGTTTTTATCTCAGGGTCCCGTGTTGGGGGCTCTTGTTCGTCGCGTAACGCTAACGACAGACGCCTCTCTCACGGGCTGGGGGGCGACCATGAGTGGTCGCTCGTCCCAGGGTCTATGGCAGGAGCATCAGCGGCACTGGCACATAAATCGGCTAGAGATGCTCGCAGTGTTTCTTGCATTGAAACAGTTCCTGCCCGACCTCAGGGGCCACCATGTACTAGTCAGAACAGACAACACGTCCGTGGTGGCCTACATAAACCACCAGGGGGGTCTGAAGTCCCGTCCGTTGGACAAATTGGCACATCGGATCCTCCTGTGGGCCCAAGGGAAGTTGCTGTCAATCAGGGCAGTATATATCCCGGGGGCCCTGAATCAGGAAGCAGACAGCCTGTCGAGACAGGGGCCGAGGCCCGGGGAATGGAGACTCCATCCAGAGGTGGTGGAGCTCCTTTGGAAGGTTTATGGGAAGGCAGAGATAGACCTGTTCGCTTCGGCGGAGAATTCTCACTGCCCGCAGTGGTTTTCTCTGACCCATCCGGCCCCGCTGGGGCTGGATGCCATGGTACAGGAGTGGCCGAGGCTGCCTCTGTACGCCTTCCCCCCGATTGTCCTGCTTCCAGGAGTTCTGGAGAGGGTACGCCGGGACGGGGCCCAGGTACTTCTAGTGGCTCCGAACTGGCCGACCCGAGTATGGTTTGCGGACCTGATATCTCTCCTGGAAGGCTCTCCGATGGAGATTCCGACCAGGAGGGATCTACTCTCTCAGGCGGGCGGGAGATTCCTGCACCCACGCCCAGAGATGTGGAAACTGTGGGCCTGGCCTCTGAGGGGGCTAGGCTCATAGAGGAGGGTCTCTCGGCCGAGGTCGTAGAGACCATCCTACACTCCAGAGCTCCGTCCACAAGGAAGCTGTACGCTTTGAAATGGAGACTTTTCTCAGCATGGTGCAGAGAACGCCAGTGGGATCCAGTTAACTGCCCGGTTGGTACAGTGCTGGAGTTCCTGCAGGAGAGGTTCTCTGCAGGGTTGACCCCCTCCACACTTAAGGTGTACGTGGCGGCCTTGGGTGCTGTCCGCGTCCCTTGCAGTGGAGTGTCTTTGGGAAGACACCCTCTAATTACACGCTTCCTTCGTGGCACATTAAGGTTGAGGCCAGTTATGCACTCGAGGGTCCCGGCATGGGACTTGGCCATTGTTTTGAGGGGCTTGTCCGGACCTCCGTTCGAACCTCTGGAGGAGGTTTCGGATAAGTTCCTCACTCTAAAAACCATCTTCCTTTGGCCATATCATCTCTTAAAAGGATAGGAGATATTCAGTCTCTGTCGGTAGAGCCCTCATGTCTAGAGTTTGCGCCAGGGATGGTGAAAGCATTTCTGCATCCCAGGCCGGGTTATGTCCCCAAGGTTCCTACGAGCCCACGGGGCCCCATCACTCTACAAGCCTTCTGTCCTCCTCCATTTATGACGTCAGACCAGGAAAGGTTAAATCTGCTGTGTCCTGTGAGGGCACTGGATACTTATGTCCACAGAGCTGCCCTGTGGAGAAAAACTGAACAATTGTTTGTTTGCTTTGGACCCCCTAAGAAAGGGGCCCCAGTATCCAAGCAGAGGATGAGCAAGTGGGTGGTCGAGGCCATCTCACTTGCTTATGAAGCTACCGGGCAGCCGTCTCCACTGGCTGTCCGGGCGCACTCAACCAGGGGTATGGCTGCTTCTAAAGCACTTTTGTCGGGGGCTTCCCTCCATGATATCTGTAACGCGGCCGGTTGGTCGTCTCCTTCTACCTTTGTCAGGTTCTACGAACTAGACCTGGCATCTACTGTAGGGGCACAGGTACTCTCGTAACCGTGTGCGCTTCGGCTTCACACATACGAGACACTTGGTCCTATGGCGATGTGGGTATAAGCGTTCTCACAGCGTTTCGACGCAGCTCGAGTTCCCCGAAAGGGAACGTCTCGGTTACGTATGTAACCCTAGTTCCCTGAGGGAACGAGACGCTGCGTCGCTTTGCCATACTCCCGGCGTGTCCGTGATCACTTACTTCAGGCTTTATCAGAAGTTAGTTCCTGTTTGTTTTCACGGACGTTTTATAGCTTCCGGTCGATGACGTCATCACGCCGACGATCGATCTTTTTTCCGATGGAATGGTTCTACAGGCGCTTCACGACGCATTTAAACAGAGGCGTTCTCACAGCGTTTCGACGCAGCGTCTCGTTCCCTCAGGGAACTAGGGTTACATACGTAACCGAGACGTTTTTTATACTTTTTATGTCTTGGCATATGATGATAGACATATACAGAATGTGTTTAATAATAATAAAAATAAAATAATAATAATAAAAATAATTTAATGGGAACTGGGAAGCTCAATGCTTAAATAATTATCCTTATTTAATGAAGAATGATTTTTTACATCAGGTTTGTGTCAGATTCATCTCTTATTGAGCACAGGACCAGAATTTCAATCAAAACTTTATTATACGATTGATGTAAGAGAGAGGTGAGCGAAAACTGCCTCCAATTTTGCAGTCTGAGGCAAGGCTGTATTGAAAACAGATGGTCAAGGCTGTTCTTCTGTAATTAAGCTCTCAGGCCTTTCAGGAGGAGACATGCATTCGAAATGAAATCTCTTGGTTAATAATGCAGCAAACACATAAAACATGGTCCTATAATCACTGTCTGCTTCATCTATTTTGCTCAGAGTCCTGTATTGATTTAGCTGACACGCTTCACGCTGAAAGGACACCAATAAAGAAAAGAACCGATGAAGGAGCAGGCCTCCTCTCTCAAAATATCCCGCCCTTAATGCAGGGCAAAGTCGAGTCATTTCCACAGCTGGAAAGCCAAACAGGTAAGGTATAGGCAAGATAACAGCTTCCTTTCCAGTAGAAAGCTCTTTGTGGGTCAGGGAGAGTTACTGTAAAAAATTAAAAAAAAAACAGCAGTGAGTAATTGGCTGCCTAATGAATTGTATTGGCAGACCTTGTTCTGTGGAGGGTTGAGTGTGTCACAGGGCGTTTGGCTCACACTCAAGGGCGGCGCTTTATTGGCTTCCTCTTCGCTTCTGCGGCCAGCCGTCCTCTGCTGCAATGCAATCGTATGAACCTATGGAAACGTACAGGTGAAATCATTAAAGAACATCGATACTTATATGTTATATATAATGAGGGTACAGGGATACTGACTACAAACTCAACCTTCAAATTCTGTTTAAATATTTTTCTTTAGTATTTCAGCGGAAGTAAGTACACTATTTTTAAATGCAAACAAATAATAAAAAGTACATCCTAACACATATGCATGAAAAAAGACATACAGTAATAATAATTAACGGAAAATTTAAATAGGAATATTAATTAGGTAAACCCCCACCCCACAACTTCTACACAAATGTGCTATCCAGGTAAAAGCAGATAATTGATGCTTGATACACATTAATCATAGAAAAGACATAAAGGGGACCAAACCTTTTTAAACAACAAAATCTTGTCTTTTAGGGTATACCTAATTCTTTCTAAATCTAGTGTGCCAGTCAACTCTGTCAGCCATATTTTAAGAGTTGGAACTTCATTTTTCTTCCAAAAACAAAAGAACAAGTGAGTAAGAGATTACCCCATCCAAAAAAATATATATATATATTGTATCCGTGTAAGTTTCAAAAATCTGAAGTTCTTCCGCAGAGGGCGAGTCCTCGAGTACTGCTATACTCATAAAGGCCAATGTCATGTATACCTGTGGCTGTGTGGAGTATTTTACAAAGTTTTAGAAAAAAATAAGTTAAAATTATTTATAAATAAATGTTTATATTGCTCAAATATATAAAACCAACCAAATATTGTTTTTTTAAATGCCCCCCCCCCAATTATTTCTACTCAGTTTTATTTGTTAGTGTACTGAATGCAGTTACTCAGATCTACTTTTAGATCTATTTTTTACTTACATTTATTCATTTCATACAGTGTATGCAATTGATTTCACTGCTTTCAAATTGAATCAATATTTTTGAGAGTAAAAATGTTTCACCAAAAATAATGAATAAATCATAGTTAAAGGTTTTAGAGTAAGTTATATCGGTGGCTCTATCTGTTACAAATTCTGGCTCTGGCTTCTAGAGACAGCATGGGAGGATATTTGACACTATATTTGGCACGCAAATGTGTCTCATGTGGGGGGCTTTTGGCTCTGAAGTTTGGCCAATCACATATGAAACCTTCCATTGACCGCTGATGCATGTTACAGTTCACTCATAAGAAAAAAAAGGAAATGTTTGTTAAGTAACAGCAAATACAGCATAATTAACTGGTTACATAATGCTAATTAATTTGGCATGCACCCCTTTCTCTTTATTTTTTACAGGAAATGTATCTCTTTTGCATATCTGACATTTAAATATTTATTTAATATTTCAGGCAAATTTATATTCGTTATTAACCATAAAGTAAATATTAATATTGCATAATGGGCAGAACAATTATCCCTAGTTTAATGTGAAAGAATCCATAGATGTCTTAGACATAAATAAAGAAAATGTATTGGCAATACGGATCAATAACTATTTTAAAGAGGTTGATTATGACTATTCACTTTTTTACCTAGTTACTGTGTAATGTTACTGTTTGAGCGTAAACATCTGCAGTTATGACGCTCAAAGTTCAAAGCAAAGGGAGATTTTTCCTTTTATAAAAGTCGCTACAACAAAGTGTAGTCCTAGTGACAACACTAACCCTAAAATGTAAGTTATAACCGTGATTAAAACTAAACTATACTGTTCAGTCTTCATGCAGCAAATGTTCTCTGGCTCCATAGGCATCTCACAACAGTTCCCACACGAGCGATTTATAGATTATCCTGACAGAATATGCTAACCAATAACTTTAAGATAGTTAACTCCACATCAGCTACACAAATTTATCAACTAACCATTCAAAAATGTCCTATTGCATTTTACATGTCACTTCTTCTTGAGTATGTCCATCATTGTCCAACTCCCAGTTTGAACATAAGAGGCTGAAAAGTTTCTGACCTTTTCAGTGCTAACCAAGCGGCAACCTCCCCAGTTTCTGTTGAAGCCAAAAGTGACATTGCAATTCGTCGACTGGCCACTAGGGACAGGCTCCAGAAGGGACCAGAATCTCATTGAGCCCAATGTTAAAATGTCCAACTTTACAGCAGAAAAAAACATGTTTACAGCCTGGTACAAATTGTGGATTTGGTCTTTACAGATAATTTTGACCTTCATGACAACAGTGAGAGGGGTAAATTTTTATTTTTATTTATTTTTTTACTCATTCGTTTACATTATATAAAGCCTTAAAATTCTGCATAATTAAGGTCGTGGCCACTTTGAGTGACAGGTGGATAGCCATTTATTTGCTGTCCATTAGTCATCGTGTCACTTCAGCCATGCCCATGTCCAGCCTCTTTGCTCATTTTCTGTTATCTGGGAATGACGTGTGATGACGCGTTTCCAAGATGGCAACGGCCAGCTCGTCTCTTAGCACCACAGACAATTAAAAAAGCACGTGGTGTCCGTGATGTCACCCATGATTCTGAAGAGCAGTTCTGAAGTGTAAAGTGTAAAAAACGAGCTGGCCATTGCCATCTTGGCAACGCGTCATCACGGTCACCGCCAGGATAACAGAAAATGGGCAAAGAGGAGGGACGTGGGCGAAGCTGAGGTGATGTGATGACTAACAGACAGCGGATAAATGGCTATCCACCTGTCAATCAAAGTGGCTACGCCCTTAATTATGCAGAAACTTAAGGCTTTATATAATGTAAACAAACTAATTATTACAAAAATTCACCCCCTCACAGTTGTCATGAAAAGCAAAATTAACCATATAGACCAAAACCACAATTGTACCTTTTTTCATGGGGCTCAATGAGATACTGCTCCCTTCTGGGAGCTTGTCCCTAGTGGCCAGTCAATGTATTGCAGTTTAAGTCACTTCCATATTGGGGTCAAGATAAACTACAGGAGAATGCCACCATAGATATCCATAATAAAGGCTAGATGTCTCATGCGCGCTGTTGGCCAATGGAAGTCGCCGTCCGCAATTGGCGGCCATCTTGTCACAGGCAGCTCGCTCACTTGTAACAGTGTGTTTTAATGGTGCATGTATTTTTAAATAACCATAACTTGCTCAAATTTCAACCAATTTTCAAACTGTTTCATTTGTTATAAACGTTAGAGATGTAGTTATGCCATGGACTTCAACATGGACTTCAATATGAAAGTAACATTGAACAGAACAGATCGGTGCAATGAATATACACACACACACAAGGTATTTATGTTAAATCAATATATAGGCTATTCCAGAGCTAGCTATAGCATATATATATATATATATATATATATATATATATATATATATATATATATATATATATATATATATATATATATATATATATATATATATATATATATATACACACACACTTTATAATAAGAATATCACTATTATAATAAAATAATTTGTATGTAAAAAAACAAAAAAAAAAACAATAAAAAAAAGACATGCGTACAGATCACTCATCTTACATCAGGTTCCACAGAGCCCGACAGAAAGCTTGCCTGTGACAAGATGGCCGCCGGTATATATATATATATATATATATATATATATATATATATATATATATATATATACAGGTCTTGACATTTACTTTTTTGCTCACCTGCCACCGTGGCATTTTCACTGGCCACAATTTTGCAGTTTGGAAATTACATTGTATATGATTAAAGTGTACTTTGGCATGCCTAAATTACTTGATTTTGAGTCATTTTACTTGATTTTGAAGATTTAAAACCCTTTCAAACTTTCACATGCAGAGTGAGATTTTACTCTACGTTAAATTAAGCTTCGCTACACTGAAGCTACCCCCCCCCCCCTATAGGAAATGTAGCAAGCTAAGCTACAGCATCTTGGCAAAAGTAGTTTACTATATCTAAGCTAGTTTTTATTTATTTAATTTTACATTGAACCAACTTCATTCCAATCAACGCTATCTCTGTGATCAATAAAATTCGATAGACAAAAAAGCAGATAGACATGCATACTTTTTCAGTTCGGCTATTCAAAAATTGTCGAAATCTATTTGGCAACAAAAACATGTGATCCATAATATTAACAAAACCAGGTGTCGAGAGTGTGTGTATGCTCATCTGTAGCCTATGTGTATGATATGTGTTTGCATTTATGCTAAATTTAGACTTGGGCACTTTTGCAGGAAACTAAGTTAATTTACAAATCAACTCAGCTCAGCGTGTGTGTGTGCAGTTTCATTCATTCATATCAAGAGGTGGCCAGGCTGGACCCCGATGCTTTTAATAAGAGGTGTTTATTCAAGAGACACAATAGATTCTTTTAAAACTTGAAGACGATTTCTCTTTTGTCACCGTGCGGATGACGAGCGTGCAACAGCAAACTGAGCGCTCGGAAACAAACGCCAACTACTAGATAGTGCGCGTATCCAGTGTACGTGCCGAACCCGTCTTTCACTGACCAGAAAAAACCTGGTCTAAAGTCAGTGGCGCGTTGCGCGTTGTTCATTATGCTATTTTAAGGGCGCATGCTTGACCAAAATGTATAGCGTGCACAACGCGCATACACTTTGCTCATGAAATCTACACAGATGCAACAGTTATTTTTGCAAATCATAAATTGTTACACTAAAAAAAATATTAACACATTGTGGTATTATACAGTATTGTTCAAAATAATAGCAGTACAATGTGACTAACCAGAATAATCAAGGTTTTTAGTATATTTTTTATTGCTACGTGGCAAACAAGTTACCAGTAGGTTCAGTAGATTCTCAGAAAACAAACAAGACCCAGCATTCATGATATGCACGCTCTTAAGGCTGTGCAATTGGGCAATTAGTTGAAAGGGGTGTGTTCAAAAAAATAGCAGTGTCTACCTTTGACTGTACAAACTCAAAACTATTTTGTACAAACATTTTTTTTTTTTCTGGGATTTAGCAATCCTGTGAATCACTAAACTAATATTTAGTTGTATGACCACAGTTTTTTAAAACTGCTTGACATCTGTGTGGCATGGAGTCAACCAACTTGTGGCACCTCTCAGCTGTTATTCCACTCCATGATTCTTTAACAACATTCCACAATTCATTCACATTTCTTGGTTTTGCTTCAGAAACAGCATTTTTGATATCACCCCACAAGTTCTCAATTGGATTAAGGTCTGGAGATTGGGCTGGCCACTCCATAACATTAATTTTGTTGGTTTGGAACCAAGACTTTGCCCGTTTACTAGTGTGTTTTGGGTCACTGTCTTGTTGAAACAACCGTTTCAAGGGCATGTCCTCTTCAGCATAGGGCAACATGACCTCTTCAAGTATTTTAACATATGCAAACTGATCCATGATCCCTGGTATGCGATAAATAGGCCCAACACCATAGTAGGAGAAACATGCCCATATCATGATGCTTGCACCTCCATGCTTCACTGTCTTCACTGTGTACTGTGGCTTGAATTCAGAGTTTGGGGGTCGTCTCACAAACTGCCTGTGGCCCTTGGACCCAAAAAGAACAATTTTACTCTCATCAGTCCACAAAGTGTTCCTCCATTTCTCTTTAGGCCAGTTGATGTGTTCTTTGGCAAATTGTAACCTCTTCTGCACATGCCTTTTTTTAACAGAGGGACTTTGCGGGGGATTCTTGAAAATAGATTAGCTTCACACAGACGTCTTCTAACTGTCACAGTACTTACAGGTAACTCCAGACTGTCTTTGATCATCCTGGAGGTGATCATTGGCTGAGCCTTTGCCATTCTGGTTATTCTTCTATCCATTTTGATGGTTGTCTTCCGTTTTCTTCCACGTCTCTCTGGTTTTGCTCTCCATTTTAAGGCATTAGAGATCATTTTAGCTGAACAGCCTATCATTTTTTGCACCTCTTTATAGGTTTTCCCCTCTCTAATCAACTTTTTAATCAAAGTACGCTGTTCTTCTGAACAATGTCTTGAACGACCCATTTTCCTCAGCTTTCAAATGCATGTTCAACAAGTGTTGGCTTCATCCTTAAATAGGGGCCACCTGATTCACACCTGTGTCTTCACAAAATTGATGACCTCAGTGATTGAATGCCACACTGCTATTTTTTTGAACACACCCCTTTCAACTAATACAACTAATTGCCCAATTGCACAGCCTTAAGAGCGTGCATATCATGAATGCTGGGTCTCATTTGTTTTCTGAGAATCTACTGAACCTACTGGTAACTTGTTTTCCACGTAGCAATAAAAAAATATACGAAAAACCTTGATTATTCTGGTTAGTCACATTGTACTGCTATTATTTTGAACAATACTGTATATATATATATATATATATATATATATATATATATATATATATATATATATATATATATATATATATATATATATATATATATATATATAAGGACATCTGACAAGTTGGTTTGTCCGTCAAGAACCAGGAAAAAAAATCGACTGAAAAAATAAAAAACTGTTTAACCGACGCTATTTTGGGTGGGTTTCTCCCATCCCCATACAACACAACTTCTCTGTCTTTCACTCCCTTACGAAAGGAAAATATATTTACCAATATATTAGTTGAAATATATTTTAATATATTGTAAATATATGGAATAATATATTGATGGTATTATAAAATATATTAGCCTATATATTCATGTAATATATTGCAAAATATACAAATGATTGCCGCTTTCAATATATTGCAATATATTGAAAGATATAAATATTAATTCCCATATATGTTAATATATTTCCTAATGTATTGCATTACATTTTCCAATATACTGCAATATATTTTTGTTTCGTAAGGGCTGCTCTTACAAGAACATCAGTCACGTCGGCTGTGAACCGCTCTTGGCGTGCGCCTGGTAAATACGCAATAATAATAGCAATCCATAATGGAACTTGCGCACCTGCTTTTAAAGGGAATGTTTGATGACGCTCTGATTGGTTTATTCACGTTACGCCCAAACCACACCTATGAATAATGAAGCTACTTCAGACCAACCCATTTAAGATTTGCGCCGAGCGCAAGAGCCATTTATCCCGCTGGGAAAATAGCAACAGCGCCGAGACCCACCCACAAAGTTACTTGCGCTCCGCGCTTTGACACTTGCTTTTCAGATCGTTAAAATAGGGCCCCTAGCCTTTATTATGGATATCTATGGTTGCCACTTGGTGCTAACACAAGCTCTTGAAGCTCCGCCCTCTTTATGAAAGGGGGCCGGGAGTAGCAAACTCATTTGCATTTAAAGGGGCACACACAAAACAAAACTAGTTGTTTTAAATGCTTAGATGAATTTAGGCATTACAATATTATGTACATAGTGAGAAGAAAATTTGCAAGACGATGACAATAAGTAATGTAAAAATAGGGGAAATGTTCATGCACAATTTGTAAAAGTGAGTAATGCTATATGGGTATGTAGTGGGATACCCCTTTTAGGAAGGTGTTGGTGTGAGTAATTGGATGGCCCCTTTAAGAACGGTGTGTGGACTGCAGGGTTACGTCAGGTAATTACGTACCTATATAAGCACAGGTGAGATTGGTTCCCTCATCTCATTGTATTGATGTGACCTGTTTGTGTAGGTCTAGTATCTCCTTCACTCCTCTGAAAGGTATGTGTTCACTTCGAGGTTCATAGATGGGAGGGAATTATGAATTTGGAATGTGGGTTTTTTTTGGGGGGGGTTTATTCACTAAATTGGTGGTTTTAATGTGGTTGTTTGTGTAATTTTAGATTAGGCGGGTGCGTCCAGGCATTGTTAATGAGTATGTAAGTGTCCTGTACACAAAAGGTAATTTATTTTACTTTTGCCTTACTCTATTTGTGATAAACTGTCGAGAGAGAAGCGTGGGGAGGGAGAAGAGAGCAGACGAAAATGTTTATTTGTTGTTTTACAGAAATTGCCAGCTGCTGCTTTGCTGTGGCTTTAAGTCACGATTCCAGTGTTGGGACGCTGGGCTTTCGCCGTGTGCGCGATCGCATTGAACATCCTTGGTCCGCTATTATCCGGACACCGTTACTGTGAATACGCTGAAACAGCGTCGCCTGGGTTCTGTCGCCACCTGGTGTCCGCCGGTGCAATTTTTTTTATGTTTGGGTAATTGTTTGTACATTGTTTAGATGTGTGTACCTGTGTGTGTGTATTGAAGTGGAATTGAAGTGTGACTTATTGTGTTCACTCTGTTACTTGTGTTCTGTGAAGTTTTTTTTGTTTGTTTACTTTTGTTATTTGGTTGGTTGTTTTATTTCCTTCTTTGACTTCACTTTAATACTGCTCAGTTAAAGAACAGAGAAATTCTGGTGGGGGGGATTTTGGTTTTGTGTATGGTGTTGAGTTGGTTTAAGGAATTAGATTTTTTTCTTTTGTGGTTTGTTGTTTGGGTGGTTTGACTTTTTTTTGTTTCATAATTTGAGCAGTTGTCTTGTGGAAAGATCTAACGTCAAGGAAAGTAACCACCGTTATTTTTATTTTTTTTATTTTTAATATTTATGTGTGAGTTAATTTGAGTTGCTGTATATTCATTTATCATCATTGTTGTTCTTTTTTTTTCTGCTTATTGGTATGTTTGTCCAGTGTAAGGGTGGTCGACTAAGGTGATTTGATCAACCAAAGCCCATTGGGTTGCTGTAACAACAGGACTGGTATTCTCGTCCCCATATGTGAAAGGTTTGGTTAATACCAATTAATGTTGCTTTGGCTTACGCCTACTGAGTGACATTTTAGCATAAAGTGTTTTATTATTGCTGATGTTGAGCTCAATGTGTTTTTAGCAATTTTTGAGAAATAAATTGATTTGTGGTATTGTCTCTGCTTGTCCCATTTCATTCAATTGAAAAGCCTGTTATTGTGAGGGTCCTTAGTATGGGCCTTATTAGTGTAGGTTGAGATGGCGCCCATCACATTTGGCGTAGTCGGGCAGGGTTTGTAAGAGACAAGCAGAGACTTCCACAAAAAAAAAAAAAAAAAAAAAAAAAATTGTATGTTCTAATGTGGGAGGGTGTTTTCGTTACAGCAAAGCAGTAGCTGGTAAGACGCAGACTGGACTGTGGTAGTGGATTAGACTCGGGTTAAGTGGTAAGGCTTCATTTTGTTTTTTTTCCTCTCCCTCTCCTTTCCTTGGGATCTGGTGGACATGGAAGCAGAATTGGAGGAGTTGCGAAAACAGGTGCAGTTACTGAAGGGAGAGAATGAGCGGTACCAACAACAGGCAGGTCAGGCTGTGGGAGTGGCAGGCCCGTCAACTGCATCTGTTCCACCTGCCCCTAGCCCTATAGTGGAACGGGTGGTTTATGTCCCTAGGGAACGGAGGGGTCGCATGTTTAGTGGCAGAGGGGAAGATAATGTTTTTGAGTGGGTGGAAGAGATACAAGCTTGCTTACGGGTCCGACATCTGCCTCTGGTCGAACAAACCTTATTTATTTTTGACCATCTAGAGGGTCCGGCCAAGAATGAGATCAAGTATA
The DNA here is from genome assembly GCF_024679245.1 of Pseudorasbora parva. Classification (NCBI taxonomy): domain Eukaryota; kingdom Metazoa; phylum Chordata; class Actinopteri; order Cypriniformes; family Gobionidae; genus Pseudorasbora; species Pseudorasbora parva. The sequence continues at coordinate 23,547,646 of NC_090175.1, forward strand.
GGGCAAGGGAGGATAGGGAGACGCCAGAACAGGTCTTCGCAATCTTAAAGGAACTGTATGGGTGTCCACAGTCCTATATTGCCCTGCAGCAAAACTTCTTTTCCCGTAAACAGCTGGAGGGAGAGTCTTTGCAGGAGTATTCCCATGCCCTTTTTGCATTAATGGATAAAATGGTACAGCAGACCCCAGGGGGTATGACTAATTCAGTGGTTCTACTTAGGGATCAGTTTGTAGAGCATGTGCTTGATGGTGGCTTGCGACGGGAGCTGAAACGTTTTGTTAGATTAGACCCTGAATCCACTCTTTTGGATGTTCGTAAAGAGGCCATTAGATGGGTGGAGGAGGGGTTTCATTATGAGATGAGGGGGAGGAGTCATTCAGTTCCAGCTTCTTCTGCTCTTCAGTATAGAGTGCAGGGACGAATAGATTCTTCTGGTCCATCGGACACTAATGTTTCAGAGCTGACTGAATTGAAGAAAATGATGAGGGCCCAGCAGGAACAACTTGATGAACTGACTCGAAGTTTACAGCAAATGCAGTCTCAGAACGTAGGCAGCTATCCTAGGCGGCTGGGCCCTATAATTTGTAGGCGATGCAATCAACCTGGGCATATTGCTCGGAATTGTACATTAGGACAAACTCCATTTCGAGACCAGCAAGTTCGTTTATCAAACAGTGGTGTAATGCCTTCTAATGGGCAGGCGGAAAACTGCAACCCTCTGAACTGATGAGCCACAGTTCAGAAGGGATAGGGCCTGGCTCAGTGGCTTCTGCCCCCAGTCGTAATGGACTTTCCACATTGTTAGGTAAATGCCCCTCTGTTGTAGTTAATATGGGTGGTGTTAATGTTCCATGTTTATTGGATACAGGCTCCATGGTAACCACCGTCACAGAGAGTTTTTTTCTAGCACATTTTGAACCCTGGGGTAAGGAAAGGTTGAATGACTGTGGATGGTTACAGCTTCGGGCTGCTAATGGTCTATCTATTCCGTTTGTAGGCTATTTGGAGCTAGATTTTGTTATCTTGGGTAGGCACATTTACAACAAGGGTGTCCTGGTCGTAAAGGACCCTCCCCAGGTCCTTTCAAAGTCAGGGTTGCCAGGTCTATTAGGGATGAACGTGATAGGGGAGTGTTTTCAGGAGTTGTTTAATCAACATGGCCCAGACTTGTTTGATCTCCCTATAGTAAAAGAAGTTCCAGCATGGACATTGGCAATGCAGTATTGTCAGAGTGATGGCTTTCGGCAGCAGGAACTCACTGGGGGGCCAGTTCGTGTTAGAGGTAGACAAGTAGTCCGTATTCCAGCTAATTCTTTGCAATTTGTCCCAGTTACTTGTGCTGCGCAGTGTGGGTTCCTGTCCATGGCTCTCTACGAGCCCTTGAGTGCAGGGAATCCCCTTCCATCTGGCCTACTGGCATCCATATCCCTGGTTCCAGTGAGAGGTGGTATTGCTAAGGTCCCTATGGTTAATATAAGCGAACTTGATGTCTTCCTGCAACCACGTCTAGTGGTGGGAACGTTGTGCCATGTCCAGCCAATTAGCTGGCCAGAAGTCATTGCTACTCGTCCTGGCGCGACTGATGACCCGCAGGCCGTAGTCTCCTCCCAGGTGGGATGTGTCAGTGGGGTAGAGGAGGTGATCCAAAATATGGATCTGTCGTACCTCTCTGTAGGGGAGCAGAGTCAAGTGAAGGGTCTGTTAAGTAAATATAGGTCTGTATTTTCAGAAAACGATTCTGATTTGGGATGTACCAACTTGATTACACATGAGATCCCATTAGTGGATTCTGCCCCTATTCGACAGCGGTATCGTCGTATCCCTCCATCTGATTATGCTGCGGTCAAAGAACATGTGCAACAATTGCTTGCAAGTCAGGTGATCAGGGAAAGTAGCAGTCCCTTTGCTTCCCCCATAGTCGTGGTTAAGAAGAAAAATGGTAGTATACGGCTGTGTGTCGATTATAGACAGTTAAATCAGAGGACCAGGAAGGATGCCTTCCCATTGCCCCGCATCGAAGAGACCTTGGATGCCCTTTCTGGGGCTCAGTGGTTCTCGACTATAGATTTGGTGAGTGGGTATAACCAAGTCCCTGTGGCAGAGCAAGACAAGAGTAAGACCGCTTTCTGCACACCCTTCGGGCTATTCGAGTTTAATCGGATGCCCTTTGGGTTGTGCAATGCCCCAAGTACATTCCAGCGATTAATGGAACGCATGTTTGGGGACCAACGATTCCAAACATTGCTGCTGTATTTGGACGACATTATTGTCTTCTCGACATCAGTAGCCCAACATCTAGAGCGCTTGGAGTTGGTGTTCAGTCGCTTGCAGCAGGAGGGGTTGAAGGCTAAGCTAGAGAAGTGCTGTTTTTTCCATCAGGAGGTCCACTACTTGGGGCATGTGGTCTCAAAAGAAGGAGTTTCTACTGACCCAGATAAAATTCGCACCGTTTCTGAGTGGAGGCGGCCTAGCAACGCTGCAGAGTTAAGATCTTTTTTAGGCTTTGTGAGTTACTACCGGCGCTTTGTAGAGGGATTTGCCAAGCTGGCTGCCCCTCTGCATCGCCTGGTGGCAGAGTTGACCGGCACAAAGAAAAAGAGGGGTTCGGGTAGACCCATAGAGAGCTGCTGGACTCCAGAATGTGAGCAAGGGTTCCAGTGTCTCAAGGAGAAATTGGTAACTGCTCCGGTGTTGACATATGCTGATTTTGCTAAGCCTTTTGTCCTTGATATTGATGCTAGCCATTTGGGATTGGGGGCTGTGCTTAGTCAGGATCATGGTGGGAGGTTACGGCCAGTAGCTTATGCTAGTCGAGGGCTTAGGCCTACAGAGAAGAACATGGAGAACTATAGCTCCATGAAACTAGAATTTCTTGCCCTTAAATGGGCAATGGCAGAAAAGTTTAAGGATTATCTTCTGGGCCATCATTGCACAGTCTATACAGATAACAACCCATTGAGCTACCTGAATTCAGCAAAGCTGGGTGCCACTGAGCAGCGCTGGGTGTCACAGTTGGCAATTTTTGATTTTGAAATAAAGTACCGCCCTGGTCGGGTTAATGGAAATGCCGACTCATTGTCAAGGCAGTATTCCTCTGGGATTTTGTCACAGTCCTCTGGTACACCACTGCCTGAAACACTCCGCACAAGTGACATCCGCCAGGGGGTAGATAGTGGGCTGATAGGGGTGGAGCAGCATGTGATTGCTGCCTTCCCAGTCCGATCTAGGCAGGAGCTCCAGCAGATGCAGTTGGGGGATCCAACTTTGAAGGTATTTCTTGATTTTTTTTCCCGGAGTAAGTACCCATCTAAGATGGAGCGGCAGTCAATGTCTAGGTTGGGGCTGGAACTCTTGCGTCAGTGGGGCCGGTTGTTCATTAAGGAAGGGTTGCTGTACCGTCGCCTCCAACTTCCTGATGGCGGGGAGGAGATAGATCAACTGGTATTACCAGAGGTTTTATGGAACGAGGTTTTTAGGCAGTTACACAATGGACATGGCCATCAAGGCAGGGAACGAACCTACGAGTTAATTCGTAGGAGATGCTATTGGCCAAGCATGAGTGCCTATGTCCAGGAGCATTGTCAGAACTGTAGGCAGTGTACCATCTCAAAGTCTAGTTATCCAGTGGCTCGGGCCCCTATGGGCCACCTGTTGGCAGCCAAGCCTAACCAGATATTGGCCGTTGATTTCACCTCTTTAGAACCATCTAGCGATGGCCGGGAGCATGTTCTAATTATGACGGATGTATTTTCTAAATACACATTGGCGGTGCCAACTAGGGACCAGAGGGCAACCACGGTAGCCAGTGTCCTTGTCCAGGAGTGGTTCTATAAGTTGGGTGTGCCAGCCAGACTTCATTCCGATCAGGGTCGGAATTTTGAGAGTGCAGTGATATCCCAATTGTGTCAACTTTATGGGATTCAGAAGACTCATACGACCCCATATCACCCTCAGGGTAATGGGCAGTGTGAGCGCTTCAATCGAACACTGCACGATCTTCTCCGTTCCCTTCCAGCCGAACAGAAACGTTCCTGGACTCGACATTTGGCACAGGTGGTTTTTACATATAACACCACTTGCCACCATACCACGGGTGAGTCTCCTCATTTTTTAATGTTTGGACAGACTCCACGGTTGCCTGTAGATTTTCTCCTGGCAGGGGTGGAAGACCCTACCCGGGGTAGTGTGGAAGATTGGGTGGTTACGCACCGGGAGGGGCTAAGAGTAACCTATGGAAGGGTAAAAGCCCGTCTGGAAGCAGCGGCAGAACAGAGGAAGACCCTGTATGATCAGACAGTAAGGGGTCAACCCTTAATGGAGGGCCAGTTGGTACATTTGCGTGAGTGTGGAGTTCGAGGCCGGAATAAGATTCAAAATCATTGGTCGTCTGCCCTGTATAAAATTGTGAGAGCTCCCCGAGAAGGTGGACAGGTGTATAGTGTATCGCCATTGGATGAGCCATCTCGTGTTAAACATGTACATAGGTCTTTGTTGAAGCTGGCTCCTGAACCAGTACAGCAGGTTTATCATATGGATTTGGGGCTTCAAGGACAAGATTTTGGGGAACATTTGTGCGATGGGGACCCTGTGATAGTGGTTACTGAGCCTTTACCGCCTACCCATATAGATAATGCTTTGGTGGAAATAGTTCCGAATGCGATAGCTGGTCGTACTCTTCCCTTGGCCTCGGTTCCAAATTCAGAGGTTGGAGAGCCCTCTGTCGTGGGGGCAGAGGACTTGCGGAGATCAACTAGAAGCACAGCAGGGAAGCACTCAAATCGTTATCATTTACCTAGGACCCTCATTGGTAATGTATCTGCTAGTGTATCTATACGGGCTGAGAACTCCCTCCCAGAACACAGTGTGGAAAGCCCTTTTCGTCCTTGGCTGTAGAAGTTTTAATCATTGGGACAATGATTGAAAATTTGGGGGTAGATTGTAGTGGGATACCCCTTTTAGGAAGGTGTTGGTGTGAGTAATTGGATGGCCCCTTTAAGAACGGTGTGTGGACTGCAGGGTTACGTCAGGTAATTACGTACCTATATAAGCACAGGTGAGATTGGTTCCCTCATCTCATTGTATTGATGTGACCTGTTTGTGTAGGTCTAGTATCTCCTTCACTCCTCTGAAAGGTATGTGTTCACTTCGAGGTTCATAGATGGGAGGGAATTATGAATTTGGAATGTGGGGTTTTTTTGGGGGGGGTTTATTCACTAAATTGGTGGTTTTAATGTGGTTGTTTGTGTAATTTTAGATTAGGCGGGTGCGTCCAGGCATTGTTAATGAGTATGTAAGTGTCCTGTACACAAAAGGTAATTTATTTTACTTTTGCCTTACTCTATTTGTGATAAACTGTCGAGAGAGAAGCGTGGGGAGGGAGAAGAGAGCAGACGAAAATGTTTATTTGTTGTTTTACAGAAATTGCCAGCTGCTGCTTTGCTGTGGCTTTAAGTCACGATTCCAGTGTTGGGACGCTGGGCTTTCGCCGTGTGCGCGATCGCATTGAACATCCTTGGTCCGCTATTATCCGGACACCGTTACTGTGAATACGCTGAAACAGCGTCGCCTGGGTTCTGTCGCCACCTGGTGTCCGCCGGTGCAATTTTTTTTATGTTTGGGTAATTGTTTGTACATTGTTTAGATGTGTGTACCTGTGTGTGTGTATTGAAGTGGAATTGAAGTGTGACTTATTGTGTTCACTCTGTTACTTGTGTTCTGTGAAGTTTTTTTTGTTTGTTTACTTTTGTTATTTGGTTGGTTGTTTTATTTCCTTCTTTGACTTCACTTTAATACTGCTCAGTTAAAGAACAGAGAAATTCTGGTGGGGGGGATTTTGGTTTTGTGTATGGTGTTGAGTTGGTTTAAGGAATTAGATTTTTTTCTTTTGTGGTTTGTTGTTTGGGTGGTTTGACTTTTTTTTTGTTTCATAATTTGAGCAGTTGTCTTGTGGAAAGATCTAACGTCAAGGAAAGTAACCACCGTTATTTTTTTATTTTTTATTTTTAATATTTATGTGTGAGTTAATTTGAGTTGCTGTATATTCATTTATCATCATTGTTGTTCTTTTTTTTTCTGCTTATTGGTATGTTTGTCCAGTGTAAGGGTGGTCGACTAAGGTGATTTGATCAACCAAAGCCCATTGGGTTGCTGTAACAACAGGACTGGTATTCTCGTCCCCATATGTGAAAGGTTTGGTTAATACCAATTAATGTTGCTTTGGCTTACGCCTACTGAGTGACATTTTAGCATAAAGTGTTTTATTATTGCTGATGTTGAGCTCAATGTGTTTTTAGCAATTTTTGAGAAATAAATTGATTTGTGGTATTGTCTCTGCTTGTCCCATTTCATTCAATTGAAAAGCCTGTTATTGTGAGGGTCCTTAGTATGGGCCTTATTAGTGTAGGTTGAGATGGCGCCCATCACAGGTAGAAAGGCCTTTCTGTATCACAAACTAAACTCAGTCAGTTAGAACTGAGAACCCCCTTAGACTTAAACTTGGAGAGTATTAGAATTTGTTATTTCCATCACAGTAAAATGTAATTAGGTGGCGCAAAACAAAAACAAAGTAAATTTAAACACAGTTTTTAGCATAGTGGGCTATATGAACATTAGAACCCATGTCCCAGTATAGGTGGCAACCATATTGCGAACAAAAGACTTTGTATCCATTGCTCAGAGGCGAACTCAGATTGCAACATGTTATAGTCATTTTACCTACTGTACGATCCAATCAAAGATTCACATCAAATGCTTTACAATATAATTGTAGGTCTGACGCTGAACGGTATTCCGAGAATGTGGTAATTACTGCTAATTAAGTTACTGCTGTGAAAATGCTGATTGTGTCTGTGGGATAAATTATTTAAATTTAAATGTGGTGGCATTAAGCATGCATTTAGTGCATTGTTGACCCTGAGCACAGTTTGACAGCTGAAGAATGATAGGACAGCTCGTCTGCTGAGCACTGAGAAACAATGTACACACAGTCATTACAGAAGGCATGAAAAGCCATGCCTAATTGTCTCTCCTGGGGTGAAGCCATTGGGCTTCAGATGCACAGAGGCTTGTTCTCTCCATTCTAGGGTATAAACATCATTTTGAATGCACCAAAAGACAAAAATAGCTAATTATAGAAAACATTTATGGTCAGGGAATGATTAGCATGCTTAATATGCTCCAGGATGCATGTTTCCATTTTAAGTGATGCAAAATAACCCAAGCAGACTGATGTGGATCAGGAATAGCTTTTCCCCCATTTTTATTTTCAGTGAGGTCTGGTGTTGAGTAGATTGGATCAGGTTGAGTTATGCCCTTAGCAAAAAAGTTAGAATAGAATCCAGACTTCCAGAGAGCAATAACAATACATCAGGCTACCAGAAATGGTGGATGTGAAGAAGGGCAAATAAAAAACCATTACTAAAGACAAGAATGTGATATATAGGATGACAATTTATTATGTTGAGGTCTAAGAGATGCATGTGCTAAATTCTATGGCAGATGGGATTCTGTGTTGCCTATTCTGTCAACACAGAGGGCAACAGTAAGTCCTTTTGAAGGTGAAAGCAGTTATTATAATTTTTTTTTTATTTTTTTTTTATGCATGCAATTAAATTAAGGAGTGCCGTTTAATCAGATATGTATTCTAGCTGTCAAATAAAGAGGTTTCACAAATTGGCCCCTTTACTGCACACTAAACTTTTAATTAACATTGCCGCAAAAGAGATGCACATATAGTTGAGGTACATTCGATTCAAACACTCTATAGAGCAAAGTAACACCCTTTTGTTGGTTGATTGCCATTAACTTGGTAGGTCCTACTAGTAGATGTCGTAACTACAATATGTGATTCATATTTTTCTAATGACATCCATTAAAATGAGCTAGGCAGTCTGATTTTGTGTAGTGCTTACATATTTCAGTAACATGTCACCCTATAATAAATGTGCATATGTAAATGTGTATACACGTGTGTGTGTGTGTGTGTGCGTGTGTGCGTGCGTGCGTGTGTGCGTGCGTGCGTGCGTGTGTTTGTGTGTGTGTATATTTACATAAGCACATTTGTTATACTATATAGGGTGATATGTTCCTAGCAAAAAATCTCAGACTATCTCCTTTTAATTAACGGTCAATCGTGAAACATACAAAAATATTTTTTACATCCGTGCTGAACAAACAGTTTACAACAGCTTAATATTACTATGGCAGTGGCTATTTGCACATGGTATGCCATTTACACTAAGTGCAAATAGCGATAGATGATAATGTTAATAGCAACTATACTTATTCTCACTCAGTGAAAACAACATATTTTCTTAGCATTAGAGGATATTTACACTAAGTTCAAAAAGCTGTAGATGCTATTTAAGTGAAAATTTACACCATATAAAAGTAGCAGTTCTTTGCAATATAAATAGTAATTACATGCAATTTATCCTTTATTTTGACAGATACTATTTGCATCTCAGTATTGTTGTATATTAACATGATGCAATAATAATATAGAGTGTAAATTAATATATTTATTTAAATTAGTAAATCGATGCCACCTTAAAGGGGCAATAAAAGCCCTCCCTAAACCCACCCCTAACCCTACACAATAAATGCTTTTAGTATTAATAAACATTTCGGTATGCACTTTATTTCCACATTTAGATAATTGTATTATGTTTTTCCTCATATTTTTATTGAAAGTAAATGCTTTTCCATTGTGATTTGTGATGAGAAAAGAGAGAAGAGCAAACTCTGCAAAAGGCTGATTTGAACCCGGCTTGATCGCGTCAAAACAACGATATGTTCACCATACACTGCTGATTGTACCACTGAAGACGTTGAATTACAAGTAGGGGTTTTTATGTTGTTTTGCACAGCCAGGCATTGTTAGCTAGTGCGAATAGCACTTGCCAACAAGGCACGCTATTTGCACTTGGTGTGAAAAGACACTTCATATTTTGGCTTTATAGGTCAAACTTTACCATAAGGTTCAATTTGTTAACATGAGTTGTTAACAATAAATAGTTGTACACTGTAAAAAAAAAATATTGTTGGTAAAAAAGTAAGTAGCTTGGTGACAAATCATAAAAATAGCACAATTTGGTATGTTTCACTACGTCTTCACAAATAAAACACACACAATTTCCCAATATGCTTACAAAATATTTTTATAATATTTGAAAAAAGGTTGTCGATTCTCAAAAATGTTCATTGCATTAACTCAAATTTTAAATTTCAATGAACTCAACATTTTAATGCAACCAGGTAACTTATTTAAAAAAAAAAAATTTGTTTTACAGTGTACTTAACATTTTAAACATTAAGAAAGTTCGATAAATACTTAATGTAGAAAAAAAAAATAGATCATGTTCAACACGACCACATGGTAATGCGTATCAATAGTACGAGTGTGCAATCTCGTGGAACGTACCAAAATAAGTTTTGGCGTGCAAATGCTACGCAGTTTTTCACATGCATATGATATAAACTTTATGGCGTGCATATGACAAGCTCTTGGGTAGGATTAGGGTGGTAAAGTGCATATAATATGCACGCGAAAAACCACGTACCATTATGCACGCCAAATCTCATCTTGTACTATTTATATGCATTTTTGTGAGATCAGGCTCATGATGTTAGTTAATGAAACCTTATTGTATTGTGTTACCAATTTATATTATGTAAAAGTTTATTTAATCAACTGCCAAAGGAATGAGAATCCTAGCTTTCTCTATTTTGTCATAGTTATTGTACTGTAGTTTCATCAATCAATGAACTAAATCAATGAACAATCCAAACCTAGCCATTACAGTGATCCAACTCATCCAGCATCCCTAATCATCATAATTAGCACCATCTAACTAATTTCAGAGTAGAAAATGATTGATTTTCTTTTTTAAAAATTTTGTATCTACAATGCAAATAAGGCAGGAAGTCTCTGGATCTGTAGGCAAACAACTCCTTCAGAGTAGGATAAAATGTTATGTGATGACTTAGCAGGGATTTAGTCACCAAACACCCTGAACTTTTACGAAGATAAAACACATGGACACAATTAAATGCTTTTGCTACAGAAAGTCAGAAGGTTTAATTGAGTCCCATGCGGATACAGACTCCCCGAGCATTGCTTTCTTTGGGTTAACCACACTTAAGAAAGGATCAACAAAAGCAGAGCTCAAAGAAATTGGTGTCGTTAGCTTTTTTAATATGGTCCAAGGGAAATTAAAAATGGATTGGTTTAAAACGTTTTTTTATTTTTTTTTATTTTTTTTCCAAGGAAGGCACTTTGAAGAAGTACACAGTAATGACCGATAACATATAAAAGTGTCAAAACACAGAATACACATAATCTTTCTACCAGAACAGATCCATATAACGGATAGTATGTTGGTGAATTTTGTTAAATGTGATACTACTGTGCATCTCAGGGGTGTTGAGGTTTTCCTAATAATGAAAAAGGACTGCTGCCTCAAAAACAGCAGTCACATCATGCTTATTTTACCAACAAAATTGCTTTGTAATAGTATATTTGGAGCCAATATTCCAGTGGGGACAATTTAGCCCTTCAGGCGAATGAACTGCAGTGAAATGAGAGCCTGAAGTGTGGGAGGAGACCACTGGGCTCATTTCAGAGGAGATGAAGGTATGACTTTGCCTCTGATGTATTGATGTTGAAGTTTATTGCTTTCTCAAGCTGTTCTAGGCAAGCACTGGATGTGGAGAGTGATTTTTTTCATTCTTATATGTCCACAGGTTCATAAAAACATAAAGGAAGGTGCACATAGTTCAAAACTTAGTTCACTCTCTCAGCAAGTAGTACATGTAATTTAACACAGAGCAATTTGGGTCGATTTTTTTTGTTCATTTCTGTTTAATACTGAAGCATGTAATTTATTCCTGTCTCAAAGCGCGCCATAAGGGAAGATTCATCATCAGCTGTGCAATAATGCTTCTTTCAAATGTAATACTGTCCTGTGGTTTATCCTCTGAAACTTATTAATAAAAGCAAGGGCAAGCTAAAAATTTATGGTTGTGTTTATGTTCCCGGGTGAATAGAGCAAAAGATGGGAATATTTTGGTTTTACTCATCTGTCAAAATCTCAGTGACAGTGACTATAAATCAAATGCAAATTTGCCTGACATTGGACTGGGCCTGAAACGGTCTTAAAATTCATAGGGAGAAAAACTGCCTCCAGAGACATCTTATATCCTCATTAAACTCTCCAACATTGATCTTTTTCATTTCCCCTTTTGAGAGCATAGCTGCTCGCTAGAAAAAAGAAACACATGTTGAATAGATCTGGATTACAAGAGCTTTAGTTTTCTGAAACATAGGTGCCCAGCTCCCTAAAAACATGAAAACGACTAAGTGTAGCTGATGTAGTAGTTATGCCGATTACAAAATGCATCTGTAACATGAAACACTACATGCCTTCAAACTTCTCATTCTTAAAATTATTACAGCATATTCAAAGGTATCACTTCAATAATAATAAAAAACCTAACTTGGCTAATACATACATAACAAAACAAAGGAAGCATTAAATCGATCAACAGTGACAGTTACTGACACAGGTTGTGAGGGCGAGACTAAACACACAAAGATCAAGGTTAACAGGCTTTAATATCCCAAAAATTGCACAAAATTCACACAATGTACACGTTGACGAGAACCAACAAAGACACACAACCTTAATCCAACTTAACTGGTGGAGATAAAACACACACACACATCTGAACACAATGACTAAGTCAATTGATTGGCTAATGTAAATGGAGCGACAAAGACTCCATTGGCCACGAATGATGAGCCTGATGACCTCATGTGATGATGGTGTGGGTCTGGAGGTCAGAGGGTGAGCTGGAGCAAATCAGGGTGGTGGCGGAGCATGTCGTAGTCAAAGGGGTGGAGGGCAAAAGAGCAGTGGCCCGTAAGTCCTAAAGTACAGGTGTGGTGAGGTCTGACCCAGGTGGATCCTCCTGACCGAGGGAATGACGATGATCTAAGCTGGAATCGGCATAAACGAATAGGGAGATAGAACAACTTAAGGCTGAGGAGGAGCGAATTCTGATGAGGTTGTAGGTGGAGTCGTGGGCTACTCTTGCCCAGGCAAAGATGGTTGTCAGCTGGCTCAGAGTGGATCCTCATCACTGAGAGGCAGAGCAGATACAGAGAAAATGGTGGGAGATGGTGACAAGTGGGTGGCAGGAATGACTGATGACGAGGCTGGAGAGAAAGAAACAGAGGGCCAAATTCTTCAAGGTGATTGGAAGAGATGGTGGGAGAAGAAGGCTTGGTGGAACTAGGGGGACAGATAAAGAATCTTAAAACTGAAGGTCCAAATGTTGTGCTGCCAGAGTTTGGCTCTCAGTGGCAGGAGGGTGGGCGGGGCTTTCCTCTTTTCCCTGCAATTGCACACAAGATCCAGGAAATCTTCTAGGTGTTCGGTCTCCCTGCTCAAGGCATTTTTTTTTTTTTACAAAACACAAAATGGAGATGAAAAAAACAAACAAACAATCTGTCGCTCATGATCCAGGGTTAATTTGCTTAAGAGGTATTCAGATGCATGTATAATATAAAATACAAACAATAAAATCCTTATTTTTGGTGAATAAAGATCACTTATTAAAACGAAAAGATTGAAAAAATGATTGCACAACCACCAAATAGGTGGTGATGTGCACTTAGTAGTTAATGTAAATTGCCATTAAACAAAAGCAGAGGAAATATAATGGCATGCTTCTTCTTAGCATCTGTTTCCATGGTAAATCATCGATTCGTCACTTTGTTGAGAATGGCTTGTGTGTTAACTGGGAAAATACTCTAGGTTGTCTGAACTTACTCCGGGACTCGTTTTTGAAACCAGTATACCTTGAGTAAGCAAGGTTTGGGTTAATCAACCAAGAGTTTAGGGTATATGTGACGGTAAGTTAACCTTGCTTTCTGGAATACCCCCCAGGTAAGTGATGAGAAAAAACAATTGAATGTGAAGTCACACTTAATGGAGGAGTCTTTGTTTCTTTTCAGAATGGCTAGATGAGCACACAGATGATGAACAGTCTGATGGATCGACAGACTGAGGAAGACGAAGAAGGTAAGTATCACAGGTAGGTAGTTGGGTAGATACATTCTCTTGCAGAGACTGATGACAACAAGTGTATGTGTGCTTTTGAAAAGTATTTGATGAGGGTGTGACAGGTTGATATTCTGGTGATTGTGAACGAGTGAGTAGAGCTGAAGGACCTGAAGGTGCTGATGACATGATGGCTGAATCTGACACCTCAGCACCAAATCAGCATATTAGAATGATTTCTAAAAGATCATGTGACAGTGAAAACTGGAGGTTTGGCGGCTGAAAATTCTACTTTGACATCACCACAAGAATAATTACATGTAAAGCAGCACCCGGTAGATTTTGCTCTGGGGTCCCCCTACAGTTGGGAAAAAGTATTGTCCTCTACTACTGTCGTAAACTCTATCATCCTACATCAGGGGGTGCGCACTATGATGAGCGGGTGCATTTGTTGTTTCAAAAACAGCTTACCAGACCCAAACAATTGAACAGTATGAAATCACGTTGACATAACCTCTTATGAGAATTTCCTATATTATTTTGCTTTCAGAAAAGAATGCATCACGGAACAGAAAGTCTAAATGTATAGCATCAAAGTTTTGTTTTGGGAAATAATTAAATTAAAATATCGATTTAGCCACTTTGTGCCATTACACAAGACACAAATAGTGGTACACTTTCAATAGGCACAATGGTTTTTACACACAGCATGTTGGGTTTATATATATATATATATATATATATATATATATATATATATATATATATATATATATATATATATATATATATATATATATATATATATATATATATATATATATATATATATATATATATATTCTATCCCCTAACACTAAAACTACCATAAAAATTGTATTAAATAAAAACCTATTTTAAATTAAACTAAATAAAAACTATTTTCAAAAACCCTCACTTAGTATGATTTACAGTCAAACCAAAATTTATTCAGATACCTTGAATATGTTCCCACATTATCACAGTTTTTTCACCATAGTTAGAAAATTGTAAAAAAAAAAAAAAAATGACAATATCTCTGTCCGAAAGTTAAACTGAATTTTTTTATTAGATAGATAGATAGATAGATAGATAGATAGATAGATAGATAGATAGATAGATAGATAGATAGATAGATAGATAGATAGATAGATAGATAGATAGATAGATAGATAGATAGATAGATAGATAGATAGATAGATAGATAGATAGATAGATAGATAGATAGATAGATAGATAGATAGAATTTTACTGGTAGTCTACTGAATGAAGAATTTATATTTTGGGTAAAACAAGTCATAGTTTACATTATTTTGCCATCTTCACTTGCATAAGTGAACTATTGTGTCATGCACCCACTAGTAAAAAATATATCTGGTGTCTGAATAATTTTTGGTTTGACTGTATAAGCAATTTTCCTCATGGGGACTAAAAAATCTCTATTGTAAAGGACAAGGATTTTGGATATTTCCATCTTTGTGGGGATATTTTTTTCCTTATGATCTAGGGTTTACCTGAACGACATACTTTTATTTAGTGTTCATATCTATTTGTTACATCTCACAGGAATGGTGTCTCTCAACTGCAGCAGGTGATGGATGATTTCTGACATCTCTTTATCTAACTCATCCTATTTCTCTTCATGTCTTTCTTCTTTCCTGTCACAACCACGACGGCATGGTGATGCATCACGGCAGCATAAACAGATGCCAGCACATAGAAACATACATTTGCAAAAGCACATAGACACACAAAGTTCAGTGAAACAACCCTCATATACTGCATGCAGAGTAAAGAAGGATCGAACCCATTAATAATACTTATTTTAAAAAATGCACACTTAAAATGTGTTTGATTAAACAGCAAAATCCCCAGAGTTAAATTAACTCTACTCAGAGTGCATATGGTCCCTCTCTACATAGAGTTAAAATAACTCTGAATCAGTGTTAAAGTTAATGGGATAATTAAGTGATTAATTAAGAGATGATTAAGCATTAGCGATGAACACCTGATGATAACAAGCAGAACCAGTGAAGGAAAGAGAAATACAAGAAATACAACTGACTTCAGCCACAGCTTTAGATGAAATCAACTGAATATAAAATGACATTACATTTCTAAAGATATCAGTAGAAGAGGATTGAACAACTTTTTAAAATAAACAAGCATTACCACCTTCACGCATTACTAACCATATTTACTTTTTTTCCGTCAGATGTCTACAGAGAATTTTATTGAGAATCAACAAAGGTCTAGAAGATTATGTTTTATTGTTTGGTTACCATTATGGTGATCAGTGTTTCCTGTAGTTGGGCAATTTGACTCAAATTTTTATGTCCGTTTGTGGTCTTTGTGACAGTTTACCAGAACACATAAAATAAAGATGATCAGGTGATATGGTTATATATTTTAGCATATAAATATCAACAATGGTGAAATGTTTCATGACGCAATGCATGCTGGGCAGAGTCTTGCACGGGTCCGATTTGGTAAATCCATTTTCCGACACTAATTAAAATCCGCACCGACCTGACCCGCTTAAAATAGAACCGACACCCGACCCACACCTGAAATAAAATCAGTTTAGCATATAACATTATATAGGCCTACACATTTATTGCCAGGTCATAAAAAAGTAATTACAGCACCGTGCCACGTCTTTAATATTCAAACACATTATTTTCATTTACATTTTACATTTACATTTAATCATTTAGCAGACGCTTTTATCCAAAGCGACTTACAAAAAGGGGAGAGCAATAGAAGCAACGAAACAAACAAGGCCAACAACATGCAAAAGCTGTAAGAAGTCTCAGTTAATTAGCACAGTACACAAACTTTTTTCTTTTTTTTTTGGACAAACAAACACAAAATGTAATTGGATAGTTAAGTGCTAGTCTTTATTGGTCAGGTGCAAGTGGAAAAGATGTGTCTTAAGATGTTTTTTAAAAATCGCTACAGATTCGACAGCACGAATTGAGATCGGCATGTCATTCCACCAGGTGGGAACGGTCCAGGAAAATGTCACTCATTTTTAATGAGTGTACGCACACCAGCGGCGGCATTCTGTCCGCGGCGACTCAGGAAGTTGTTCAAAATCCTGCCGCGCCACAGAGCGCCAATGTACTGATTTCACCCTGTGCTACAAGATGCACACATCGTGCAGCTCTTCTGTCAGAAGTGGATTCAAAACTGAGCTTGCGCGTATATAATGTGCGCATCCGGCAGTGAGTTTTCGCGTCTGGTGTGGGACCCCCTTGAAGACTTGTGATATTTTGAAAGTGAGAGAATCCTGGGAAGGCGCGTAGCGCGCGAGCACAAATAAGCTAATATTGTTTTGAAATAATTTTATTAACTTGAAATACAGCAAGACATATTTTTGTAGATGTGTTCCAAAAAATATGCATATATTTTTATGTTGGCACTTGACTGTTTTAAACCCTTGTTAGACCCGTTTCCCCCTTGTCTGACCCGACACGGACCTGCATATTTGAGGTGTTGATTTGGCCTTCAAATTCAACAGATCTCAATCCAATCATGCATCTGTAAAATGTGCTGAACAAACAACTTTAAACTTTGGTGGCCCCACCTTGTAACTTACAGGACTTAAAGGATCTGCTGCTAACATATTGGTGCCAGATACCACAGCACACCTTCAGGGGTCTGGTGAAGTCCCTCAACAGGTCAGGACTTTTTTGGCAGCAAAATGGGGACCAACATAATATTAGGAATGTTTTGCCTGATCGGTGTATGCATGTATTGTTGTGTAATATGCATAAGAATACAATTACCCTGCCTCATTGTTTAAATATATATATATATATATATATATATATATATATATATATATATATATATATATATATATATATATATATATATATTATTTATTTGGTAGTATTTTTATTATAAGTGTATTACCTGGAAAATTGCCTAATATGTGATAATGTAACATAGTGTGCATAAGTGGCTGTGATTGAGACCACTCTACATATATGCTCAAAGTAGAGAAGGAAACGTGTATAAGAGCAACTTTATAACTATTCTGTGTTAAGTGTGTTGTCGTGGATGAACTGATGCAGACAAGAGGAGAGGAGCTCGCCAAATGCGATGGAGAATACAGAAAACAGGCCTTCTTAAAGGGTTCATTCCCAGTCTGGATGACCTCATTTTGGGAGGTCACTAAAGCCTTGTTCAGAATATCAGTCCAAATCTAATTTTTGTGCATATTCAATTGGAATCTGATCTAATGTTGGACTGTCCACACTGTGTATCACAACTGTTCAGATCCGATTTGTATGTCCATGCAGCTCTTTCGTTTTCTGGTACGTATCCATTGGTTTCTATGGCAACGACGTTGCATTGGTAGGCTTAAGCCAAAAATAGCAACAACAACCACAACATAGAGAGGTTTGAAATACAGATGTTGTCTTATTTACAACATGAAATTGTGTACCACCGTGCACAGTACTAGAAAGACACATAAACCATGCAAATTTCCAATCAGAGTGGTCAGACTGAAATCGGTCAGACATCCGATTTAAATAGGATTTCAAATTACATATGAATGTAGCTCTAACTGGATTTGTACAAATCCAGATATTGGATCAGATTTCAATTGGATAGCTACATTCATATGTAATCTTTAGAGGCTTAATTTTTTTTTAATCTTATGCTTTTAGCATTTTTATCCAAATAAAAAAAAAATTAACAAGTACATAACCAGCCAGTGTTCAAAAATCTGCTTACCTCGATTTTTAACGGTAAGCTTGTAATAATTCCAGTGGTACTGGCACTTTAAATTCAAGCATATATTTGTGTCTTTGTCACATCTGTACACATAAATAAGGTGTCCCAGTTAGAAGGCTATATTGCGTGTGAGGATGTTGGAGGATGAGATTTATAGCCTTTTCTAACAGCATTTTATATGATTAAACTTATCAATTTGATAGCGGATCCAAAAAGGTCCAATCGACAATCACCACTGACAACTGGAGATTCACCTGTTGCCAAATGCAAAAGACTTCGGAGCTACAGAAAAAGTAGCTACGGAGTAGCTATGGGGCCCATACGAAAACAAGGATAAAAGGGGCTTTTAAAGTTGACATGAACTCTGTGCTTTGAATCAGCGCTTTTTTTTTCTGCTGGACAAGTAATGTTAGTATTGTATTCAGTTAGGCATGTAACAGTAGCACACATGCACACTTTTTATTTCGTTTTGCTATGTACATTATGGTAAATATCCGTTATTTTGTGCTAACTATGAGGAAGCAATTCACCTATTCGCCACATTATTTTTTTAGTATAAGATTATTATAAATTAGACTGCACAGAAATATTAACTGAACTGCAGGTGACCCTAATACACATTAAATAAGGTCCCGCAATGCTGATGTTGTAGACGTTATAGATTTAATCATTTGGATTTATTGCAACGTTTTTTTCCCCTTAGTTGGTCAGAACAAAGGTGGATGTTAGTTACTAACCTGTTTAGATTACATTCTTATTTCGGTCATAATTTCAAACAGTAGAATCTGGGATTCCAAATGACAGTATCCACACCAGCGCGGTGACTGACAGCCGCACATTCCCCTCAAAACATTGGATCCATACATGCCGAGGCACAGCACGTAAAGTTGATAATTCCATGAATAACTGCAATTGCAGATTTCAAATAGAGATGGCGACAAAGAGGAAAAAGTACGGACTGCAGCTTTAAAGGAATAGTTCACCCAAAAATGTAAATTTCATGTTTATCTGCGTACCCCCAGGGCTTGTATAATGCATGTCAATGGGGTCTAATTAGAATTAGACCCCATTGACATGCATTATAGGAGCAACAGTTGGAGTTAAAAATCTTAATTTGTGTTCTACTGAAGAAACAAACACACCTACATCTCGGATGCCCCGGGGGTACGCAGATAAACCTCAAATTTTCATATTTGGGGGAACTATCCCTTTCACGAGTTTGTGTGCCCATATAATCTTAGTGAAAGTGGTAAACAGATTTGGCTTGCTGTCTGCTATAGAGGGGCTCGGAGAGGATATTCTACCCGAGCTCCGATTGCCCCCCTTTAACTTATAAAGAGTATTTGTAGAAAACTTCAAATAATTTATAATTAATAAATTGACTTCTATTTTTATAACAATGTCTGTCTCCCAGTGCATTGATTTCTGACGTTGAGCCAGAACAGACTGTACTACAGAGACGCCTTCTGTCCAATTGTAAGTATTTTAAAGGTGCCCTAGAATGAGTTGAAACAATATGTTAAGTTGTTCTCTGATATCTACATCTGCACATATCTAAGAGAGTATGTGGCTTATTTGAGGGCAATTGTCCAGATACAGGTTTACAGGTCCATTTACAACCCTAGAAATTGTCCCTGGAATGAAATGGTCTGTTTCTGCCTTATTTGAAAGGTTCATGAATAGTAATGTGCTCTGATTGGCTGTTTTACTGCGTGGCTCATTTCACCACTCACAGTGACAGCAAACACATATCTAGTGTCTGGCATGACGATGGAGAGATTAAGCATTGAACCTTATATGTTTGATCCTGTTTCTGAGGAAGATTCACATTTTGAGGAACAACCAATTGTTTTGAGATTGGAAATGGACGCTTCTGAGTGGTAAGTTTAGTCTTTATTTTCAGTTAGAACCTGCTAAATGTAACTGTTACAAGAACTTCAGTATACTAGAGTATATACTAGAACTTCAGCCTAAACATTAACTAGAATATATCATTAACTTTACACTTTAACTCATATTGTCAGCAGTCACAACTTTGAGCCCCTGCCCCTTTGAAAGTGAAAATGCCTTTTTCGAGAGAAGGGTCTGTCTACATCCTGCAAGACTACAAGCCACACCGATTTCACAGATTGCAGAGCAGTTGTTTTCTGGGATGCAAAAAAATAACTATTTTATGAATTTACTCTCCCCTGCAAGCCACAAATAAGTTTGCCATGGAGACCTGACCTTTGACTCATCTGTGAAGGCAATTTTAGGTGTTTATTTTATGTTTGTTTTTATATTCTATCCCACTTTTGTTAAATGTGACAACACAGAAAACTTATTTTCATTTTCAGTGTGAGCATTCATAACCACTGTTCCACAAAATGCCCCAGAATCAGTGGCCTCTGTGGATGCAGTGTCAGTGATGGATGCAGTGTCAGTGATGGATGCAGTGTCAGTGATGAATGCAGTGTCAGTGGCCTCTGTGGATGCAGTGTCAGTGATGGATGCAGTGTCAGTGGCCTCTGTGGATGCAGTGTCAGTGACCTCTGAGGATGCAGTGTCAGTGGCCTCTGTGGATGCAGTGTCAGTGATGGATGCAGTGTCAGTGACCTCAGTGGATGCAGTGTCAGTGATGAATGCAGTTTCAGTGACCTCTGTGGGTGCAGTGTCAGTGATGGATACAGTGTCAGTGGCCTCTGTGGATGCAGTGTCAGTGATGGATGCAGTGTCAGTGGCCTCTGTGGATGCAGTGTCAGTGATGAATGCAGTGTCAGTGGCCTCTGTGGATGCAGTGTCAGTGATGGATGCAGTGTCAGTGACCTCAGTGGATGCAGTGTCAGTGATGAATGCAGTTTCAGTGACCTCTGTGGGTGCAGTGTCAGTGATGGATGCAGTGTCAGTGGCCTCTGTGGATGCAGTGTCAGTGATGAATGCAGTGTCAGTGGCCTCTGTGGATGCAGTGTCAGTGATGGATGCAGTGTCAGTGGCCTCTGTGGATGCAGTGTCAGTGATGGATGCAGTGTCAGTGGCCTCTGTGGATGCAGTGTCAGTGATGGATGCAGTGTCAGTGGCCTCTGTGGATGCAGTGTCAGTGATGGATGCGGTGTCAGTGGCCTCTGTGGATGCAGTGTCAGTGATGGATGCAGTGTCAGTGGCCTCTGTGGATGCAGTGTCAGTGATGGATGCGGTGTCAGTGGTCTCTGTGGATGCAGTGTCAGCAATGGATGCAGTGTCAGTGGCCTCTGTGGATATAGTGTCAGTGGCCTCTGTGGATGCAGTGTCAGTGATGGATGCAGTGTCAGTGATGCATGCAGTGTCAGTGATGGATGCAGTGTCAGTGATGGATGCAGTTTCTGTCATGGATGCAGTGTCAGTGGCCTCTGTGGGTGCAGTGTCAGTAATGAATGCAGTGTCAGTGATGGATGCAGTGATGGACAGTGTTGTGCAAGTTACTTCCAAACTGTAATATATTATAGATTACTTATTACTGCTATTTAAAAGTAATTCATTACATTACAATATTACTGTCTCAGAATTGTAATGCGTTACATTACTCCTGTATTACTTTTGAGTTACTTTCACCAAAATAACTGTGGATGCAGTGTCAGTAATGGATGCAGTGTCAGTGATGGATGCTGTGTCAGTGATGGATGCAGTATCCGTGATGGATGCAGTGTCAGTGGCCTCTGTGGATGCATTGTCAGTGATGGATGCAGTGTCAGTGGCCTCTGTGGATGCAGTGTCAGTGATGGATGCAGTGTCGGTGGCCTCTGTGGATGCAGTGTCGGTGGCCTCTGTGGATGTAGTGTCAGTGATGGATGCAGTGTCAGTGGCCTCTGTGGATGCAGTGTCAGTGATGGATGCGGTGTCAGTGGCCTCTGTGGATGCAGTGTCAGTGATGGATGCAGTGTCAGTGGCCTCTGTGGATGCAGTGTCAGTGATGGATGCGGTGTCAGTGGCCTCTGTGGATGCAGTGTCAGTGATGGATGCAGTGTCAGTAGCCTCTGTGGATGCAGTGTCAGTGATGGATGCAGTGTCAGTGACCTCTGTGGATGCAGTGTCAGTGACCTCTGTGGATGCAGTGTCAGTGACCTCTGTGGATTGGCCATTGTCAGTTGTCAAAGGCCATTGTCAGTGGTGGATGCAGTGTCAGTGGCCTCTGTGGATGCAGTGTCAGTGATGGATGCAGTGTCGGTGGCCTCTGTGGATGCAGTGTCAGTGGCCTCTGTGGATGTAGTGTCAGTGGCCTCTGTAGATGCAGTGTCAGTGATGCATGCAGTGTCAGTGATGGATGCAGTGTCAGTGATGGATGCAGTTTCTGTTATGGATGCAGTGTCAGTGGCCTCTGTGGGTGCAGTGTCAGTAATGAATGCAGTGTCAGTGATGGATACAGTGATGGTGGATGATATTTGATATCCAGCAATACTGGATATCAAACAGCAAGAGAATATTAAATGGTTAGTTTTACCCAAAAATGTAAATTCTGTCATTAATTACTTACCCTCATATCATTCAACACCCATAAAACTTCTGTTAATTTTCGGAACACAAATGATATTGTCAAGATATTTTTGTTAAAAATCTGATGGCTCAGATAGGCCTCCATTGACACCAATGTCATTTCCTCTCTAGAGACCCATAAAAGGCACTAAAGACATCGTTACAAAGTCCATCTCACTACAGTGGTTCTACAATAATTTGAAGTGAAGAGCATAGTTTTTGTGCACAAAAAATAAATGAATGAAATAACGACATAAATTGTGATTTGCCGATTTCATTCAAATTACGTTATTTTTATTTTTTTTATTTTTTTTACAGTATCTATACTGAAAACAGTTGGCCACTCATATCCTACACACTTCCCAATTAGAGGAAGTTCGGGGGGTTTTTCATCAAAATGATAAGAGCGCACATATACCTTTGGGAGTATTTAATTTAGCTAATTTTCTCTTATTAGTCATGTCAGCGGCATAAATTACAAGGATGCAAGGTATAATATACCCAGAAAACTTTTCAGAATTGCTGGTGCTCAAAACATATACTTTCCAAGAATGTATTCAGTTTATTACTGTTATTGTGGCAGACAACATCACAGCTTAACTCTGTGCTAATTTTCATTTTTAATAATGTTCAAAAAGTTTCTGTTTAATTAATTTGTATTAAAGTATTTTTTTTTAATTAACTTTAACAAAGATTAAAAGATACAGTAATAAATAATTTGCTGCTTTTGTACATTCAAACCCTTTCCAGCAGTGACTGTATGATTTTGGGATCCATCTTTTCACACTGAGGACAACTGAGGGACTCAATCACAACTATTAAACACTCTCAGAAAAAAGAAAAATGTACAATTTTGTACCACAGAAGGTACAAACCCTTGTCCCTGGGGCGGTAACTTTTAAGGGGACAGAATTGTACCTTAATATAAAGGAACAAATTTGTACCATTCAGTTATACCTTAAAGGGGATGATTTGTATACCATGGGGAATTTAAATGTACCTTTAGGTTTTAAAGCGTGTTGGTACAATATAAGTACCTTCATCAAAGGTACAAATCTTGCCCCTAAGGTACCACCCCAGGGACAAGCTCGTTTGTACCTTAACTCTGGCAAATATGTTCCTTCAAGATCTAATAAAGGCCATTTTGAATAGTATGCACATTCAACAACTGAATTCAAAAGGCATTGTATTATTATTAATTGTAATTGCATATGCAATACATATAAGTGTTTGTTCCAGTGTAAAGTAAAATATTGTGTAAATACAATACATCTTTCCAGTTTACAACAAAGACTTCAAAAATTAAAAGTATCACTTTTAAAACAGCTCATGTTGCTGCAAAACATTTCATAATATAATTACACAAAAATGTTGCAGTACATAAAATAAAAACACCCTAAAATGTTACATTATGTAAAGAACAAGATTGACTACCGCTGACTAGTTACAACTGTACTTAATGTTAAATATGTATCATCCAACTACAGATTCTTTACATATTACACCTTCACTTTCTCCCTGAATATCACCAGAATTAAATCAAGAGCAGCATGAAAGCACCACATCTAAAGACATTTAACATTTATAAAGACATACAATATTCAGTTCATACTTTCAAAACAAGCAGAGTCTAAAGACAAAACATGCATACCACAAAGATTCACAGCAACAGTTATTTTCTGAAATGTGCTTCTATAACAGATTTCCCCTTAGCGAACCTCAACACATTGGACACATTTTCACTTAAAGGGATAGCTGATCCAAATGTTAAATTCTGTCATTAATTACTCACACTCATGTCGTTCCAAGCCTGTATGACCTTTGCTCATCTTAAGACCACAGATTAAGAAATTTTTGATGGAATCCAAAAGCTTTCTCAAAGAAAGATTTCCACAAAAATATCTTAATTTGTGGTCTTAAGATGAGTGAAGGTCTTACAGGTGTAGAGCAACATGAGGGTGAGTAATTACCACTTATATTTTTGGGGTGAAATGTCTCTTTAAAGTTGCCCTAGAATGAGTTGAAACACTATTTTAAATTGTTCTCTGATATCTACATGGAGGATATGTGGCTTATGTAAGGGCAAAAATTGTCCAGATACAGTTTTACAGGTCCATTTACAACCCTAGAAATTGTCCCTAGGATGTAATGCTCTGTTTTTGCCTTATTTGGAAGATTCATGAATATTAAGGATGAGCTCTGCTTTTATTGGCTTATTTCAGCAGCTCACAGCAGTTCAGTTGTTCAGCAAAGCGGCTTGTGAGTCCCGACAGAACAAAGATCGACTGAATGACACTTTAAGCAGAACATATCAAATGGAGATTGATAAAATGCAGCTTTTAAAATACTGAAATCTGGCAACCGAAAGCACGAACGCTCTTCTTTCCCCCCGGCAAAAAACAAACAAAAACAAAACAATATACTATCCGGTGTTTTGGTTATACTTGGAGTTTTCTATTGTTACTCTACTAACGTTAGCATCTTGCATTATCTACACAGTCTTTCTAATAAACTTTCAATTTAATCATTTAAATCAATTTAAATGCTAGAAATGGGCAGAACAAAAAAAAACGATTTTGAATTAAATTGTTGTGGTATCCGATTATAAACATCAACAATGACTGTTGACATTTTTTTGTCTGTGGGAAGGCTATGAAAAGTCCTCACGTCCCCTGCACAGCCTGGAACATGACATTTGTGTCCATGAGAGCTGCCGTTTTTGCTATCCTCGAGTGTCGCGTGTTTACCTGCAGTCCCGATGTTTCGGCTCCGTCAGTTCCGCCTGACAATGAACATGTTTGGACAGATGCAAATGTTGGGGGCGTACATATTAATGATCACAGCAATTGCGACACAGTTGGCGTTATGTTGAGAATAACTTATTTTTCCCTGGTGTTTTTCATGCATACGATTTACATATGAAAGAGGAGACTCACAGTATGTGATGACCATGTACTGAACTCTTATTATTTCACTATGGCATGGTTAATTTAATTTTTCATTCTAGGGCACCTATAAGGAATCCTGGAAACACCTTAAAACAGTTACAGCATAACCCACCACAACAGTTTTAGATAACTGACTTTAAGCTTCAAAAAGTACCCACAAAAGTATGACTTGTTCTAACAATCACTGTTACCTGCAGCACTATATTGCAGTGGGAAAAATGCAATGATAGAAGCTTGTTCCCACATTGAGAAACTGCAGCATAGAGCTCTGTGTGGTGAAAGATATGTTCACTAAAAATAAGATGAAAGTCACATGGACAATATTGTTTAATGCTTTCAGAATTAAAATTTAATTAAATGGTTAGTTGACTTAAAAAGAAAATTCTGTCTTCATTCACTTACCCTCATGTCATTCCAAACCCACAAGACTTTTGTTCCTCTTCAAAACGCACAAAGATATTTTAATGAAATCTGAGCACTTTCTGTCTCTCCATTGACCGTCCATGCAATTTACACTTAAAAAAAATGTATAAAGTGATCATAAAACTAATCCATATGAATAGTCCAAATTTTCTGATGAAACTCAATTACTTTATATGATGAACAGATTGAATGTAGTCTTTTATTCAGATATAAATATTGAACAATCAGAAGTTCAACCACACTTGTTTGATGCAAGAGAACTAACCTCAGTGGTTCTTATGGAAGCTCAATCATGTGCAACACCAGAATGAACCTTATTGTTTAGTTGTCTGTTTACCATATCTGATTAATGCTTATATGTGAATAAAACTGTAAATCAAATATGTTCATCATATAAAGCAATCAAGTCTCTTCTGAAAACGTGGACTAAATTGCTGAATTCATAAAAGCCAGACCCACATCAAGATGTTTGGTCTGGAAACTCACCATTGACGTCTCAATCCGAGGGGCGGGATAAACGGTTGTCTTTCAAACTCTCAAACTGTTAAGCCTGCCCACTGACTCTATACACGATGTGATTGGCCTGACCAGAGTTAGTTTTTTCCAGCTCACAAGTCTATGGGAGTTGCTAGATGACACTCGCTTATCCACAACTTTCCTGCAAGTCTTATTGGGCATCGCCATGACACTCGATACTTCCCGTTGACGGTATCTCAGTTCCGGTTTAGCACATAACAGTTATGCTGCGTTCACACTGGACGCGAGTGATGCGAATAAATAGCGCTATTCGCACGAAGTTGGAGGCGTGAACATTTTTAATCCATTCATTGTGACATTCACTACACAACAGAAATTTGCGTCATGGGAGGGGCTTCTGCCAGGCAGCGGCAGTTGTCAGAAGGACGAGCCGAGTTAAGGCTGCTCTCGCTGGGGTTGATGAGCGCCGCTGATTCGCCTGGGTCTCACACATCCGAAACCTACTTGGACCTGCTTCCATAAACCATGCAACATAAATGGATCCGTACATGTTGCCTAGCACCCTACGCACTCCATTCAATGCCCAACGAGCTTCAAATAAACTCAAGATTTAAGTTATATTGGTATTTTTGATATAAGCAATATTTGTATTTTATACCTGCGGAAGCAGTGGACTGAGTCTGGAGTAGAAACATCCAGAGCCACCGTGCACAGGCATGTGCAGGAAATGGGCTACAGGTGCCGCATTCCCCAGGTCAAGCCACTTTTGAACCAGAAACAGTGGCAGAAGCGCCTGACCTGGGCTACAGAGAAGCAGCACTGGACTGTTGCTCAAAATTTGCATGTCATTCGGAAATCAAGGTGCCAGAGTCTGGAGGAAGACTGGGGAGAAGGAAATGCCAAAATGCCTGAAGTCCAGTGTCAAGTACCCACAGTCAGTGATGGTCTGGGGTGCCATGTCAGCTGCTGGTGTTGGTCCACTGTGTTTTATCGAGGGCAGGGTCAATGCAGCTATCAGGAGATTTTGGAGCACTTCACGCTTCCATCTGCTGAAAAGCTTTATGGCACGACCTGGCACCTGCTCACAGTGCCAAAACCACTGGTAAATGGTTTACTGACCATGGTATTACTGTGCTCAATTGGCCTGCCAACTCTCCTGACCTGAACCCCATAGAGAATCTGTGGGATATTGTGAAGAGAAAGTTGAGAGACGCAAGACCCAACACTCTGGATGAGCTTAAGGCCGCTATCGAAGCATCCTGGGCCTCCATAACACCTCAGCAGTGCCACAGGCTGATCGCCTCCATGCCACGCCGCATTGAAGCAGTCATTTCTGCAAAAGGATTCCTGACCAAGTACTGAGTGCATAACTGAACATAATTATTTGAAGGTTGACTTTTTTGTGTGTTAAAAACACCTTTCTTTTATTGGTCGGATTACATTTTTGAGATAGGAATTTTGGGTTTTCATGAGCTGTATGCCAAAATCATCAGTATTAAAACAATAAAAGACATGAAATGTTTCAATTGGTGTACAATAAATCTAAAATATATGAAAGTTTGCAAGAGTCTATCATATTTCATGTTTATGACCTGAAAAAATAGTGTAAAGCTATAGATTAAAACATTTTACAGATTAATTGTGATCTATCACTGCTTACCATAGATGTCCTGGTTTTCTCTTTCTATGTTTATTTACCATTGTGACCATATTTAATTTTTTGCCTCCTCTTCATTAATAACATTTATCATTTTTAAATGTTCTTTTTAAGGAGATGTGCTAAGTGTGCTGCCGGAGGGAAAACAAGTCAAGCTTCAATTAATATTTCCTGAGAAAGCAATTTAAATATGCCTTACTAATCAATGTAACTAATCAAAACCATTTTAAAAAGCCAAATAGTAAAGTTATATTATGCATGTGATGTGTAATTTGTCTGTCATGAAAAGGAAATTAAATCTTAGATGTGTTTGTGTTGCAGATCACAGAAGACTATATTAACAGCTATGCATTATAATTTTAGTAGGAATTAGTGAACTCTTGTGTATTGTATGCCTGTTTTGTTTCATGCCTGTGGTTATTATGAGTGAAACATCATGTCATCATCACATATAAGACATTGTCACCTTGATAAAAAAATACTTTGGGTCGCTAGTGACCCTGTTTACCGACCCTAAAGCCAATTTGAATGGCCCCTATGAATTATTAATTATAATAAAACATGATTATTTTTTTTAATTCCACAAGGTTTATAAGCCATACTGAAAGTAAATGTTAAATACAAATTTCACCAAAGAATGAACACCAGTAAATGGAATAATTTACTCACATTCATTTTGTTACAAACCCCTAAGACCTTCATCCATTGTTGAAACAGAGATATTTTTAACAAAAGCTAATAGATTTTAGTCTGTCAAATGAAAGTCTGTTCACCCAAAAATGTGATGCTCCAAAAAGTTCATAAAGAGATTGTTTAATAAATTCATATGAATTGAGTGGGTTAATCCACAACTTTCCTGCGAGTCTTAGTGGGCGTCGCCATGACACTCGATACTTCCAGTTGACGGTATCTCAGTTCCGGTTTAGCACACATTACAGTTATGCTGCGTTCACACTAGACGCGAGTGACGAGAATAAATAGCGCTATTTGTGTGAACATTTTGACTCCATTCGCTTTATTCATTACACTACAGACGCAAATTTGCATCATGGGAGAGGCTTCTGCCAGGCAGCGGCAGTCGTCAGAAGGACGAGCCGAGTTAAGGCTGCTCTCGCTGGGGTTGATGAGCGCTGAGCGCCTGGGTCTCTCACCTCAGAAACCTACTTGCTTCCATAAACCATGCGACATAAACGGACCCGTTTGACATGTTGCCTAGCACCATACGCACCCATTCAATGCCCAACGAGCTTCAAATAAACTCAAGAATTGTGATGTAGAAGTAATATTTATATTTTAATATTTGTAATTGTTGAAATCATGTCAGACATTGTCAGTAGACTTTTTTTTAATCAACATGAAAATAGATGCATGAACTTCAATTAATTTAAGTGCATTGTAATAAAAATAAACATTTCATTGCTGTAAATTTAATTATTGAGTTTATATAATATATTAGTTTAACCTATTTAAAATACTGCAGTACAACTGTATAATTTTTTGCAAGGGGTATGTTTATTGTTTTCAATAATTTACAGATTTATTGTGTAGCAAGACCGCTCTAACAACCTAACGTTAAATAGAGACATGCACTCCCGCGGGACCCAGCACAACCGAATGCGGCGCAGGTTCATATTTGATGGTGAATGCGGATGCGAGTGGCAAGATATTATTGTGTCCGTGTCGCGGGTAAATACAATTATTTTGCGGGACCCCCGCAAAGTGGAAATATCTAACAAAATAAATAACTAGAAACAAATAAACCTTTATTTATAATAAAATAAAATCGATTTACAGGTGCATGGACGGAAGGTAAATCTTGGGCATTTATGCATATAACATGACATTTGTTAAATTAAAATGTATTACAGAAATGATTAGATACATTTAACTTGTTCAAGCTAAAATTTTAGGAAAATTATCATTTAAATTTTCGTAATTGCATTTACTCACATTTAAGAGTTTCGTGATTTTTATTAAATATTCACAGGAATATGGATTTGAAAATGGATTTCAAGCCGCCTTGATCCAACAATTGACCGGGCGAGTCAGGACATGATCATTGAATGTTGCTACATACATTCCTTTTGGGTATTTAATAAAAATGCAATCGCATGTGTCTTAACTGTTACTGTAAATACAAGTAGTTTAGAAAAAATACAATTGAGATTATCATTTTGCTATTTTTTTTGCTTGTTACATGTTAAACATATATAATAATTTTAATGCATTTTCATTTTAATTTCGGAGCACGATCATTCGAATATACTCCAGGGTTTCTACTGATAGAAAGCAATATGCTAATCACTGAAGTAACCCTTTTAAAACTATTGTAGGAAATAGAAAATGTAAAAAAACAAAAATGTTTTATTGAATTATCATTTTGCTCCAAGCATTGCACATAGCATGTAAACTGTAAATTCAAATAAGAAATACAATGAACTTTAAAAACTGCATTGCCATCTTGCATGTTTCAAAATGACATTTGCGTCCATGCTTTATGAATGTTTTGAGTGAACAGACTTGAGTCAATGAAGGGACAGAAATCTTTGATATTTCATCTGAAGTGCAGCTTTACTGTGCTTTGCCAATATTGACATTACTCTGTCATTATAGCAAACAAACTCTGAGAACTACATTTTCAACCTCTGTGTGCTCAGAAGAAAGAATATAATAAGGAAAAAATATATATTTTAACTCATTTTGAACTAATACTTGCAGACTTGTTGGATCAATTTAACTTGCTTTTTCCCTCTAATCTTGTAATAACTATATATATAATATATTCGTTAGTTAGACTGTTGTGCTCATGCTATCAGGGTGTTCGTGAGAACTTTGTTTGTGTTTTTGGGATGTAAGGGATGACTTTTTCATTAACAATTAGACCTGGATTATCATAGTAACATTTATTCACTCATAGTCTCGGCCAGCTGGCACAGCAGATTCTGCCATAGCTGTTGCCTGGGTTATGTATGTGTAGGGTGGAGCTATCAAAATGGGGTAGAGGGGTTGTTTTTGTGATTTAAAATATCAACATTGGTAACCAGATATGGCTTACCCCATCTTTAACACGGCCAACAATCATGCATGCAGTCAATCATGCAATCAAGTCATTTTACTTATCACTTGTACCTTCATTTCAACCCTTAAAGGTACCAAACAGTAGCCTATAATCTGAGGTCTTTCATGTACCATTAAAGGTACAGCTATTAAAAAGGTACAAAACTGTTCTTCAAGGACCATTATTTGTACCATCGTGTACCTTATTTTTCAGAGAGTGAAAAGGGTTCACACGTTCACGATGCAAAGAGCCAGGGGGTGAAAACTTTTGAACAGTTTGATCATTGAGTACTGCCCTTCAGAAGCAACAGAAGATACTTACATGTTTCCCAGACGACAAATTAAGTACAATTTACCTTGATCTTCAAATTCAATAAGTGTTCACCCCCGGCTCTTAATGCATCATATTTCCTTCTGCAAAATCAGTGAATGTTTGAACCTTTTTTAATAGTTCTGTTTGAGTCCCTTAATTGTCCTCAAAGTGAAAAGATGGATCTCAAAATCATACAGTGACTGCTGGAGAGGGTTCAAATATGCAAAAGATGCTGGAAAACTGAAGCATTTGCAGGATTTTTCTGAAGAACATTGGTCAGTTTAACTGCTTAGGTAAGCGGTTCACATAATTTTTTCTTGCAGCTGTACGCTCATATACATAAATAGAGAGACACCATCATATATCACTTGAAGGAAAAAAGGACAAGAGATGTGTCTGACAATAGAACATCAGTTTTCTGCTCTGAAATATGTATTTGAGCTAAAGTAAGATTGAGACAGTGAAGGAGAGAAAGTCAGACAGACACATTGAGTTGAGAAGGAAAGCGAGAAAGAGATGTTAGAGAAGGTGAATGTGCATTGTCCCACCAGACGACAGCTAAAGCAGCTTTAATTGCACTTGTCAAAATCCAGTGCTGGATAAAAAGCAGATTGTATCGCACTGTCACTTATTCCGAGCCAATATCACAGACTGGCATGCGAAGCGAGACCGAGTGAGGTTATAAAAGTTGTCATTACAGAGTGCTTCTTCCTCAGAAGGAGTGAAATGATTATTGTAAAGGTTCTGAAAGGTATGAATATAAAAAAGAAACGAGAGAGAGAGAGAGAGAGAGAGAGAGAGAGAGAGAGAGAGAGAGAGAGAGAGAGAGAGAGAGAGAGAGAGAGAGAGAGAGAGAGAGAGAGAGAGAGAGAGAGAGAGAGAGAGAGAGAGAGAAATAATAGCCTGAATGATGGGATCATGGGCATGGGGAATGATTGGATACAATCATAAATAACTGCATTTGTGCATCATAAAGAGTGATTTCATAATTTGTCCAATTCAAAATTTCTCAGTGCAGCGACTGGACCAATCAGACATACAATTATTTGTTATATTTAATGAATAATTCAACAGACCCGTACTCAACAACAAAACTATAGGTGCAAAAATGTCTGACCAAAAAGAACAAGCATATTCCCATGACACTGAGTGCAGGGGTCAGTAACCTTTTTTGACAAAAGAGCACTTTTTTTTTTTTGGTTAAAGGGTTAGTTCACCCAAAAAGGAAATTTGTCATTAATGACTCTAAAAATAACAAAAACGACGACTTTATTCAGCATTGTCCTCTCTTCCGGGTTTGTTTTCAATCCTCAAATAAAGATTTGAACGGTTATGAATCAGTGTATTGATTCATGATTCTTCAATTCTTTCATTGAAGGAACAGAAAAGCCCTCGGACTAAATATAAAACATCCACTTAAACTCCATGGACCCTGTACAAAGGTCCAGAATGACATCGTCATGTATATACTTTCAATTTTAAATGTCTGTGGAGGAGCTATGATGTCTGATGTGGTACCATTTGAAAGCTTAGAGTCTCTACTTTCTGGAGATATGCATCACTTTGGCATTTGTTTTACACAAAGTATTTCACAATCTGCTCAGTTACTGGGATTTTCATTCCTAGGGTTTACAAAGAATGGTGGGAAAAGGGAAAAACATACAGTATGTGGCAGTCCTGCAGTCCAATGCCTTGTTGATGCTAGAGGTTAGAAGAGAAAGGCCCCAACTGATTCAAGCTGATAGAAGAGAAACTTTGACTGAAATAACCACTCGTTACAACCGAGGTATGCAGCAAAGCATTTGTGAAGCCACAACACGCACAACCTAGGATGGGCTACAACAGCAGAAGAGAAGACCCTGCCGGATACCACTCGTCTTCACTACAAATAGGAAAAAGAGGCTACAATTTGCATGAGCTCACATAAATTGGACAGTTGAAGACTGGAAAAAAAGTTGCCTGGTCTGATGAGTCTTCGATTTCTGTTGAGACATTCAGATGGTCAGAATTTGGCGTAAACAGAGAGCAATGATCCATCATGCCTTTTTACCACTATGCAGGCTGCTGGTGGTGGTGGTGTAATGGTGTGGTGGATGTTTTCTTGGAAAACTTTATAGCCCCTTAGTCCCAATTGGGCATTTTTTTTAATGCCACGGCCTACCTGAGCATTGTTTCTG
The DNA here is from genome assembly GCF_024679245.1 of Pseudorasbora parva. Taxonomy (NCBI): domain Eukaryota; kingdom Metazoa; phylum Chordata; class Actinopteri; order Cypriniformes; family Gobionidae; genus Pseudorasbora; species Pseudorasbora parva. The sequence continues at coordinate 23,581,015 of NC_090175.1, forward strand.
ACCATGTCCATCCCTTTATGAAATGGACTAAAATGCCCTGAATGTGAATTCCACAAATCTCCATCAACTGCAAGATGCTATTCTATCAACATGGGCCAACATTTCTAAAGAATGCTTTCAGCACCTTGTTGAATCAATGCCACGTAGAATTAAGGCAGTTCTGAAGGCGAAAGGGAGTTGAAAACAGTATTAGTATGGTGTTCCTAATAATCCTTTAAGTGAGTGTAAATATATTACACGTTTAACAATAGTAATTATTAGGTCCATAGACATCTAAAAACAAACAAATATGCAACACACAATAAATAAGTTGCAATATGGAATTAATTGTGCAGGGCTTTCACTCTGAGGTTGATGACAACTGAAGAGCATAATCCTCTTCTTGTCTGTGCATGTGAGAGTGTGTGTGTGTGTGAGAGAGAGAGAGAGAGAGAGAGAGAGAGAGAGAGAGAGAGAGAGAGAGAGAGAGAGAATTAACTCACACAGTGCTTACATCTACTGCGTTTATGTGAAATCTCGACTTTTGATATATTTCTGTGATTAAGTATTCATTTAGATGTGAAATCGAAGACAAAGGCTACAGTGTAGCATCCTGTCAGTCATTCATTCAGTTCTCTTTCGCGGCTTATCGTGCTTTTAATATTTCTTTTTAATATACTTTAAGCACACACTGGTTTTTTTTGCCTCATTAATTCATGTTTTGTTATTAGTTGTTAAGTTCAAAGAGTGTCGTCATCTGAAATCTGTGTGGATTATCATAAATATGACACATAAGACATAAAAGGTCTCTGTGGCAAAAGCTAAAGTACCCGCAGGTTAAATGTTTTGAAATGTCTCTTTGCACAGCAATGTACCAGTTTCAATAAAAGGATGTTCAACTTAGCCTACTTTAAAAATGTTGCTGCTGTCCTAAAAATGGCTTTCGATATTATCTAAAACAAGCTGTAGCATCTTTTTTTTAGAGAAATGAGTATGATACTCCGCATATAACTATAACTCAGCATGTTTCCTAAATATTTGCAAATATTTTAAGATATTTTTATGCTGTAATACAGTCAAAAACGTACATACAGCACCCTAAACAGTTTTCAGGTGACTTATTTTGGAGGAGGCCTTAACACGGCTCTGCTTTAGCTTTATACTAGCTGACAATTTATACTAGAGGGACATACGTCAATGACAATGTATTTTTATGGTCCATCAGCTTGCTGATCAAATGACTAATACGCATAAATATTACATTACCTTATATCTATGTTGGACCTTTCTGGTCTTAATGAAAGAGTGATGTGCACACTGAGCACATTCAGAAAAGGCTGGTTGGTGTGGCCACACCAGTCATATGAAAGATTTATAAATGTGTTGGTGTTCAATAATGAAAGTCTGGGGCCATCATCACTATGGTTGCGGCAGGTGGCCGATCTTATCAATAACAGCACAGTCTTTCCAAGACTCTCAAATCAAATGCTCTATTACACTGACACTGAGAGAGGGGCGAGATAGGTGACAGATAGAGTGCCCATACACTAACAACAGGGTGATGTCACCTTCGTATAACAAAATTATGAGTAGAAAGGAATTTTATATATGACCACAGTAAATCACTCGGCTGGTCTTTGTTGAAGTGTACAGCTCAGGGTTGCGGTCTAGGTTATTTCTTCATTTGTACATCCAGAGTTTCAGTCACAATAAAAACCAGTCCACCTTTAAAGGGATACTTCACTGCCTTTTCATATTAAACTATGTTATTCCCTTAACTTAAACAAGTTGAAACATACCTCTCTCGTCTCAGTGCGTGCACTTAATCTCTCTGACATGCAGTGACGATCTGATAGCATTTAGCTTAGCTCCCTAAGCCCAGTTCATTCACTATGGAACCAAACAGAGATCAAGTAAAAAGTACCAAACACCTCCACGTTTCCCCTATTTAAATACAGTTACACGAGTAGTTGAACGATCAAGTATGGTGACAAAATAAAACGTGGCGCGTTTCTAATCGGATTAAAAAGTAGAACTATAATGTATGGCAGAATAGCACTTCTGAGAGTACTTCGGCTCGGCGCAGTAAAAAGTCCCGGCCGAAACATCTTCCTCACATCTCCCTATTGACAGAAATGAGAGAGTGAGGGGGAGGTGTGAGGAAAGATGTTTCGGCCGGGACTTTTTACTGCGCCGAGCTGAAGTACTCTCAGAAGTGCTAATCCGCCATACATTGTAGTTCTCTTTTTTAATCCGATTAGAGAAGTACCATGTTTTATTTTGTCACCATACTTGATCGTTCAACTATTCGTGTAACTGTATTTAAATAGGGAAAAGATGGAGGTGTTTGGTACTTCTATCTTGATCTCCGTTTGGTACCATAGTGAATGAACTGGGCTTAGTGGGCTAAGCTAAATGCTATCAGATCATCACCGCGCGTCAGAGAGATTAAGTGCACGCACTCAGACGAGAGAGGTATGTATCAACTCGTTTTAGTTAAGGGAATAACATAGTTTAAAATGAAAGATCGGTGAAGTAACCCTTTAAAGGATCTAGCAACAAAGGTAGCACCAAATGAAAGAATGGAAAATTGTTAGCATTTACAAAAACCTACCTGCATGTTCCTTGAAACACGAAAATGTCACGAATCAGGACGAGATTCAGTTGCAGACACAAAACTTAATTTATTAACAACAGTAGTTGCACGCAACTGGGCAGATCAGTAGAACAAAAGTTATCAAGGAGAACAGCAGGGGGCGCTGGCAGCTCGGTCCCGTGCGGTCTTCAGGAAGGCCGAAGAAGCAACCCGCGGCGAAGATCGGAGCGCCCGGGAGGGCGGGGCGAAGCGTCCGGCAGCGAGAGAGACAGCTGGTGGGCGAGGAGCGCGGGCCAGACGCGAGGCGGCCCAGAGCCGAGGGCGGCAGACAAAGCGGGCAGGAACAGCGCGCGAGCAGTCTGGGGCGGCAGGAGAGGAGAGAGAAAACTAAAAGCAACTCAAACAGGCACTGGAGCCTCAAAACGGGACACAACACGAGCAGTTCCAAGACAGGACAGGAGAAAGGCTGGCCGAATCGCAAGGTAAACAAACACAGACAATCTGGCACAAGACAGCAGACACGAGAGGATTAAATAGGGGAAGTCAGATTGATCACAGGTGAGAGCGGTGCGTGATAGTGCTGATGGAATAACAAGGGGGTGGGGAAAACACCACACTGACGGCAGCGCACATGGTGAACTGTCAACACAAAACAACGAGACATGACAACATGAGACAGATCAGGTCGCAGACATGACAGTACCCCCCCCCCCCCCAGGAGCGCCCCTAGGCGCCCCAGGGAGGGGCTCACCTCGTCGCCGACGGAAGTCCCTGACCAACGTCTGGTCCAAGATGTCCCGAGCCGGAACCCAGCTCCTCTCCTCCGGACCGTAGCCCTCCCAGTCCACAAGATACTGGAAGCCCCTGCCCCGGCGTCTGACATCCAACAGTCTCCTGACAGTGTAAACAGGAGCGCCATCCACTAAGCGAGGGGGAGGGGGGGCAGGGGAAGAAATAACAGGATTAAGATGGGACCTAAACACAGGCTTGACCCTGGATACATGGAAAACAGGGTGAACCCGACCAAGAGAAGGAGGAAGCTTGAGCCTAATCGCCACCGGATTCAGAACCTTGGTGATGCGGTATGGCCCAATGAACCTGGGGGCCAATTTACGAGAGGCAACCCTGAGAGGCAGGTCCTTGGTAGATAGCCATACTCTTTGACCACACACATAACGAGGTGAGGGAATCCGATGACGATCGGCTGCTGCCTTGGTCCGTCTGGAAGTCCGGGCCAGGACCCCCTCAGCCCTCTTCCATGTGCGGCGGCAACGCTGGATGAAGGCCAAGGCGGACGGGACCGCAGCATCGGGTTCCTGTGAGGGAAACAAAGGAGGTTGGTAACCAATAGAACACAGAAATGGGGACATACCTGTCGACGCTACAGGCAGGGAGTTGTGGGCATATTCCACCCACGACAACTGTTGGCTCCAGGAACTAGGATTCTGGGAGGTCAGGCAGCGGAGAGCTCTCTCGAGATCCTGATTAGCTCGCTCACACTGCCCGTTGGTCTGGGGGTGAAAGCCTGAGGACAGACTCGTAGAGGCCCCGATCTGTCGACAGAATTCCTTCCAAAACCGAGAAACAAACTGTGGCCCCCTATCAGAAACCACATCAACCGGAAGGCCATGAATCCGGAACACGTGGTCTATCACAGTCTGAGCAGTTTCCTTGGCAGAGGGGAGTTTGGGCATGGGGATGAAGTGGGCCGCTTTGGAAAAACGATCCACTACCGTCAAGATGACGGTGTTGCCTCTCGAGGGTGGCAGCCCAGTGACGAAGTCAAGGGCCAGGTGTGACCAGGGACGAGAGGGAATGGGCAAGGGTTGGAGCAGACCAACGGACGGGCGGTTAGAATTCTTGTTCTGAGCACAAGTCGAGCAAGCCAACACAAACTGCCTGACATCCGGGGCCATGGACGGCCACCAAAACCGCTGGCGGATGGCAGCCAGTGATCTCCGAATTCCTGGGTGACAGACTAACCTGGATTCGTGGCCCCACCGGAGGACTTCAGGGCGCAACGCAACCGGCACAAAAAGCCGACCCTCCGGACACTCCTCCGGCACTTCTACCCCTCTACCGGCCTCCCCCACTCGCCTCTCGATGTCCCAGCAGAGAGACCCGACCACCACCCCCTTGGAAAGGATGGCCTCGGCCGGCGCCCCCTCCCCAGGAACCTCGAACAGACGAGAGAGGGCATCAGGCTTGACATTCTTGGAGCCCGGCCGGTACGAGAGGGTAAAGTTGAAACGGCCAAAGAAGAGTGCCCATCGAGCCTGTCGTGAACTCACCCTCCTGGCCGAACGGACGTACTCAAGGTTCTTGTGGTCCGTCCAGACCAGGAAGGGCTGCGTCGACCCCTCCAGCCAGTGACGCCACTCACCCAAGGCCAACCTGACTGCCAACAGTTCCCTGTTTCCAATGTCATAGTTACATTCAGCCGGGCTCAGCCGATGGGAGAAGAAGGCACAGGGATGCACCTTCCCATCCTTGGGGCACCGCTGAGACAGGACCGCGCCTACCCCAACATCGGAGGCATCCACCTCGACAATGAATTGTCGATCAGGATCTGGAATAGAGAGAACAGGAGCAGAGATGAAACGGGACTTAAGGACATCAAAGGACTCCTGAGCCTGACTATTCCATCTGAACGGTACCTTGGTGGAGGTGAGAGCCGTTAAGGGTGCAGCTACCTGACTGAAGTTCCTGATGAAGCGCCTATAAAAATTGGCGAACCCCAGGAACCGCTGCAGCGCCTTGCGGGTGTTGGGGACTGGCCACTCGGCTACGGCCCTTACCTTGGCGGGATCAGCCCTGATCCCATCCGCTGAGATGACATACCCCAGGAATGTAACTGACTCGGAGTGGAACTCGCACTTCTCCGCCTTTACAAAGAGCTGGTTCTCTAACAGCCGTTGAAGGACCTTGCGAACGTGCTGAGTGTGTACCTGTAGAGAAGGGGAAAAGATGAGGATGTCATCCAGATACACAAAGACAAACTTATTTACCATGTCCCTCAGCACATCATTGACCAAGGCCTGGAAGACAGCTGGAGCATTAGTCAGACCAAAAGGTAGGACTAAATATTCAAAGTGTCCCGTAGGGGTATTAAACGCTGTCTTCCACTCATCCCCCTCACGAATCCGTACCAGATGGTATGCGTTGCGGAGGTCTAACTTGGTGAAGACCCGAGCTCCCTGCAATAACTCAAAAGCAGACGACATGAGCGGTAGGGGGTACCTGTTCTTGACAGTAATGTCGTTTAACCCTCGGTAGTCAATGCAGGGCCGCAAAGAACCATCTTTCTTCTCAACGAAGAAGAACCCTGCCCCGGCGGGCGAGGAAGAGGGGCGGATGAGGCCGGCACTAAGAGATTCTTGAATATACCTGTCCATGGCCTCTCGTTCAGGACCAGAAAGGGAATATAACCGACCCTTGGGCGGAGAAGTGCCTGGGAGGAGATCAATAGCACAATCATACGGCCGGTGGGGCGGTAGGGACATGGCTCGGGACCTGCTGAAGACCCGATGAAGATCACGGTACCCCGCCGGGACTCCGGTCAGATCTGCTGCCTCCACCTGAGAAACAGGACACACAGAACCAGGACAAGAAGCAGGACCCAGACAAGACGCTAGACAAAACTGACTCCAGGCTAACACAGAATTCCCAGACCAATCCACGTGAGGGTTGTGCTGCACCAGCCACGGATGCCCCAGAATGATAGGAGCACCCGGTGAATTCAGTAGGTACAGCTCAATACCCTCACGGTGATTGCCTGAGACAATAAGACTTACACGAGGAGTGATGTGGGTAATGGTGGAGATAAGCTGGCCCGCCAACGACCACACCGGAATGGGCAAGGAGAGGGGGATAGCTGGAATGCCCCACTGCTTAGCAACCGTGCTGTCCAGGAAATTGCCCTCAGCCCCAGAGTCCACGAGGGCCTGGCAGGAGCTGGAGAAGCCTTCATGCTGGATGGAGACGGGTAACAGCGTGCGAGAACCAGGGGTATTAACACAAGGAGATGCGCCCACCAGGAGTCCCCGATTCACTGGTGGGCTTTGGTTTTTAAAGGGCACTTTAGAGCAAAATGCCCAGGCTTCCCACAGTAAAGGCATAAACCTCTAGCCAGACGATCCTGCTTCTCCTGAGGTGTTAGACGGAGACGGCCCAATTGCATGGGTTCAGGGTCTGCGGGGAGAGGTGAAGACTGGACAGGGGTGACTTGAGAAAAGGAGCCCTCCCCCAACCTCCAGAATGGGTTACCAGACCGACGTTGGCGGCGACGAAGGAGTCGAGACTCAATACGAAGGGCCAGGTCGACCATAGAGTCCATGTCACTGGGCAGCTCGTGGGTGGCGATCTCGTCCTGGATGCTGTCATCCAGTCCGTCAAGAAACCTGGCGCGCAGGGCACCCTTATTCCAGTCGCAGGAGGCCGCCAAGGTTTGGAACTGGATGGCGTAGTCAGTGACGGAACGACCCTCCTGCGAGAGCCGGACCAGCTTGGAAGCTGCCTCATCACCCCTTGCTGATCGATCGAACAATTTGATCATTTCTTCACGGAAGTCTTTAAAACAACGGCAAAAGGGTGCTTGAGCATCCCAGACGGCTGTACCCCACTCACGAGCCTTACTGGTGAGCAAAGTTAAGACATACGCCACCCGGGAGTCTTCAGTGGCGTAGCGGCGGGGCTGCAGTGCGAACACTAGGGAGCATTGGGACAAAAAAGCCCGACAAGAGTTAGGATCCCCGTCGTAAGGTGGTGGACTGTTGGCATGGGGTTCGGGCTCATGGTGAGGAGCGGGTTGCACAGGGAGGTTGGGCGGTTGAGCCCCCGCGACTCCCTGCTGGAGCTCTAGAACACGTGCACTGAGATCGGCCACCTGAGCAGTCAGAACCTCTACCTCCCGTGAAGTGGTGGTAAGCTGGGTAACTTGCTGGCCTAACAGGACACCTTGCTGGATGAGCGCTGCGCGAACCGGGTTGGTGTCTGCTGAATCCATTGTGGCCAGATTGTCCTGTCACGAATCAGGACGAGATTCAGTTGCAGACACAAAACTTAATTTATTAACAACAGTAGTTGCACGCAACTGGGCAGATCAGTAGAACAAAAGTTATCAAGGAGAACAGCAGGGGGCGCTGGCAGCTCGGTCCCGTGCGGTCTTCAGGAAGGCCGAAGAAGCAACCCGCGGCGAAGATCGGAGCGCCCGGGAGGGCGGGGCGAAGCGTCCGGCAGCGAGAGAGACAGCTGGTGGGCGAGGAGCGCGGGCCAGACGCGAGGCGGCCCAGAGCCGAGGGCGGCAGACAAAGCGGGCAGGAACAGCGCGCGAGCAGTCTGGGGCGGCAGGAGAGGAGAGAGAAAACTAAAAGCAACTCAAACAGGCACTGGAGCCTCAAAACGGGACACAACACGAGCAGTTCCAAGACAGGACAGGAGAAAGGCTGGCCGAATCGCAAGGTAAACAAACACAGACAATCTGGCACAAGACAGCAGACACGAGAGGATTAAATAGGGGAAGTCAGATTGATCACAGGTGAGAGCGGTGCGTGATAGTGCTGATGGAATAACAAGGGGGTGGGGAAAACACCACACTGACGGCAGCGCACATGGTGAACTGTCAACACAAAACAACGAGACATGACAACATGAGACAGATCAGGTCGCAGACATGACAGAAAAAGGAGATTTTTTGGTGAAGTAAATCAAATAAATGGTAGGCAGGTGCTTTAAAGCTCCAATAAATGACAAACAAGACAGTATAATGAAAGTAGTTTGCTCAAAATGCCGTTATTGACCAAAAAAAAAATATTTTAAATCTCACTCATGCTCCCATATACTCAAACTTTGCACGTCACATTTGGTCAAAAGACATGTGGAACCAGTGCTGTTTAGTGCAGTTAACTTCTTCACTCGTCTTCAAAGCAAATTAGATTTGCCAACCACAGCAGAGGGCAAGATTTCCATTCAATAACAACTTAAAGGGGTCATGAAATGGAACACCATAATGTTCTTGATATTTACATATATAAGGGTTTACTCTGATAACATTTAAAAAAAAAAAAAAACACTGCACGTTTCAGACCTGAAAGCTGGCTCCCTATTTTATGATTATTATTTTTTTGATTTTCCACTCTCCTGAAAAGAAAATCCTGAAAAAAAAATCACAATTTTCCCTAAAAGGTTACTTCAGTGGTTTAGCATATGGCTTTCTATCAGCAGAGACCTACTGTCAAGAGTATATTCAGATGATCAGGTGGGTCATTCGAATGATCCCCAACCCACGTTTTCAACCAGAATATGGGGAGTGAGATCGCACAGCACTCGGCTTAGGCAGTTGTGGGCATTCATGTAAACGGAACAGTGCGGAGTTCAAATGAATTCCTTTGAAAGTGAGTCTTCCAAAGGCATGAACTGAAAATGTGCTAGACTGAACGCGAGCTGTGAATGTATGCCGCGGCTGCACTTACCTCAGCTCTCATGGTGAATGTAATCACGAGTCCTGACTCCTGCTGCATTTGTGACACTCAATCGGCTCACTCACCTTATATTTAACAGCCATGTTCAGTTTTTAATTGTAGTGTCTGATCTCTAACTGAACTGATTTTCTGAAAATGAACACAGTGGGAAAGTGTTCCAGTAATTCAGTAGCAGTGGCTTTGGGAATGGCCTGGTAAGGCAGCGAAGCACATGCATTCTGGGTGTTGTCTTTCATCCCCATGAGACAAAAATTAATTGTCTGTCTTTTCTCAGTCTAGAAGGCACCAAGTTCAAAATTCATTTCACATTTCTACTACATCAATGACCCAGTTTAAATACAAAGCTTAATGCAAAATCACTGAAGTAACCTTTTAACATATGTGCATAAATCAAGAATGTGTGCTCTTATGTGCAGCCATCTTTAGTATTTAGTCATTGAACTTCCATTTTTGCAGTAGCTCTGTATATTTCTGTGGTACAGCTGTCGGAGAGTAATTAGCTTTTGATTAACTACAATAATTAAATCCACATCCCCAGCTATCATAAAATACTGTAATATTTGAAGTGGATACCATAACAAATGTCAGAAGACTGAGAAGATTTTAAAATGATCGGCTCATTCATTAATCTTACTTTCATGCTGTCGAAAGACAGAACACAATGAGCACAGTGCTGAAAAGGGGCGAGGCTAAATAAGGTCTATTGTGGGTTTTTCGATCTTGACACAATACACTGTAATCAAATAGCTGAAGTGTGAACATTCTTCCTAACTTTGTGTGTGTGTGTGTGTGTGTGTGTGTGTGTGTGTGTGTGTGTGTGTGTGTGTGTGTGTGTGTGTGTGTGTGTGTGTGTGTGTGTGTGTGTGTGTGTGTGTGTGTGTGTGTGTGTGTGTGTGTGTGTGTGTGTGTGTGTGTGTGCCACAGAAGCAGAATTTTTTCATTTGTTTGAACTATCCATTTAAGCAACTCAAGTACTGTCAAGTACAGTTATAAGAGTTCATGGTAATTCTGAAAGCCAAGTTAAGAAATAATTAAACTATGAATGCCAGTCAATGAGGCAATGGATAAAAAGGTGATGATGCTTAATCAACCTATAATACATTTGGCTTATTCAGTGGAACACAAAAGGACACACGTTTACACTTTGTGCAGACAAATTACATGTGTAGCACTCTAGTGTTTATGTCAATATTAAATAAAACTGTGTTGTAAGGAAAGAAAAAAAAAGAAAAAAGAAACTGCACAAAATGCACACACTCATTCTCAATCTCATGCTAATATGGCTCCATTTGAGTTCTACCTTTAACGTGGATGCCAGACGAATTTAGCCACAGCCACAACATTTGAGTTCAGGAAGTTCGGTCTGGACTTGATCCGTTGTGGAGAAACTATGCTCGAACCGGAGCTGTTCATACCAGTCAAATTGTCAGGGAGAACTTTATATGATTGACAGATGATCAACATAATGTAAGCATTCACGTCACCAAAGAGCAATTGGGTTGAATTTGTTCCTAAATGGAGAACTTGCTCGTATTTGCATTCACCTTTACTATTTCTTTCAAAAAAGATTGTGTTGGTAAGTACTGGGTATCTCTAATTATTTTACAACACCGGCAAAGATCGTTTATCTACTTCTACTTCTTCCAGCGTGTGTGCAGTTGAGTTCTGTTGACAATTATGCATCACTCTGTTGCTCTGATTTGTTGTAGGTCTATCCAGTTGATTTCTTTCCTGGTTCGGTTGAAACACACCACATAATCACAGCCCAATGGAGAATTATCAGACTCATATTCTGACTAGAATCTGAGTATGACGACGTTAGGCTATTCTATTCTAAACGTGTCATGAACTGGCTTTTTATTTTTTATACTGTTGTCTGAGGTCAACTTATGACGTTCACATGTTTTTTATATATAAAAAAGTCATAACGAATAAGTAATAGGTTATTTCTACGCTGGTTTTGAGACTCTCTTAAGAAATGCTTGGTTTTGATGGGCGTGCTGCACTGGAGACAAAGTAAAAAAGTGGAAAGTAAACGCCCACAGCTAGGATTGGATAAGATTTGAATATTTAATGAGCTTCAAACATCTTTATTAAACAAACACAATTATTTAACTCTCATCCAGCTGTAATTAATTGGAATATATTTTTGTATTACTTGCCCATCTGTAAAACACATAGCCCTGGGACGTTGGGCTTTGCGAGACCTGGCCTATACATGTACGAGTCTGATCCCGAATCACAATGAACACACAAATAAAGGATGAAAGTAAAGAAATTAAGAAATAAGCGTGTTAAGGCATGTTCTGTTAGACATGTACACATAATCAATATGATCTGTAACAATGCAATACTATCACATATTAAATAAAAAATAAAAATAATAAAAATAATAAAAAAAAACGTTTTACACACAAGTATGTTGCACCATTACTACTGGATCCAAAGGTATACAGCATTATGTTTTAATCTCAATATGTCTGCAAATCCAGTTTAGACCTATGTCTTGTTTACAAATGATTCCGCCATGAAATTAAGCAAATAAACGTGCAATGTTTTCGCACATGAGCTGAAACGTCATTAAAAATACAGTTCAACCACTCATTCCTACACTGTAAAAAAAACACTTTTGGTTTTTGTTGGTTTAACTTAAAAAAGTAAGTAACAGAAATTAAAAATTTGAGCTGATACAATGAAGGAAATTTGTTTAATAAATAGAAACTCAATATGTTTGTATCTAAACCACATAAAAAATTGATAAACCATGAAAATAGCGCAATTTGGCATGTTTCACTGCGTCATCAGAAATAAAACACACACAATTACCCAATATGCTTACAAAATCTTTTAATAATATTTTAATAAAGGTTGTCGAATCTCAAAAAATGTTCATTGTATTAACTTAAAATTTTAATTTCAATGAACTCAAAATTAAGGCAACCAGGTAACTTTTTTTCTAAATAATTTTTTACAGTGTAATATTAGTATTAGAGGAAAGCTTATGGAGGGACTGTGTTCATCTGCAACCAGGCACATCGCAGTACCCTCTTCGGCATTTTTGTTGTTCGTTAGCACGATCCTTTTAGCATCCCGAGTCAGTGGGCGGGGCTACAGAAGCAGGCGTTTATCTGTTGAGGCAGTGTTTCTGCATTCTATGACGTCAATGGTCGACATATTCTGAGATCTCTCGTTTGCTGAGTCTGGTGTCAATAAAAGCTTTTCTTTGACTAACAAGTAAGTTTTCAGTTCTGAAACTTACAAGATATACTTAAATCACAATTAACTTTTATATGTCAAAGACTCAAAGAGGAAAGTTGATTTTGCAATTCATCACCCCTTTAACAAAATTGTCAAATATTAAATGTTTAGTTACTTACATCTTAAATCTGACTTTTTGACTGTTAAAACTGTGCTATAATTTACTCAAAGCTCCTCTAAAGTCGACCTTCTTTGATTTGATTGGCCATTATTTTGATGTTGTTAACAAGTGAAAATCCCTCGCCTCAAAGCCACTTGTCAAAAGCGTAAAGAGTTTTTGTAATTCTAAACATGTATGACTGACTTTCTTCTGCAAAACACAAAAGAAGCTATTTTAAGGAATGTTAGTAACAGTTTTGGTTACCAGTGACTTCCATTGTATGGAGAAAAAATACTAAGACATTAAATTCATATTCTTTTTTATGGTCCTCAAGAAGAAATAATTATATCCAAGTTTGGAAATTTAAGTGTGAACTGTGAGTGTAAAAAAGGCTGCTCTTTGCCATACTACAAAAGAGAACTTTTGAACTCCAAAAAGGCCCCAAAAAGTGCCATTAATGCTTGTTTTAGAAAGTCTTTTATCATTCAAATTTTTTTGAAATTGTGTGAAAAGAGCTGGGCATATTGGAGAGAATATCAAAGATATCAGAAAGTGGGAGAATTATTGGCAGATATGCATTTAGATATTTCAAATATAAAATGTGGATTTCATTTGGCTCCTGCTAATAGAATACACACAATGATATTCACATACTCACACCTACACAGAGGACTTCGGGGGGGGGAGATAGAGACTTGTAATATTCACAGCTCTTCAAATTTTCTATTCTTATTGGCTTAACTGAGAGAGAGAGAGTTTAGTGAAGCGAGAAGATGGAGAATCAGGCAGCTCAGTATGAGTGAGAGATCCAGCCTCTCTGCAGAGGGAAAGGACGTCTGTGACCCCTGAACACAGAGTCTGTGATGGGCTCATTATCACGCTGAGAGAAGGAAAGCTACGGAACGAATAAAATGCAGCGCTCTCCCGATCACGTCACAGAGTCCCACTGGGGGATGAAGTCCAGACTAATGAAGAGTAATGAACAAGGCCAAGCTCCTCACCTGGACCACCACTTTACCAGGGGGAGGATATGTCTGCAGCGACATCTCGGCAAGAATTCCATATGACACTGCCTTGATCAGATTAACAGCAATCATGGCTGCACACATGGAAGTGAATGAGAAATTTTTCTCTTTGAGAGACACATATGCGCCATTTACCACCCCAAAAATGTATGACTTTCATTTTGCTGTGGAGAAATTTTGAATACATGTTTTTTCCATGCAATTACAATTAATTTAATTACATCTTCAAGCTTTTCCAAAGACAAAAAAAAGAAGAGTAAAAAAAAAAAAAAAAAAAGTGTTCCGTACAACTCATAGGATTTCAAGTCCTCTCAAATCATAAAATAACTTTATGTGAGAAAGAAATCTTATATTTCAACTGTGTTAAAAGTCCAAATCTGTGAAGGAGTGATTGAGCAAATCTTCATCGTTTATTGAAAAAAATAAACATCTTATCAAACTCTGACAATTGCCCTAATCTTTTAAACAACTGATAAGATTATATATATATAAAAAGAATTGTCAAGTTTATAATATATATATTGCATGGATGACAGGAGAGACTCATCTTAAGATCACTTTTTTAAGTTCATCTATTGACAAAATTAAGCAAAAAGTATTTTACACTGAAAATATTCAAAACAGGAACGTCGGAATCAGAATGTGTAGTTTGTGCAAACTGTTGAATGCTGTTCACTATCCCTGCAAAGATTTTCAATTGGACTGACATTTAGGGCCCTATCTTGCACCCAGCGCAATTGACTTTGTACACCGACGCATGTGTCATTCCTATTTTGCTCCCGCGCAAAGCCCGCTTTTCCCTCCACAGAAGCACGTCGCTAAACTACTGAATGAACTTGCGCTCCCTGGGCGGTTCAGCGCAAAAAAGGAGGCGTGTTCCGGCGCAAACAATCCCTGGTGCTATTTTGCTGTTCCATTAAACAATTGCGCCACTGACCAGAAAAAAACCTAGTCTAAAGTCAGTGGCGCGTTGCGCGTTGTTCATTATGCTATTTTAAGGGCGCATGCTTGACCATAATGTATAGTGTGCACAACGCGCATACACTTTGCTCATGTAATCTACACAGATGCAACAGTTATTTTTGCAAATCATAAATTGTTACACTAAAAAAATATTAACACATGAGATGACGGAAATCATTGTGGTGTGCCACGAAGATGTGAAAAAATAGGCATAAATCTAGCTTACAAATTATTCAGGCTAATTGTAGTAATTAAGGATCAGACCTGTTTGCCCAATAGTGGCAAGACATATATGTATATAAGGACATCTGACAAATTGACTTGTCCGTCAAGAACCATGCAGGAAAAAAAATCGACTGAAAAACTGAAAAAACTGTTTAACAGACGCCTGTTTAACCGACGCTATTTTGGGTGGGTTTCTCTCATCCCCATACAACACAACTTCTCTGTCTTTCACTGCTCTTACAAGAACATCAGTCACGTCGGCTGTGAACCGCTCCTGGCGTGCGCCTGGTAAATACGCCATAATAATAGCAATCCATAATGGAACTTGCGCACCTGCTTTTAAAGGGAATGTTGGATGACGCTCTGATTGGTTTATTCACGTTACGCCCAAACCACACCTATGAATAATGAAGGTACTTCAGACCAACCCATTTTAGATTTGCACCGGGTGCAAGAGCCATTTATCCCGCCGGGAAAATAGCAACAGCGCCGAGACCCACCCACAAAGTTACTTGTGCTTCGCGCGTTGACACTTGCGTTTCAGATCATTAAAATAGGGCCCTTATTCTCTTTAGCATGCATTGTGAAGTATTTAAGTCCCTCACTGATGTTCACTGATAATTCTGATTCAATTAAGCAAGTGAACAATTGTATAGTTACATTATTTATTTATTTGATTGATAACCATGATTGTGTTATGTAAATGCTTTTAGTTCTAATATTTAAACGACAGCCAGCTGGCAAGTTTTTGTCGGATGTGATAGGGGTTTTTGGGGCTTTCCCTTTCTCCTCAGCTAAGTGGTAAATCTGGTGGTGCCACAAGGGAAGATGCAGGAAGATTTTTTTTGTTAGCTATTACTTCCTCATAGCAAAGAAAAGGGAAGTTTCTGCCCAATCTTAGGGTACATTTGCACAACAAACTTTTCTTATACTCGTCTCAGGCGTGATGACTCCGATCTTTTGGAAAAAAAGATCAAGCTAAGGTTGCCAGAATAATAGTCATACAATGTTTGTTTATTGACCAGAGGAGAACTGGCACCCCGACTGAGCCTGGTTTCTCCCAAGGTTTTTTTTTTTTTTCATTATGCCGCTGTTGCAGTTTTTGTTCCTTGCCACTGTCGCCTTTTGCTTGAGCTTGGCTTGCTCAGTTGGGGAAACAAAATTTTCAACTAAATTTCCAAATAAATTGAATTACTAAACTAAATTAGCTATATATATATATATATATATATATATATATATATATATATATATATATATATATATATATATATATATATATATATATATATATATATATATATATATATATAATTAAGCAATCACATGGCAGTTGCATTTAGGGTTGTGATCCTGGTCAAGACAATCTCCTGAACTCCAAACTGAATGTCAGAATGGAAAAGAAAAGTGATTTAAACAATTTTGAGTATAGCATGGTTGTTGGTGCCAGATGGGCCGGTCTGAATATTTCATAATCTACTCTTTATTAATCCTTAATTACTGGGATTTTCACACACAAAAAATTCTAGGGTTTACAAAGAATGGTGTGAAAAGGGAAAAACATCCAGTATGCTGCAGTCCTGTGGGTGAAAATGCCTTGTTGATGCTAGAGGTCAGAGGAGAATGGGCCGACTGATGCAAGCTGATAGAAGAGCAACTTTGACAGAAATAACCACTCGTTACAACCGAGGTATGCAGCAAAGCATTTGTGAAGCCACAACACACACGACCTTGAGGCAGATGGGCTACAACAGCAGAAGACCCCACCTGGTACCACTTATATCCACTACAAATAGGAAAAAGAGGCTATAACTTGCACAAGCTCACCAAAATTGGACAGTTGAAGAATGGAAAAATTTTACCTGGTCTGATGAGTCTCGATTTCTGTTGAGACATTCAGATGGTTGAGTCAGAATTTGGCAAAAACAGAATGAGAACATGGAGCCATCATGCCTTGTTACCACTGTGTAGGCTGGTGGTGGTGGTGTAATGGTGTGGGGGGATGTTTTCTTGGCACACTTTAGGCCAACCTGAGCATTGTTTCTGACCATGTCCATCCCTTTATGACCACCATGTAGCCATCCTCTGATGGCTACTTCCAGCAGGGTTATGCACCATGCCACAAAACTTGAATCATTTCAAATTGGTTTCTTGAACATGACAATGAGTTCACTGTACTAAAATGGCCCCCACAGTCAACAGCTCTCGACCCAACAGAGCATCTTTGGGATGAAGTGGAATGGGAGCTTCGGGCCCTGGATGTGCATCCCACAGATCTCTACAACTGCAAGATGCTATCCTATCAATATGGGCCAACATTTCTAAAGAATGCTTTCAGCACCTTGTTGAATCAATGTCACGTAGAATTAAGGCAGTTCTGGAGGTGAAAGTGGGTCAAACACAGTATAGTTGGTGTTCCTAATAATCCTTTAGGTGAGTGTATATATCGCTATATGATAATTGAAATGAGCTAGATGACATCACCGTTTTCTCCAGAGCGTCTGTACAGCCGAATCAAACTCTGTTGCATTTTCCTGTTTAACACTTTTAAGCTGCTTTAAAACAATCGGCATTGTAAAAGCGCTATGTATATATACAAGTTGACTTGACTTGCATTTTGGCCATTCATTTACATTACAATGGCATTTTGGGGGACTGTAAGCTTTTAAAAAACGGGTTTTGAAAATGATGCCTTTACATTCTCCATGTAAACGACAAAAATGCATATTCACAGATGCATATTACGTGTGTGTGGGGTGTTTCTTGACAAAGTGTCACTGCCAATTACTAGCCTGGCATGCATTATAAAGCTTTTATAGTCATTATTGCAGAATCATGTGAACGGGGATCAATTTGACAACGTTGTTGTCCGTTCTTAGTAAATTGTTGACAAGTAAGCATACCCTTATTTGTGGCAGTTGAACAAGCACATTAAGGTGTAACAAGGTTAAAATCCTTACAGTATGTCACCTGTTATGCCCTCTGCATCCTCAGGATTGGTTTACATCGGTGGATTTTAAAAGCAGGGTTCAGGATGACGATAACCAAGGGTTAACCGCAGTGCAAAAAACCCTAAACAGTTCAGTTACAGTACCCAGCTGAAAAATGATCTTAACAGCAAGTAAAAGAAATAAAAAGGTTCCTTCAAAAGACCTTGTCAATAGCCATCCCACACCATTGTGTCTCATAGCTGTGAAACAGTTTTGTTGCGAAAAGCAACTATCGCCATTACAATACTGTGAACTGTTTAATAGAACTTCCGGCACTCAAGCAAACCATGTAAAAACTTGAGTGTTTTTGTGTTAATGACCCCAAAAAAATACTTGTCTTTATTGAGCCTGCATCGCTCAATATTGATGCATAAAGTAAGGCAGTTCCCTACTCCAGAATGCCACACCCAGCTTGGAAATGTCTACATCCCATTTCTTTTAATACCTCATAATCAAGGCAGCTGACAGTGTCATTACTCAATTTAATATGTCTGTCATCAAGATCCCAAAAGCAGCATTGTGAATCTAATCCCTTGTCATAACAGAGGGAGGAAGTTAAATCAGCAATGTTTGACACATTGATAACAGGTTAATACAAAAATCTCATCATAGGACCTCCCCCCATTTCCCCCAAAATGTACTTTTGAAGATGAGATAAAGGGACTGTACAGTATGCTGTAAACCTGTCCCTAATTCATAACACTTTAGTGATGCTGAAATCCACTGCACTCTTAGAGGAGTGCACTTCACATGACCTAGATGCAAGATGTTAAACTAATGCAAACACTTTGTCGTTAAAGATAAATAGGGTTTCAAAGACATTCAGAACCGCTACGGCTGTAAATAAAGCGGGACCCGCATCTGCTAATTAATACTCTTTACCCTTGAAATGATAAGACAAGATCAAGCATGAGAATGCAAAACACTGCAGCAGAATATAACTTTGAATATGTATAAGCTTCTTTATCCACCTACATGTGCATCCTCTCCTTCTGTGGGTCTAGCTTTATGTCATCAATTTTCAGTTACCTGAATATTTATTATCTGTTCATTATCATATAATAAAATGCCAGCGTATCAGTGAAGCGAGATAAATTACTCGTTGTTCTTTGACCTTGTCACAATTTAAGACTTCACTCTTTTTAACTTGGTCATTCTCTCCTCAGTAATAAAAGCAAAATGATTCAAATTGGTTTCTGAAGCATGACTTATATATCATTTTATGGATTTACTATTATTTCAGCACCTGGCCCATAAGTGAGAAGCAGGAGGGGTTTGCACTCAGTTTCAAATCTAGGACCATCACACTGAATAACTCACCTGTCGATATCTGATTATGTGCTGCGAGACATCGGCAGGCCTACTTTGAAGTTTAAGAGCATTGATTGGCTGTGCTGTAAAACTCAGTTAGGAGATGTATTTTCGATTGGAGATGAACCTGGGAGTTCTTTTCCAGCGGGCTCTGGAGGATCCGCGTGCTGCCCTCTCTTATCTATACACATGCAGGCGGTTGTGGCATCGATTCAAGCAGCAAGTACTGTATGGGTTTATCCACAGCCTTGATCTCATGCAGTGGACCTTCTGTTCAAAACTGTCTTGAGAGTGGCAACATCTAAAGCTGGACTTGACTGAGTGACAGGCATCATTCTGATTTATCCATTTGTCTAAATCATATTTGATTGGGCAGGGGACAGGGGTGAACGTGATTTCACCAAACACAACATGTTCCTGAACATCTTTGTTGATCCCTGAAACAACCTTACTAGATTTGAGGGACACATTTACAGTTTATGTCAATTTTAGACTTACAACAATTGTTAGATGCTTCTACATCAGTGTTATTCACCTATCATTTCCCAGTGATTTTGGGGATAAATGATGGGAAGGGTTAGGATTAGGGGTAGGGATAGGGTTAGGACAACATTTTCAGGATGGAACTTTGTTACCCAATAGTCAAAATAACTCAAAGTAGTATAGGAACAGAGTAAGTGACCGTTATATAAATGTTTGTTTTATTTTGTCATTAAAATTCACTTGGAAATATCCTAAATATAAAACTGAATGTCTGATCATGTTTTGATTCAAATTTGAGGATGATACTCTCAAAAATGTAGCTTCTGTAAGCTTTTACATCAAGAAAAATAAATAAATCTGCAATAAACTGATAATTATAATGAATATACAGTTACCAAAAATCTAAAGCAACTATTTACAGAATTTACAAAGTGTAAAAAGTCAATGGAAACGTGAGTACAAGTATAGTGCTGTTTACATAAACTGCGCAAAATGTCGCATTTTGATTGGTTACTAACCAAAACTTTGCTTGCGAGGCATTGGCTGCATCCGTAAACCTAGGCAGCTGACTTGTTGCCTCGCTGCCTTATATCAGACAATGACTTGTAAGGCAGCTTTTGTGCATGAAGGTACCTCACGAAACAAAAGATTTCTAAGGCAGCATAACAGTTAGATCTACTTGATTAGATCATTAGATCTACAGCAAACTAGAGAGAGATTTGGTGAGAACTAAATATTGATTTACTACATTAGTAATTTCTCGCTAGAAATGACATCAGATGTGGAAAATGTTGGTCATAAACGTACATTTGCACACAAACTGACCAGGATTGTGGGATATCAAAGGCAGCGAAGAATTCATTTATGCTCCCTTCAAAAAACGATCAGATGAAGGTATCTCAGGAGACAGGACGTGAAGCTAACATTAGATTCGGACGTGCCTTGGTACCTTCCTACCTTGAAATGTGTCCTCCAAAAGCAGCAATTTTCAGGTTTAGGATGCAGCCATTGACTGGCTTTATTCAACTAAAATCAAGGGTGTTATGATTGACACTCGCCAAGCCTGTAATGCACTTCCTGGATATGTTGAGTCACCACAGCGCCTGTGATTGAAGGGGAGAAAGCTCATATTGATCGGAAGATTCTAAACTGCAAGGGAGATCATCAGAATACTGATTAGAATCAATATTTCATTGAAAATGGACATGATTGATTACTCATACTCATTACTCAAAACGCTCAGGCAAGGAGACCATTTTTGTTGTTGTTTTGGATTAAAAATGGGATGCATTTTGAAGAGTGGACCCTTACATTGAAATGCATGCTGGTGTTTCTTGGATTCGTTTGATTTGATCTGAACCATAGAAGATGAAAGATAAGTACTGAGTTTATTTTGTTTATGTTTTCATGGTCAGTCCTTCAGCACTTCATTAACCCCTTCCTCTTAGGTGTATTTATTGCAAAAACAAGTTCAGAACATGATTATTGAGTGTTTTAGCTTTCAAATGATGCAATGTTTATGATGTTGATTGAATATTTGTTATAAAACAAAGCTCATAAAAGTATGACCACGCCCCTAGGCCCAGATATGGGCCGGTGATAGTTAACAGGCTTTAAACCAATCTCCGTCATCATATTAATATATATATTTCAATGAACTCATAATAGTAAGGCAATCAGGTAACCAGTCAACAAAATATGTTGATCCAGGAACAGGTCTTAATTGGCAAACTTGGCTTGCTTGTTTTTCACAGCCAGTATTCTGGAAAGGAAATTAACTGACTTAAAAAAATAAAAAAAATGAAACTGATATGTTTTAATAAAACTGCTCCACTGCTTAATATTTGAAAAATGTTTAAAGGCATGTGGTGCAATCGACATGCAGAAAACCCCAGAAAAATTCACCCATACATGCTTGGGTTTACCTGATTGGATTATGGATTTGCATTTACCCAGTGTTTATCTATCCTTGAGCATCAAATGCTTGTCCTCATATAACCGTGCGTTTTTCCACCTGATTGCCAACATAACATATTTTGCAATTATAGCTTGAGGCTTGGCATTTAGCTCACGGCATTGTATGTACAGTAACTAATTAAGCCAGTCTGAATTAATCCTCTATAGCCTGTTATGTAAACCATTATAAAGAATTATGCATCAAAAACTAAATAGGGTTGGCAATTTTATGGAGTGGGAAGCCATGTGTGTTGCACACTTATCAATACATGACAGAAGTAGCAGATATAACCGAATAATTTACCAATACAAAAATATGAATATTGATTTCCATGCTCTGATCTGGTAAGTCTGTGCATGTAGAACTCCATAAGAGTATTAAACCCCTAAACACAGTTTAACTTTCAATAAATAGCCCAGCTGACCTAAACCTCAATTAACAGGCTTGTCAGCTTATCATAATCATGATACATTCCACCTGACCCAAATGCCTCTCTCAATTCATTTCCATCTCATTAACAAAGGCTAATTGTGAGCCCAAATACCGTATAACAGAAACATGTGGCCACTGATAAACTCAACACTATGCTCTCATATACTCAGGGGCAGGAGTCCGCCAGAAACCGAGGTCTTTTAAAGGTTGCACTGAAGACCATACAGCCCCATGGGTATGATTAATACTTCATGCTGTGAACTAAGCGAGGCTGCTTAGAAACCCAACCAGTCATAACGGGTAATGATATCTATGTGCTGACAGGAGACTGGGTAGAGAAAAGGGAATATTTTGGACAGGTGACCTTTTCTCTGACAGGACCTGGCCTAACCTCTACTTCGATATCTGTCGACTGTAATAAGCCAGTATAGGAGATCATAACATGATGCTATTTCGAAGTACAGCTGAAAACTAAAGTAGCGTTCAGGGAGGTTTCATCGTTCATGCATTCAATCACAATGAGTTTCCATGGCAAACTATGGGTGCTTTCTCTGCTAAATAACATCTGGCCACATTGATTTCAGTTAACCTACCGTCTAAACTTAAATAAGGGATAATAAAGCACTCTGAGGTGGTTTAAAACACAACTGGGGATGTGCCTTTATCATCATCCCCAGCCAAACACAAAGAACGGCATTCAATAAACACTTTCCAAGAGTGGTTCATAATCATGTTAATTGAGGGCATAGACTGAACATTTATTACAAGGCATACAGCCCTGAAACAGTTATTAACTCGTAGCCTGGGCAGAGCCAACAGTAGCAGCGACGTGGACCATAGCTTTTTAACGGAGTCTAATGTATTGAGGCACCTCAGGTGGCGGCCTCTTTTCTTTGATGAGGATGTTTACTTTTAATATCTTCTCGCTGGCGAGCTGCAGGGCATTATTAAAGCAATTTTCTGACTTCAGAGAGCCAATTACATTGACTATTTGGGGTAAACAATACCCCTGGTATGGCACCTTCTCAATGGAATACTGGGCAAATCCTCCAGATAGAGGTAATGGAAATTACACAAATAAATAAATAAAGCTTATTTCATTTTCTCAGGGTTAGCTTTTGTGAGTCTATAAATAATCCAGTAATGCTGACTTTGAAAATATGTCTGAAACTCAGCAATTATTTTCGTTGGTTAAATGAGGAACTTACAAGGAAGAAACAGTAAATTAAGGCATACAATTGGCAGGATTTCCACAGCTTTCCAGTTTTAGCATTTTTATGCTTATGACAGTGATGCAAATTAGGCTGTGTACGCCACGACTAGAAGAGGAGACAGCAAACTCAAAGATCTTTATTTGAAGTGCAAACACAGGGAAAGAATCCAGTAAGCCAACAGTATCAAAGAAATTCACTGAGTCACCACTTAGCTTGAACTTGAAATTCTCTTTGTCGCTACTAGGTATGATTAGAGATTGTCAGTGCAAGGAAGAGGATGATGATCGCAAGGGTAAGAATCCACAATGCCCGAGTGTGGATGGCATGCTTAAGGGTATGTTTGCATGACACTGTTTTTAACTGAAAATGGAAAACGTTTTATTCTTATGTGCTTTTTAAAATTATGCCTTTAACGTCTCGGTGTAAACAAAAACATGAATTTCACATGCGTATTACATGTTCTCATATTATGTTTTCCCTGTATATTCCGTGATGTCAGAGAACAGTGAAACGGCACCTCAAAAGAAGAAGAGCGCCTAATTGACCGTTTGAGAAGACCCGCCCCCTTTAGTTTGCTTTTGCTATATGTCAGACAAGCCGTGCTCTCACACCACACACACGTTCTCATGCAGCCAAAAACACTTTGCGGAGCAAAAAGGATTCTAACAACACACTGACAGAGAGGACAGAGCAGGACTTCTGATATGAAACCCTAAAATTTTGAATTTTTTTAAAGAAATGTAAACAATAAATACCGTTTTGTGGCTCTTTAATGTGTGACAGGTTGATGTGCCTCAGTTAAAGCTGCTCGTGAACCGATCATCTCTTCCTTCTAGTTAATTTATAGCATCAAATAAACTTGAATGAACTTCAGAAGGAATGTTGCTTCAACCGCGGATAAATGTCAGTACACACCATTCTTCAAGTTCAAGTCCACCGACGTTAAACTACTAAACTTTGTAATAACTACAAAAATGGCGGATTCGGCGGATGCCGGATTGTGATTGGTCAGATCGCCTATCAATCAACCTGCTGGCAAAGGGTAAATTCAGACCAATTTGCATAAACATAATGAACATAGGCCTACGTGGAGCTAAACCGTATCAAACCACCAAGTAATAAACATGCCATTGAAGATTACAAAATATTGTGCAGTGTCTGGTTGTGGAAGAACAGTACCCCTGCATAAGCTTCGGATTCCAATATTAGGAATGCGGTTGATGCCATGTGACCTAGAACGTCTCGGTTACGTATGTAACCCTCGTTCCCTGAAGGAGGGAACGGAGACGTACGTCAGAACTGAACCGACGAATGGGATCTTACTTTAGAGACCAATCCTACTTCGAGCATCTAACAACGAGCCAATGAAATTTGGCATGCGATCACGCATTCCACGCTCCGCCCCGCAGCGCGGGTATAAATAGGAAGTGGAATGGTAGATCAGCGCTTTTTCTGCTGAGGAGCCGAAAGGTGACCGGACTCCCAGCGGAAGCACAGCATCTGGCGACGGGACGTACGTCTCCGTTCCCTCCTTCAGGGAACGAGGGTTACATACGTAACCGAGACGTTCCCTTTCAGTCGGTCACGTTCGACGTACGTCAGAACTGAACCGACGAATGGGATCCCTATGGAAAACGCCAGGATGCTGGCCCTTCCAGCGTCCTGCTTGAGCGCACTGCACCGTCTAGTATGGTACGGAAGTCAGGGCTCCAAGCAGGGAGTACAGTCACTGCTGTTTCTGCAAGACCCACTCAGAATGACTATTGGATAACGCTGGGAAAGCGTGCCTACCTCGTATTAGAGAGAGAGGGTACGCTGCGGGGCCACGTCCTTCAGGGAAGGAGAGGTGGCAGAATACACATAAGGACTAACCTGGCAGGGTAGTGCAACATATGGCAGTCTCTGGGGTGGTTCCAGCCTGATTGAAGGGGGGAAAGAACACGCCCAGAGACGACAGAGCGGGCTCTGTCGAGGGAAAGACACGGGGCTAGCCCGAAGGGTAGCTGATACCGTGGAAGAATACACATATGGGGTTGCCGTGAGGGAACCGCTACATATGGAACCCAGCCTACAGCCACGTTTCACAAGCATACGGGTGCAGGCCTGGCGTCAGACGGTCCGCAACGTCTGACACCGGAGGGGTGACGGAGGAGCTCGACAGGGTTAGCCGGTTTCCCGGGGAACACAACTGGAGACAATAGACGCACGTATCCGGCCCAGAGGGCGGGAGTGGCGTTTCGCAAGCCGACACTTAGAACGGGCACTTAGCGCTCCTGGCCACTGGGGGCGAGGATGCGGGAAGATACCGGCTCTACACGTAAGCTATAGAATCTAGCAAACGTGTTAGGTGTCGCCCAGCCCGCAGCTCTACATATGTCTGTCAGCGAGGCGCCTTGAGCCAGCGCCCAGGAAGAAGCAACACTCCGAGTGGAGTGAGCTCTTACACCGAACGGGCAAGGCACGTCTTGGGACTGGTAGGCCAAGACTATAGCATCCACTATCCAGTGGGCTAACCTCTGCTTGGAGACAGCCTTTCCCTTCTGCTGGCCTCCGTAACAGACGAAGAGTTGCTCTGAGGTCCGAAGGCTTTGGGTCCGGTCAACGTAAGCGCGAAGAGCGCGGACCGGACACAGCAAAGCCAGGGCTGGGTCTGCCTCCTCCGAAGGCAGCGCTTGCAGGTTCACCACCTGATCCCGGAAGGGAGTGGTAGGAACCTTGGGCACATATCCGGGCCGGGGTCTCAGGACAACGTGAGAGTTACCTGGCCCGAACTCTAGGCACGATTCGTTGACCGAAAGTGCATGCAGGTCCCCTACCCTCTTGATCGAGGCCAATGCCGTCAGGAGCACTGTCTTCATTGACAAGATTTTCAGCTCACAAGACGCCAAAGGCTCGAAGGGAGGGCTCTGAAGTGCTCGGAGCACTAGAGCTAAGTCCCAAGAGGGTATCGAGGATGGACGAGGAGGATTTAGTCCCTCGCACCTCTGAGGAACCTGACGATTAGGTCGTGCTTCCCCACGGACTTACCTTCTACTACATCATGGTACGCTGCTATTGCTGCAGCATATACCTTGAGGGTGGAGGGAGACAGCCTTCTCTCCAACCCATCTTGCAGGAAGGAAAGCACGACACTGATCGAACACCTTCGGGGGTCTTCCCGGCGGGAAGCGCACCACTCAACGAACAGGTTCCACTTCAGCGCATAGAGGCGCCTCGTAGAGGGGCTCTAGCTGAAGCGATGGTGTCTACGACAGCTTGTGGTAGTCCATCTAGAACCTCCGCGTCCCGTCCAGGGACCAGACATGAAGATTCCAGAGGTCTGGACGCGGGTGCCATAGTGTGCCCCGTCCCTGAGAAAGAAGGTCCTTCCTCAGGGGAATCGGCCAAGGAGGGGCTGTCGCGAGGAGTGTGAGTTCTGGGAACCAGGTCCGGTTGGGCCAATACGGCGCAACTAACAAGACCTGCTCCTCGTCCTCCCTGACCTTGCACAGAGTCTGTGCAAGAAGGCTCACTGGGGGAAACGCATACTTGCGTAGGTCCCGGGGCCAGCTGTGCGCCAGTGCATCTGTGCCGAGGGTACCCCCGGTCAGGGAATAGTACCACTGGCAATGGGTCGAGTCCGGAGAGGCAAACAGGTCGACCTGTGCGGCTCCGAACTGGTCCCATATCAGCTGGACCGCCTGGGGGTGGAGTCGCCACTCTCCCGGAGGTGTCGGCTGACGAGAGAGCTCGTCGGCTGTCTGGTTCAGCACACCAGGGACATGAATGGCCCGAAGCGACCTCAGCTGCTTCTGACTCCACAGGAGGAGGTGGCGGGCGAGTTGGAGCAGACGACGGGAGCGTAGACCACCCTGACGGTTGATGTACGCAACGGCCGTGGTGCTGTCCGTACGGACCAGTACATGCTTGCCACGCAGCGGCCCCTTGAGGCGGCGGAGTGCCAGATGTACTGCCAGTAACTCGAGGCAATTGATATGCCAATGCAATTGCGGCCCCGTCCACAGACCAGCAACTGCATGCCCGTTGTACGTGGCCCCCCAGCCTGTGGTGGAGGCATCCGTGAATAGCACAGCATGCCTGGACACTTGTTCTAGGGGCACCCCGGCCCGGAGAAACGAAGTGCTGGACCACGGGCTGAAGGTTTGGCGGCAGTAAGGAGTCACTGGGACCCGGTACTGACCGCTCTGCCACGCCCACCTCGGGACTCGGCCATTGAGCCAGCGTTGAAGCGGTCTCATATGAAGCAATCCGAGCGGCGTGACCGCGGCTGCAGATGCCATATGCCCCAGGAGCCTCTGAAAGAATTTCAGTGGGACCGCTGTCCTGCTCTTGAACATATTCAAGCAGTTCAACACCAACTGGACTCGCTCCTCGGTGAGGCGCGCCGTCCGGTTGACCGAGTCCAGCTCCATACCGAGATAAGAGATCCTCTGTGTGGGACAGAGTTTGCTCTTCTCTCGGTTGACCCGAAGGCCCAACTGGCTGAGGTGACTGAGCACCAGGTCCCTGTGTTCGCACAACTGGTCCTTCGACTGGGCTAGGATCAGCCAATCGTCGAGGTAGTTGAGAATCCGAACGCTGCGTTCTCTGAGTGGAACAATGGCTGCCTCCGCGACCTTCTTAAAGACGCGGGGCGACAGGGACAGCCCGAAGGGCAGGACCTTGTACTGATATGCTTTCCCCTCGAACGCAAAGCGTAGGAACGGTCTGTGTCGAGGGAGAATAGACACATGGAAGTACGCGTCCTTCAGGTCGATCGCTGCAAACCAATCCTGGGGACGGATGCATTGGAAAATGCGTTTCTGCGTCAACATCCTGAACGGGAGCTTGTGCAGGGCCCGATTCAGAACTCGCAGGTCCAGGATTGGCCGTAACCCACCCCCTTTCTTGGGCACAATGAAGTAGGGGCTATAGAACCCCGTCTTCATATCGGCTGGAGGAACCGGCTCGATCGCGTCCTTCGCCAGTAGGACCTCGATCTCTAACCTCAAGACCTGAGCATCGCTGCTTCGCACGGAGGTGAAGAGGATGCCCCTGTACTTGGGCGGCCGGCGCGCGAACTGAATCGCGTAGCCGAGTCTGATGGTACGGATGAGCCAGCGAGACGGCCCGGGGAGACCTAGCCAGGCCCCCAGAGACCGTGCAAGCGGGACCAACCGCACCACAGACATGCCCGGGGTGGGGCAGCGAAGCGGAGTACTCTGGCCCGACTCGGGAGGCCCGGAGGCGGCCCGAAGTGTTGCCTGAGCACTCCTGGTTTGGACAGAGAGTGGGTGAGAAGGCCCGGAGGCGTCCTCGGAGCCCACTCTGCTGCCCACTGCCCAGAGGCAGGGAAGTGAAGCACTCAGCCCCGACCCGGGAGGCCCGTGGGCGGCCCGGAGTGTTGACTGAGTGCTCACGAGAGAGGAAGTGTGTGGGTGAGAAGGCCCGGGGGCGTCCTCGAGGCCCACACAACTGCCCCCTGGCGACGGGAGGGTAGGAAAGGAGTGACAAGGCCCGTGGGCGTCGCACACTGCCAACCTGACCCTCTTGGG
Organism: Pseudorasbora parva; assembly: GCF_024679245.1. NCBI lineage: Eukaryota > Metazoa > Chordata > Actinopteri > Cypriniformes > Gobionidae > Pseudorasbora > Pseudorasbora parva. Next base: position 23,609,561 of record NC_090175.1, read on the forward strand.
GCCCAGAGAGAGAGGAAACTGCTCTTAAAATGTGGGTACCGCTGGACTCCGGAGAGCCAGTGGCAGAACCGAAACCAGTCAGGGCCCCCCGGTCCTCCTCCGGGGGGGTGGGGGAGGGATGCGAACATCGTCTCCCCCGAGCAGCTCCTGTTCTCCCTAGCCGGCCCGTCTCAGGGCCGCGTCCCCTTGCGCTTGCCTGCCGGTTAGCGGGCCCTGGACGGGTTGGGCGTCCCTCGCGTCCGGCACCCTGCTCCTCCAGTGGAGGCTGCTGCTCGGCTCTAGCAGGGTGGAGGCGGACGCAGGAGGGGATGCCCTCGGCGACGAGCCGGCAGAGGCGCTGCGACCGACGACCGAGCAGCTGGTCGTCGGCACCCTGGTGCAACGCCTCCATCTGCTCTTGGGCCACCAAGAACTGCTGGGCAAAGTTCTCGATGGTGCCGCCGAGGAGGCCAGCCCGACAGACAGGCTTTTCTTGCGCATATCTGCCAGGTTAGCCCCCTATTCCTGGACCACTAGTGTGGACATCGCCTGACCCAGGGAGCGTGCAGTGATTTTCGTCGCCCATAGGGCGAGGTCCAACACCGCACGCAGTTCCTGCACAACCCCTGGGCTGGGACTACCCTCGTGCGTGCAGGGCAGAGGGCAGTGAGAGAGGGAAAACAATGATACTTTTTTTTTTCATTTTTGGCCCTTTTGACCCTCCATATTTCCCTCTCTCCGATGCAGCAACTGACATCTGTCCTCTGCCAGAGCCAAAAATGAAACGCTAAGCCCTTTTCTCTTTAGGATCAGCGATTCCACCTTCAACTACCAGCAGGCATGCGAGACAGTGAACGTGGCCGTCAGAACGGCACACAGCGCACTGAGCGCTCAAGCCTCTATGAAGAAGGCAAGGCGAACAATGCCCTGACGTGGTCGTGTTCTCATGAGAGAATCCGTACCACCCACGAACAGAGTCTCAGCATGCTTTTGATGCGATAGAGGAGTGGGGGCCCGAGGGGATTTACCCGGCGGGGAATCCCCACTGTAATCCTCAGGCCACCAGCGCTTATCAGCCAAAGTAGCCCTTTTCCAGTAACACTAGAAATGAACTAGATCGGGGGATAGGCGAAGGGACTCGACCCCATCTGAGGTTTCATAGTCTCGACCGCGCATCTAGAGCGCCGACTGACGCGCGCCGGTTGTCGTGACAACCACCGCTGTCAGCCGGCCGCTCGACGGCACACGGCGCGCTGAACACTCGAGCCCTTTATGAGAAGGGGGAGACGAACAACGCGCCGACGTGACCATGTTCTTTTACCAGAACATGAATCACCCACGATCGCAATCTCACATGCGCTCGTGGCCGTCAAAGAGGACAGGAAACAGTTGCATACCAGGAATACACGGTTTGAATGACATCTTGAAAAAGACGCAGGGTCAAACCGTGTTGCTCTTTTGTGAATGGAAAGCTGCTCTTTTAGTGTGCTGAAGCACTCAGGGAGATGACCGCGGCTCCACACAGTTCGTTCTGCAAGCCTGTGTGAGCTCTCAGTGATGTGTATTTGTGTGTGTGTAACGCCCAGCGAACCAACAGTTTGTATGGGAAACGCTCAGCGAACCAACAGTTTGTATGGGAACGCTCAGCGAACCAACAAGCTCCTTTAGATCGCTTGATCACTGATCAGACGGTCTCTCACTGACGCGCCGTATCACCCGCACTGGCAGACTCTCTCACTCAACACTCTTTGACTCGTAGTCAGACACTCTTCGTAGGAAACAGTAAGCACTGCTCGGCTCCGAAGTAGAAAGCGCTGATCTACCATTCCACTTCCTATTTATACCCGCGCTGCGGGGCGGAGCGTGGAATGCGTGATCGCATGCCAAATTTCATTGGCTCGTTGTTAGATGCTCGAAGTAGGATTGGTCTCTAAAGTAAGATCCCATTCGTCGGTTCAGTTCTGACGTACGTCGAACGTGACCGACTGAAAGGGAACTTTATTTAAGTTCCAGGTCATATGGGTAAGGCATTGAGCATTTATTCGCTTCATTTCACCGTGGGTTCTTAAATAGTGAAAAAGCATTCCTTTCTGATGTGCATTGTTCACTCTCTTGACTGGTTATCTGAATGAAAAATACAATCGCGGAAGATTTAAACATGCTGATTTGTCTGCAGTGAAGTTTTGCTGATGCACGGTTCGCAGTTATATCCACCGATCGGGTGGGGAAGTAATAAAAATGAACATTTCAATTAATTGTGGGTGGATGTGAGATAATTCATGCCGTTTGTTTGATAAACACATTTTGCGAGCCTTGTGGGTGAATCATTCTGGTTGTCGTTTTTCCATGTTGGACGTTTCCAAAACAATTTCCCACGTGTACTGACGGGGGAGTCGAATATCATTATAATATGCAAAACAGTCATACAATCATAGCAGTGGGCATTCCAAGTCTTCAATGCGGCACACCTATAAAAACCGAGCGTTTCAGGAGCTAGGCGTAGAAAATACTATGTCTGTTTTTTCCAAATATTAATAAGCAGTATTTTTTTTTAAGAAAAATTAATCAAAGATTATGTCAAAATACTCAAATTATCTTTTATTTTTCTTTTTTTCTCTTCATTATGATTTTAGGAAATGTAAATAACCCTGCAATGTTTGACTTAATGTGCTCAAACAAGATCAAAACAAAATGTCATGCAAAAAAATAAAAACATGGCTAGCATAGAAGAGGAGTATTCAAGTTATTGTATGCATGAATAGGATTATTTATTTATTTATTTTTTTTTACATATTTTTGAATAAACTAATTGGTAAAAAACTTCAGGTCATGAAACAGCTGTGTTACTCAAATTCTACCAAGCACGAGACACATATAGCTCATGAAATATTGTGCATTTTGCACTGCAGTTAATTTGTCATCAAATCAAACTGTAATTGCTTTTCTTTCTCAATCAGTGGGACTCCGTTGTGCAATCATGCAGATATTCTACACTTTTTCAGCTTGGAAGGATGATAAATCATGTTTTTCGTTCCTTCAAATTTTTTTCCAATATTTCTTTTCTCTCCCTGTTAAATTGCCTTTAGATGGGCTCACTGTTCTCTGTCATCTCAAATATGCTCTCATCAGCTGCTTGATGGATATGCAGGCCTGGTCTAATTACAATGTGGGGGAGCCTGTGCCAGGTTAGGTAGAAGGACTAAGCCATTTTGCCAGGTATTTTTAGAAGCACGGGCTTCCAATAAGATATACATTAGCTTGAGAACAGATGAGGGCTGTTTTGAACAGATGGTGCTCTCATTAGAAAACCTATTGAGTTCCAAAGGCTAAAACAGCCCAGCATCACAGCAGACAAAGTCTCTAGCTCCTAGGGGAGGAAGCCACCTGTAGATATAACAGACTCAACCTGAATTAGCACAGATACACAGGCTTTGGTCCCTGCGGGTAAAAGGCAGGTGCTAAAAGGAGGTGAATGTTAATAATTTTCATCAAAAACGTTCATGGACTCACACTGCTTATATTAGAATAAATATGGTGTTTATTTTAAACTCTCTATTATGGCATAATTTTTTCAGCATCCTCATCGTTCTGAATGGATTACATGGTTTTGAGAGTGATCCCAATAATCATGTGGTTGTGTTTTCCCGCCACCCAATTTAGGATGATTTCTCAGCTATATTCTATCAAAACGGAGGTATGAAAAGCAGCCGAGTGCAGACTGAAAAAATATATTCCTGAGTGACAGAACTATAGGCTTTCAATCTCAGGCAATTGGGGTGCAATTGGTTATATTACAGGTTGAACATTGTTCCGCCTTGATTGTTCTATTTCGTGTTTTTATGTCTCAGAGACACGGGGAGCGTGTCTGACAGATTTACTGCTGTCTCATAAGGCAGCTTTGACCGACTCCTCAACCTAAGTGTCTGGGACTGTGAGACCGATGGCTCTTGTATTTATGGCTCCTTACCTCAGAGCATGTGTAGATTTACAGCATTTAAATCTACTGCGTGAGGTCACATTTGTCACGGGTGAAACATACCCACCGTGAAGTTGGTTAACAATGCAGCTGACAGTGATTATGAGAAAATAATACATTAACATATAATAATCAACTGCAAATACAGGGATTTTCAGTCAACTGTGTATGAGTCCCTGAGGACTTTTAGAAAGTATACACTCTCAAAACAGAAGGGTCATCAAAAGACAAGCTCTTCTCTATTTAGGCTGCTGCTCATCTTCTTTTCTGTGATTTATATCACATCACACAAACTTTTAGAGCCCATTGTAATTACACTTTACTGTTAAAATGAATGTGGATGGCAGCCAAAATCATCTGCCAAGTTCTACCTCTCATCCATGATTACTGGCAGATAGGGAAACAGTTTCAGCTTTTTCATGCATTATTTGGGCCTATTTACACACAAACTTGTCTCTGCAAAATAAATGAAAAAAGCTCTTCACCATTTAACAAGGTTTACTTGTTTTATAATGATAATGCCCCAAGCTTAAATACATTGTGTATTCTTTTCAAAGCAACTTAAAAAGAGCAGTTCACCCAAAAAAATTAACCCCCTTGCCTGTCACTCCCAAATTTTGGGCATTTTGACATACTCAATATAAAAAGGCAGCTGCTCACACGTCATTCTGAATAGACACATAACCAACATATTTCTAGAAAGCCAACACTTGAGAGTTTACAGCTGAAGACTTTTTAGAGAAGGTGCTATCAAATATGTTGTTGGCCTGCAAACACCAATTTGTCTTTTGTCTAATGTCTGTCGCATGCCACATATTTAAGTCTTTCAAAAAAAAAAAAAAAAAAAAAAAACATCCTTGGAACCTGATGTGAATTTTTGTAACAAAATAGATCATAAAAATAGATATATCTCCTGGTCCAACAGGTGTATTAGAGCTACAGTTAACATTAAGCTACATAACACAATTTAAAGATTAAAGATTAAAATGACACTTTCACACAAAATGTCACTTTAGAGCACCATCAATATTTGTATGAGCTTCCTGTCACAATTTAATGGGGATTTCATTCATATGATGATGTTAAAACATGTTTTATTTAGCATTTTATATGGAGCTAATCTCTGCACCTGCTTAGCATTTATAGTGTAAACATCCATTATTGATATAAAAATTGCCAAAATCACATGAAAAAAAAAACACACAAAAACCTTATGCCATAGTTTTCGTGTGTTTATCAACTTCTTAGTTCACACATATAAATGTATGATTGGTTCGCTCTTCACTGAGCACAGGATGAGGAAGTGTCACATAAGATGATTGATAGCTCTAGAAGTCAAATGAGCATGTGATGATGACTCATATCTGACAAAAATCAGGAAGAGGAAAGACAGAGAGAGCTATGTACACTGTTTCAGCTTTTTAGATAAAGTAAGACTATGATGTTCTAACAAGCAGTGAATGTTAAACAACAGTAAACTGGGGCCGTCGGCGATCCTTCACACTAAAGGGGTTGAAGTCCACATGCATTATATATCGAAGTTTTTGCTCACATGAGGTAGTAAACATTGGCAGACCGAGGCTTCACAAAAAATACTGAAACAGTTGAAGCAAATGTGCTTATTGTGTCGAAGATTCTAATCAATCTGACACCAGTCTCCATGGCGACCCCTGGTGGTCAGAACAGAGTAAATACAACAAAAACCCAGGCCAAATATGCATAAAACACCTTTAATAAATCTATTCATATTGTATTCAATATTGTTCATTGAAATTAAAATGCAATTAACTAATCATCTATCAATTATCAATATTATTGTCAGGGCTTGTTTTGTTTGTTCAGTGGATGGCTCAGCTAAACAAGCCAATACAAGACTATTAACTGCTATTATTCTTTTTAATTATATTAATGTCTCATTAATATTTAACATAAACATCTAAAAATGTATAAAACTGATCATAGATAAGGTTGTTTAACGGTTCTCAGTGACTGCTCATGATTCATGGGTTCACAGAGATCATTGCCCCCTAGCGGTGAACCATTGACATTTGAAGTGTTTCGATGACATAATGAAGACTGACATAATGAATGACTTTGGCAGTTTGATGCGCACTCCGAACCAATTGATTCAGAACAGAAGATTCATAAAGCTTCGAAGCTTCATGAAGCAGTGTTTTGAAATTGCCATCCCTGTGAGGCATGTTTTATCGACATTTAGAAAATATTTATAGTCTTTAATTGGAAATCTGTAATTGAAACAGCTTTCTGAGCGTTATGTCTTCTCATGTTTTCTCATGTTCATGTTTTGACCCCTGTTTTCTGGATTACCCTGTTCGCCTGAGATTCCTGCCTGGTGTTAGTTTTGGACTGTTTGCCTGTGTAGTGCCCTCTTGCCTGTTTTTGGGATTACGTCGGTGGATTACTCTAATAAACTGTATTTGGATCCTCAACCTTTGCTACTCCGTGCAGCTATACAAGACAGATAGAGAGAGGATGCTCTGCTGATTTTGTCTGTGCATCTGTTTGGGTTACAAATTGACTTTAATTTTCATGTTTGTGCAGCTCTTATATGGATGAGTCTCCCCATCAGCTTCATAAGATTTAGCACTAGTGTTTATCCTCTAGCACACTGATTAAAAATGTAATTACTGATTAGAAGTGGCATTCTTGTCATTTTGGTCAAATATTAACAAACTCAAGTTTTCCAGTAGGCTCTTTCTCATACTTTGTTAAACGCAAAAGCAATAAGTGGCATGCGTTTCTGCCACAACTAACCCAGTGTTCAGTGCATCTCCATACACAATCAAACCACATACAATTTTTAAATGACACATTTTACTACTTTGTCGAATTTTATAAAATATCTCCACAAATACATGAAAACCTATAGTTTATTATTGACTGTTAAAAAGAGATAAACAATAAATCTTCTTCACCTGAAAAACATTCTCCTACTCATAAGATCCTTGACTAGACCTACGAGCCTATTTCTTGCTCTTTGTTGCACACTTGCCGATGAGAATGTCACTCTAGGTGAGGATCACAACCCGTCTGACAAATGCACCTGTCTAGATGCCTGTAAGGTCATATCATGAAGCGTGTATATGGCCCTGCTCAGTCGAGTGCAGTGAATTCATAAGGTTAATAAACAGATTCTTACTTCAAGTGACTGTGGGGTAGCTTATTTTGAACCACAAATACATAATCCGTCTGTCGGCCAAACCGAACGACTGACCTTAATGTTTACAACCCTAAACACTATGAGCAAAGATTCATGGACCACCACACAGAGAAAGCCAATACTCATAATTTCCTGGAGCTGCAGAGTGATTAGTTGCATGGCATTTACTGCTAAGATACTGCTAAGACCATAAAGCGACTTCATTGACTGAGACGACTCTTTACTCTACTCATTTCCTGATTAGAAATGACATAGCCCTACATCAATTTCTACTGATTTGGCCTAGTATTACCTAATTTGGTGATGCTGAGTGCAAAAACTTTCCATACATATTTCACAAAATAATAATTAAGATTATTACATGTATCAGTGTTAATGCAAAATTAATAAAAAAAAGTCATATGCTAAACATTTTCACAAAAATAAATATTTAAAACATATTTTACTTACATTCTGCAAAAAAAAGAAGAAAAAAAAAGAAAATATGTTGAAATAATCGATTTAATGTCAACAAACTTTACCTAAACACAAGTTTATAAATAATTATAAAGTAGCTTTTGTCATTGTCATTTTCTATCTCTTTCTGTGTTTCACGTGTCATTTTCTGTGACTTTTTGAATGTAGACAACCACAGATGTACCAGAAAACATCTGGATCACATTTGCTTTGTCTTCTGTCCAGGGTTCGAAATTCACTTTTTCAATCACTGGCCAGTTTGCTTACAAAAAAGCAAATATACACACACACACACAATTTTAATTTTATACATTAAAGGGGGGGTGGGGGGGGGGTGAAATGCTGTTTCATGCATACTGAGCTTTTTACACTGCTAAAGACTTGGATTCCCATCCTAAACATAGACAAATGCGTGCGCGCATGACCAGAGCGAGAGAGGAAATGCACGGCCATAAACACTCAGGTGCAGATCCACTCGTCTGAGCAACACTTCTGTCGCACCGCGCTTCACTTTATACCTATGGGTGACATCAAGAGACTTCAACGGTTCAGCACAGCATTCCGGGAAGGCAGCGCTGCATTTGAACCGATTTGAACTCAGAAATGACGAGACGCGTCACATCACGCTTCAGTCGCGTCGCAAAAGTGGATCTCCACGGTCACTGCTGTCACAGGACTTCACCAAATCAACAGTTACCAAAGAAGTGTGTTTTTGACGGAGTGGTCCCAGCGATAAAGCTTCACGGTCGTGCGCGGTGAGTAAAACTGGTTCAAATGTCTGTTGTTGGCTATCGTCGCGTAAGTAAACATCAGTAAACAACACGATCATGTATAACTTTAGTTAATTTATCAATGGAGCATGCGATCTATGGTGTGTGTTTAAATACATTTGTTTAGCTGACCACTAATGTTATAGGTGTCAGTAAAACCACCCAAACATAAACCTAGCGTTCTCACAAAGCGTGCTTCGTCATTCAAATGCACTAACGGTTACTCCATTGTTTTTCTATGTATAACGTTACACTAGTCTGACGTGCAAAACCATTTTGCTTGCTACTGCTAATGTTTAGTCGGAATACAATAGTCCATAAACCAAATCATGTCCTCATAAACTGCGAGTAAACACACACAAATGTTGACCACTAAATACAGTCCATACCACAGAGACGGACGTCCTGCTGTTGTTGCTCCTCGTGTTCAATTTATTTCATCCTCCGGATCTGATTCTGGATCATATCTGTATTAGTTGAATCTGCGTAGCGTTTTCTTTTCCACACTTGAGGACGTCATCGCTTTGTTCGCGATCGTCATTCTTTAGCTCCGCCCACACGATACGCCTCCAGGCACTCGTTTTTTTTTTCTGAAAGACTCGGTACAGCCTATATTTCTTTTATAAATATAATAAAACTAAAGACTTTTCGGATATATGAAGGATGCAATACTACTCTATAGGTACTCAAAATTGACATGAGATTGACTGAAACTGAGTGTTTCACCCCCCCTTTAATTTCTAATTCAAACAAAGTCCTGTAATCCAGCCATCTCGTTTCTTCTTTCATCCTTATCACCAAAAAATGTATTTTAGATGGACAGATCAATACAGTACAAAGAACATCAAACAACACGCGGAACAAAATATCTTCTCACCTCACTCTGCGCTTATTGCATAGTGCTGTGCGTTCAACTAAGCCAGACATGCACAAATTCTGAGCAATATGCTGTATCATGATTACTCACGAGTTGAGTATCTGCATTAAATCTGCCCAGATTTAGCTTACAGAAACTTCTCCAGCGAAGCGAATAAACCTAAAAAGCTACCCATTTGGCTAGTGATTTTACAGCGTTACCCGTCACAGTTGATTTTTACCCGCATTTGGGCGGTTGACGGGTGTTAATTGTAAACCCTGCTTCTGTCACTGGTCATAACTCTAACCTCAAAATCAGGATTATACATAAAATAATGTAATGAAAGTCAACTGATAATTGAACAAAATAAATGTAACCTCCCTAACGAAACAAAAGTATATTGCAGTATATTTGAAAATATCATGTAATACATTAGGCAATATACTCACATATTTGGAATTTAATATTTATATTCTCCAATATATTGCAATATATGAAAGCGGCAATCATTTGTATATTTTGCAATATATTACAGGAATATATAATATATTGTATAATACCATCAATATATTATTCCATGTATTTACAATTTATTATAATATATTTCAAGTGATATATTGTTAAATATATTTTCCTTTCGTAAGGGCTGGCTCAGAGGAAGACAAAAATCATGTTGTTGTTTTTTTCTGGAGACTATACTATATACACTAGCTATATAGTTTTATAGATTATAGCTCCTACTATAATGATGCAGACGACTCACCAGTACAATCATGAATGATAAAATCATTGACAGCCAATCAAACCTGAAATAAACGAGCTCAAGCAGACAACATAATTCAGCTCACACTTAAAATAAACGCTTAATGTGCATCTGTGTGGATGCTAATATGGTTGTTTTTATAGTGCAAATGCTTTCCAAGCCATTTCTTTTGTTTTCTGATTATCATTCCATAGGTTAACATGCTTTCATAGATGTTGAAAATTCTTCACTAACACTATTATTTATTCTACAGTATAATGATTTTGAGCTTAACATTTTAGCTACATGAAACAAAGAGTGTTTCAGAAGGCATCTTTTTTGGCCAAGGAACATTTTCAGCAATTAAAACCAAGGGGCAGAATGCAGTAAAGTGCATTATAATGACGAGATAGCATTCAGATCCCAGATGTTCTACAGCTTGAAGCCAAACTAGTTAGAACAGCAAGTCGCTCTCGAGAAACTGAAAACTCTTCAAAACAGAGAGACGGCTAACGAGGAGAAGCTGAGCACAGTGTGTTTAGATGCTTTAGGAAAAGCCATGCAACTCATGTCCACGTTTAGCTGCTGATTAGAATTTCTGAGAGCAGATTGAAATAAACTGCAATTTGGTCAAGACCACTTACGGTGCCTGTAATTGTTATTTCCACATACACATGCAGCTGTCCATGTGCTAAGCCTGTCAGAGAGAGCTACCCTGTGTATTCTAGAAAGCAGAATGATTCAAAGCTAAAAAAGCTTGTATAAGATTTTCTTATCAGGTCCTATAGTAATATATATTTAACCACTGGAGTCACATGGACTATTTTAACAATGTCTTTACTGCCTTTCTGGGCTTTGAAAGTGTCAATTAAATATCTGTCTGGAGGAGCCAGAGAGCTCTCGGATTTCATCAAAAATATCTTAATTTGTGTTCCGAAGATGAATGAATGGCTTACGGGTTTGGAATGACATGAGGGTGATAAATTTATGACAGAATTTTCATTTTTGGGTGAACTCTCTCTTTAAAACTGCAGTGAACCAACGACAGTCTCAAAAACGCAGTTTGAAATTGCCAGTGTTTCTTACGTCAAAAAACTACCTTGTAACCAATCGTGCGAACGTGTGGGTTGGGCTTTAGCATATCATTAACTATTCTCTATAGCAGGGGTGTCTCGAGAGAAGCCATGTTATCCCGGTATATTTTTTCTGATCATATGAAAAATTGTGTACATTTAGCAATATAGCAGGTGAATTATATATATGATGTATATTACAATGTTGTGATGAACTATGTGCCTTTCTCCACTGATGTTCTAATTTGTTAATTTGTCTAATTTAACCGCATTTATTTTTGCACCGCGGAACGTTTTTCAATGAATCAGTTTCGACGGACCGATTATACTGGAACACCAACTAGCGCGACAAAGACAACAACAAACCATGGGTACGTCTCAATCAGCTCCCTAGTTCAGTAGTCAGGGCACTGATCAGGGAGTCAGCTCATTGACTTATGTCCTGATCAGTGCCCTGACTAGTGAACTAGGGAGCTGATTGAGACGCAGGGCATGAGTGAACATGAACGAAGAAGCTGATGAGACTGCTTTGCTTGGCCCCGTGGATGGGAAATTTTGGTTTAAAAAACGAAAGGGTTTGTAAGCGTTTTAAAAAACGAAAGGGTTTGTAAGCGTTTCTAAGGATACAGATTTTTAGATGGAAGCTGTTAACATTAACAACAAATTATTATGCTTGATAACACAGTCAAGCAAAAGTCTGATCATATTATTTACCATTACCTGTCCTGTTGTAAAGAGCGTTACCATTGTGTTACAGAAACTTGAGTAAAAGTTGACCGAGTGAATCTCTGAGCAGGTGTGAGTGAGTGAAGGCAGGGCTCATTTGAATATTAAAAAACATTTGCATATTAAAAAAACATTTGCATATTTAACATTTGCATATTTAACATTTGCGTATTTTAAAAAAATGTGTACTGTGCTAATTAACTGAGACTTCTTACAGCTCTTACAGGTTGTTGGCCTTGTTTGTTTTGTTGCTTCTATTGTTCTCCCCTTTTTTGTAAGTCGCTTTGGATAAAAGCGTCTGCTAAATGATTAAATGTAATGTAAATGTATACTACCGCGAATAGATCCGCGAATACTATATGAAGCAATCAGTTCTGCAGATAACATTTCAGAGAGGCAAGTTGGCCAAAAGGTTTTAGCTGTTCAAGGTACTTGAAAGTAATATAGAATTCCACAACGGGAGAGAAAGAGAGCGAAGAAGAACACAGACATCTGGAGTTTTTAATTTCATGAGGATGATCCTCGGTAAATGAGTCCTGCCCAAATTAATAGAGTCATAAAAAGAAATAAAGTTTAAAAGCCCTGGAATTAATCATGTTACAGACACGCTGTGACCATCAGGAATGTTTCAGAAACGAAATAACGTGAGCTGTGTGTGCGTATGTGCGTGTGTGTGTGCGTGTGTGCGTGCGTGCGTGCGTGCGTGCGTGTGTGTGTGTGTGTGTGTGTGTGTGTGTGTGTGTGTGTGTGTGTGTGTGTGTGTGTGTGTGTGTGTGTGTGTGTGTGTGTGTGTGATAATCACAGTGGCTGCTTCTATGCTCTTCTGCAGCTGCAGATTATCTGTATGGGCAGGTGGGGCAGAGCCAAAATTCATCAAAAACATAGACCTCTATATAAGATGAATCAAAAATAAATTGTAAATGTGTTCAGCATTCTACATCAAATTTTTTTTGTTGAAATTGACTATTTTGAGTTGCAAAGTGATGTATGGCTTCGGCAGGCATGTATTATGATTATAAGTGAGGCAGATGGTGCCTGAGTTCTCACCAGCTCTACAACTCCCCACAATTTTCCAATTTACATCAAGCGGCAACCTCCAGTGATTTCTCTTGAAGCCAACATGGAAGTGACAAACTGTAATTCATTGACTGGCCACTAGAGACAAGCTCCAAAAGGGAGTCAAATCTGTATTTCCCCCATGTTAAAGCTGCACTGTGTGATATTTTCCCCTAGCCTAGAAACCTAGACGCACCCTAACGGCAGCAATTCTAATCTGCATAATGACAGCAGAGTTATGCTTGCGTGCTACTATTAAACACAGAAACTGGCGAACGGCGGTCTTTCGTATCAGCTTTGACCGCGACTCTGGAAGACTTGGCGTTAAGCTTTTTTCTGAGAAAAGGACAAAGAGCGGCACTGAAGTCATTCTTAAAAAGGGAAGATGTGTTCTGAGTTTTACCGGATCCGACGAAAGTTTTATCTATCAACTAGCTCCGCTTCACCTTCGTTGCTCTGGTTGGTTGTAGTGCTATCCTATTGTGTGCACGCCGTGCAGAGGGAGTTTGAAAGACAACCGTTTATCCCGCCCCTCGGATTGAGCCCTGTCAATGGTGAGTTCCCAGACCAAACATGTTGATGTGGGTCTGGCTTGTCAGGCTAATTTTCCCCCATCTAGCAGTGAAAAGATATATGACCATCCAGTGAATATTCGTTTGTTCCTCTCAATTCCGATTTTGTTTTAACTCCTACGGTGGCCAAGATTAACATGGCTTCCAGTTCGACCTCGTCCATGAGTGTTCCTTCAAGTGATGAGGTTACTTTAGAAAACTATTATAATTTGCAGTTATTTAATTTGTCATGTGGGTTATGACATCTATGTAATATGAATAATAGTTTTACGTTTTCGTTATTTTTTGTTGTTTTGCCTTTTGCGTTGCCGTCTTAATCCTCTTTTTCACTTCCTTGGCGACTCTGATACATATCCTCGAGAATAAGTGATTCTCCATCAGCAACAGACTTTCAAAAAGGCTTTCAGGTTTTTATATAGGAGGCAATCCCCCTCTTCACATTCGACACAGTGCCATCGAGTGTTAAAACGCGAAAGGCGAAGCTTGAATTTACGGGTATGTCCCTCTTTGGCTAATGTACTGTCAAGATGGAGGGGCAACATGGCGACCAGCATTCAAACCCCTCACCCGTATGTATTTTCAATGGCATATTATAAACTTACGAGAATACTTTATTACTTGTGTGATGGATTGGGGCTGAGTCTCAGTCAGGTTAGTTTGTTTGTGTATTCTATTTTAATTTAAATCAGTTTTTTGTTTGCAGTAAGGAAATAAAACTCACAACAATATTATTTTGGGTTTAATAAACTTTATTTAAACTTTCGTTTGGAGTTAAGTGCGCACACTCTTTAACGAGTAGTTGGAGTTTATTCTTACCCTTCTTTTGTTTGTCTGTTTTGTTATGGCTGAGTCCCGTGAGCTGGTGCGCAGTCTAAAGGGGTTCGGGCGGAAACACTGGACATATATATACTGTTCCGGCCCGTAATCTAGCTGCACCATTCCTGGTTCTGCCTGGGGGGAGGACTCCAAGAACTCTTCCTCTTGTTTTGATATATATATAGGAAGTAAATGCATAAAATGGAGTAATGTGACGAAGTGTTATGTAATGTATTTGTTTCCAGTTTTGTTTGATGTTTTCATGTTTGTATTTTGTGTAATGGCCATTATTTGTGTATCTGTTTTCCCCTTTTGGTGTTAATTGGTGCTGGCCACCAATGTATAAAGGTATGTCTGGTGTTTGTAAGTGTGAGTGTTGTTCTGTGAGGGAACGGGTCCTGTAGTTCTTAGACCTCTGTTGTATTTCTTTTTAGAGGCAGATACAGAGACTTATGTTTATTGTATAAGTTGTTTGTTTGGTTGTTTTTTTCTCTTATATTTTGGTTTAGCTCAGTTAGGTTAACATTTGCTTTGTATTTTGTTAATCCTATTCTGTTGCAATAAACCCCTAAACGCTAGTATTAGCCTGCTGCCTCCATGTTCTTTATCCGTTTACTGGCCACATCTATCACAATTGGTGGCAGCGGTGGGATGTGCCAGTAGGGGGCAGCAGTAAGTTGGTTTCCCCTCTCCTGTCATTGGTCAAAATGGGGCCGAAGAAAGCAGTGAAGGGCGACGAGATGGCCGTATCTGCAACGGGAGGTGTTGAGGCTGAAGTTCCGCTAGTTTTAGGTGACTCACAGAATGTTACTGTAGAGGAGTTACGAGACATGTTCCGGGCACATATGAAAATGCAGCAAGATAGAGATGAACGACTAGACCAGGAAACTGCACGGCAAGAGAATAGATGGAAGGCTTTGCAACATCAGTTCAGGCAGCTTCAGGACGAAGTGCACACAAGAACGACACCAATTTCTCCCCCGGGTCTTCAGTACACCCCTTTGAATCAAGAGAGTGAGCAGGGAGATGTGCGGGGGTCGTCAGCCATTGGGAGTCAAGTTGTAGAACAGGCAAGGGCTATGACTGAACCTCGTCTACAGCCACTTAATGAGGACGATGACGTGGAGCATTTCCTTACTACCTTCGAGCGGATAGCCACAGCATGTCGCTGGCCGAGAACGGATTGGGCCGTGAGGTTAGTACCGCTGCTTACTGGCAAAGCTCGTAGTGCTTATGTGAACATGGATATTAATGAATCTCTTGTCTATGATTGTGTGAAATCAGCAGTTCTAAAGAAATATGACATTAACCCAGAGACCTATCGTTTGAGGTTTCGGTCTGCAGATGTTGGAGCTGATGAGACCCCTAAGGAGCTCTATGCGCGTCTTAAGGACACTTTTAACAAGTGGGTTCAGCCCCAGGATCGGAGTAAGGAGGAAGTTACGGAGGTAATCATTATGGAGCAATATCTCCGTGTGCTTGCCCCAGAGCTGCAAACATGGGTTAAGGAGCATAACCCGGATTCGGCGGCAAAGGCTGCAGAACTGGCAGATGTGTTTGTTGCAGCACGACGAAGAGGTCAACCCTGGACTTACAACCAATGGAAAGCATTCAAAGACCCCAAGCGACCCAGTAAGAGATCTGTATCACCAATGAAGACGAATGTAATGGCAGGTAAGTCTGTGGGTGATAATGGTGGTCTTATTAGTGGGAACCCAAGATTTAACACCAAGGTTATTGTGTGCTATCAGTGTGGGCAGGAGGGACATACTAAGCCTAGGTGCCCTAACAAGCCGTCCACGCATGCAAATCTCTGTGGGGTACCTAGACCTGAAGAACCTACTTGTAGGGTGAATGTTTCTTTGCATCATGTGACTGTGTGTTTGAATGGGCAGGAAGTGAGTGCTTTAGTGGATACTGGGAGTATGCAGACACTGGTCAAGTCGGAATTAGTTCCAGCCCATCTGTGGAAACATACATCTCCGGTGGCGATTAAGTGTGTTCATGGTGATGAAAGGTATTATCCTACAGCTGATGTTTATGTGACTGTGCAGGGACAGACTTATCTGCTGGAAGTGGGCCTATCACCTGAGTTGCCTTATCCGATGGTTCTGGGTCAGGATCTTCCGGTTTTATGTGATCTCCTTCCTTTGCAGGCTTGTAATGCAGCTGTGACACGGGCCATGGCTAAGACTAGTGAGGAGGAGGTAGGAGTACTTGGGTCCTTACCTTTTTTTGAGGCAGACCTTGAAGGAAAGCCAGGAAAGTCTCGGAAGTCCCGGAGTCAGAGGAAGTGTGAAAAGTTTCGACGGGTTGTGGTGAGTGAAAGGGAGTCTGCCCCTGAGAATACTTTGGGATATAAAGTACCTCGAGACATAGTACAGTTGCAGAAACATGACGACACAATTGGTCCACTGTACAAGTTGGTAGAGAAGGGAACACTGGCTGGACAGGCAGAGGTGAGAGTCAGTCAGGGAATTTTTTTTTCCTGCAAGAGTGTTTTGTTTCGGAAACGTAGTTCAGAGCATCAGTTGGTAGTCCCCAGGGAGGGTAGAGAACTAGTCCTTTCTTTGGGTCATTCGGTACCTTGGTCAGGTCATTTAGGTAGGCATAAGACAACTGCACGTATCCTTCGGCACTTTTATTGGCCAGGCATGAGAAGGGACATAGCTGTCTACTGTAGAACTTGTCCGCAATGTCAACAGACCTCCCTGAGGGTTCCTCCTAGAGCACCTCTTGAGCCTCTCCCCATTATTGGGGTACCCTTTGATCAGTTGGGCATGGATATTGTAGGACCCTTAGAGAAGACCAAGGCAGGCAACCGTTACATGTTGGTCGTTACAGACTACGCCACAAAATATCCTGAAGTTTTCCCCCTCAAATCCATCAAGGCGAGAGTAGTAGCATGTTCCCTCATACAATTATTCTCCAGAGTGGGGTTTCCTAAAGCTATTCTTACAGACCAAGGGTCTAACTTTATGTCAGAACTGTTGAAACAGGTGTATAAACTATTGGGTATAAAAGGAATAAGAACCACCCCGTATCACCCACAGACTGATGGCTTAACCGAACGCTTTAACCAAACGCTGAAACAAATGCTGCGCAAGTTTGTCACAGACAAAAGTGATGATTGGGATCAGTGGCTCCCATATCTGCTTTTTGCCTACAGGGAAGTTCCCCAGATCTCAACTGGATTTTCCCCGTTTGAATTATTGTATGGACGGGAGGTTCGGGGACCGTTGATGCTGTTGAAGGACATGTGGAATGGGGAACAAGACCGTGTAAGTCACACTAATGTTGTTGACTATGTTGTTCAGATGCGGGAGAAGCTGGAAGCCATGAGTGTGTTGGCCCATGAGCATATGGCAGAGGCACAGAAACGACAAAAGACCTGGTATGACCAGAAAGCCAGAACACGGAACTTTGAGCCAGGCAATCAGGTATTGGTGATGCTGCCCACTGATGCGAACAGGTTAACTGCCAAATGGCGTGGTCCCTTTGAAGTGGTGAGGAAGTTAGGGCCGGTTACATATGAAGTTGCCACTCCTGGTCAGAAGCGTTCGAAGTGGACTTTACATGTTAACCTACTCAAAGAGTGGTTTGCTAGACCAAGGGATGCCGCAGGGGTGTTCCTGATCCGGAAGGTAGAAGATGAGGAAGAGGTGGAGGCTCAGTATCTACCAGTTCCATCTCCTTCTAGTCTATCCCTGAGTCACCTGACCCAAAGTCAACAGTTTGAAATACAAAGACTGTGTGATTCCCAAGTGTTCCAGAAGAGGCCGGGCCATACCAGCTTAGTTGAGCATGATATTGTGCTTCGAGAAGGAGCGAGTCCAAAACGCCTGAGCTATAGAATACCCGAGCGCCTCTTGGAAGCTTTGCGCAAGGAGTTAGATGAAATGCTAGCCATGGACATTGTGGAACCCTCAAGAAGTGAGTGGTGCAGCCCAGTGGTGTTGGTGCCCAAAAAGGATGGCAGCCTACGGTTTTGCATTGACTTTAGGTATCTTAACTCCGTGTCAAAGTTTGATTCCTATCCGACCCCAAGAATCGATGACCTCATTGACCGTTTGGGTAAAGCCAACTATTTAACCACTATAGACTTGGCTAAAGGTTACTGGCAGGTCCCGCTGAGTGCAAGGTCCCGGGAACTCACGGCATTCCGGACCCCCTGGGGTCTTTATCATTTTTGCAAGATGCCCTTTGGCCTTCATGGGGCTGCTGCAACTTTCCAGCGGCTCATTGATCAGGTACTTGCTGGTTTGACTGACTTTACAGCTGCTTACTTGGACGACATTGTTGTTTACAGTTCAACTTGGGAAGAGCATCTGCAGCATATGGAAGTGGTTATTAACCAGATTCGATCGGCTGGGCTCACCATCAATCCTTCCAAGTGTTCCATCGCCAGGGCAGAGACTGAGTACTTGGGGTATGTGATTGGCCGTGGGGTTATGAGACCTCAAGTTCAAAGAATCCAGGCAATACAGAATTGCCCCAAGCCTCAGACAAAGTCGCAGATAAGATCT
This sequence comes from Pseudorasbora parva, assembly GCF_024679245.1. NCBI lineage: Eukaryota > Metazoa > Chordata > Actinopteri > Cypriniformes > Gobionidae > Pseudorasbora > Pseudorasbora parva. Next base: position 23,628,290 of record NC_090175.1, read on the forward strand.
TTTCTCGGAATGGCAAATTGGTACAGGCGGTTCGTACCCAACTTCTCTGTGAGAGCAGCTCTCCTTACAGATTTGACAAGGAAAAACTGTCCGAACCAGATTCGGTGGACGGAGGAAGCAGAGCGGGCTTTTCAGGATATTAAGAATGCGCTGTGTCTGGGGCCAGTCTTAAATTGTCCTGATTTTGATCAGTCCTTTGTACTGCAAACTGATGCATCAGATGTTGGAGTAGGAGCAGTTCTTCTTCAGGGGACGCAAGAAGATCGACATCCTGTAGCTTATATCAGTCGCAAGTTATTCCCCAGAGAAGTGCGGTACTCTACAGTGGAAAAGGAATGTTTGGCAGTAAAATGGGCCCTTGATACGCTGAAGTATTATCTTCTTGGACGTGAGTTTGTGATTGAGACTGACCATAAAGCATTGCAGTGGATGAACCAGATGAAAGATTCGAATGCCAGGATTACACGCTGGTATCTGTCTATCCAGCCATATCGGTTTTCCATTCAGCATGTCCCAGGCCGAGACAATGTGATGGCGGACTTTCTTTCCCGCCTGCCGGCGTGAAACCAGAAGTGGGGGAGTGTGTGATGGATTGGGGCTGAGTCTCAGTCAGGTTAGTTTGTTTGTGTATTCTATTTTAATTTAAATCAGTTTTTTGTTTGCAGTAAGGAAATAAAACTCACAACAATATTATTTTGGGTTTAATAAACTTTATTTAAACTTTCGTTTGGAGTTAAGTGCGCACACTCTTTAACGAGTAGTTGGAGTTTATTCTTACCCTTCTTTTGTTTGTCTGTTTTGTTATGGCTGAGTCCCGTGAGCTGGTGCGCAGTCTAAAGGGGTTCGGGCGGAAACACTGGACATATATATACTGTTCCGGCCCGTAATCTAGCTGCACCATTCCTGGTTCTGCCTGGGGGGAGGACTCCAAGAACTCTTCCTCTTGTTTTGATATATATATAGGAAGTAAATGCATAAAATGGAGTAATGTGACGAAGTGTTATGTAATGTATTTGTTTCCAGTTTTGTTTGATGTTTTCATGTTTGTATTTTGTGTAATGGCCATTATTTGTGTATCTGTTTTCCCCTTTTGGTGTTAATTGGTGCTGGCCACCAATGTATAAAGGTATGTCTGGTGTTTGTAAGTGTGAGTGTTGTTCTGTGAGGGAACGGGTCCTGTAGTTCTTAGACCTCTGTTGTATTTCTTTTTAGAGGCAGATACAGAGACTTATGTTTATTGTATAAGTTGTTTGTTTGGTTGTTTTTTTCTCTTATATTTTGGTTTAGCTCAGTTAGGTTAACATTTGCTTTGTATTTTGTTAATCCTATTCTGTTGCAATAAACCCCTAAACGCTAGTATTAGCCTGCTGCCTCCATGTTCTTTATCCGTTTACTGGCCACATCTATCACAACTTGTAAGAAGTAAATATACATTAATGAGCACAAGAACTAAGTGTTTTTAGCTAAGAATAAACTAAAACAGTTACACAGTGTAGCTTTAAATGGCCAACTTTACAGCAGGAAAAACATGTTTACAGTCTGGTACAAATTGTGGTTTTGCTCTATACGGCTAATTTTGCCCTTCATGACAACTGTGAAGAGGCTAATAATTTTATATATTTTTTTTTTTTTTCATATCACGTCCTATGGTTTAAATCTGGTGAAAAATGGTACTGCAACATTCTCTAATTGAGAGCCAATATGTGAAGTGGATTGAAGTCACAAGAGGGGCAGCCTGAAATTTGCCACACTTACGACGTCAATCCACTTCAGCTATGTGTATATTAGTCTGCATCAGTTCAATTACTAGTTTACATGTCAGTTCTTCCTATGTAGACTAGTGTTTAAAAGTGTAAATCCTTTAGTTTAAACATGCTTATGTGAATGCCTTTATATAGTTTTGTGTTTCAGTTTCAGTTTCAGTTTATTAGAGGATAACCCCTTGAGATGAAACATCTCGTTTTCGAGGGGGTCCTCAAAATAACATCAGACAATTACATTCTCACACATACAAAAACTCTTCCACACAAACAACCACCCCAATCCGTCCCCCCTCTGACCACAAAATATTCATATAAACAGCATAAAGTAATTACAATTTCAAAAACAAAATATTACAGGAGAGAACTGTATTTTGTGAAATATTTTGTGTTTGTTTTATGTTTGTTCCGAGAATAGAATTAACTTTATTTTCCCTCACTGGAATTCCTACACAACTTTGTAATATTTGAAAATAACATTTGGAGGCAATAAGTTCTGTATTAAGGGAATTCCATGCGTGTGTTGTGTGTACTTGAAGCCTGTCAATCAACATTAGAGCTCCACCCTCAGACTGAATAACCCAACCTCTGCCAAAAATGTTCTGCGTGGGCTCAGCAATTCGAACATAATGCTTAAAAAATGTTTATCATAAACTAGCGCTAAGACCCAGAATCTGCCCTACCTAAAGTGGCTACTGCTCTCCTGTAATTTCAGCAGATGGAGGTGGATATTGCTCATGCTGAACAGTATCAGATCTGGAGTCCCTCTCGCTACAGGCCACTGGAGGTTAATGTAAATATCAAAATCAACAGCATGTGACTTTTGGAGCTCCAGTGCACCTCACAGAACTTTATCTTATGCATGTGCTGCTCCAAAACTTGGTGAGACGCCTACAAAAGCAGTATTTGCGTTAAAGAGTTTTTTAACAATAATTATGCATGCCATGTATTTTTATTCTTAACATATCAGGGTGGTTTCCCCAGTGAGATAAAGCCTAGTCCTTGACTAAAATGGCCTTTTAAACCAGATGAACAGAAATCTGATTTCTCTCATCTTTTTAAATAACCCTGAACTTGGACTAGTCCAGGGTTTAATACGCTGATTTCCTTAAGGAAGACTAGAGCTACTCCAGGACTAAATTGAGGACACAGATATATACATGTGTGTGTGTACCGTATAGGATATGTCTGTATTATCTGAAATCACTGCGAGTTTGAGTCGCTTATAACGTGCATTTGAAAAAGAAAAATGCATCAAACATTTAGTCATGTCTATTCAATCAAAGCATTTCAGTCTTCTGTTTATTTACCTCACTGATAGTACGATGTTCATACGGATTTTGTAAGGGAATGATGTGCGCTATTGTACTTCTGTTGTGCATATTTGGAGTTTCTGCCTAACAGCCAACCAATGCGTTAGAGCGTGCTCTGGCTTGTAGATAGAGCAGCATTTACCACTGATCACAGAGTTGTGCTTCACTGAGAAGCTGCACATAAAATAATCGCCACCTTTGTCCAGTTGCGTGCTGTTTAATTGTGTGCTGTCCTAGTATGTTTGTAACAGAAGAAAGCTAGTACAAGCTGTATATAAACTTCAACTCCTTGGCCTCAAAAGGTGCATTAGCAACTGACGCTAGAGACTAACATTGTTGTTAGCACGTCTGCCTTATATGCTGAAAATCCTGGTTTAAATTCTGCTTGGAGTGGGCAGCGTAGTAAGCTTTGTTCTTTGTTCTTTGTTCTTTGTTTGGAACTTTGTTCATCTTCAGAACACAGATTAAGATATTTTTGTTGAAATCCGATGGCTCAGAGAGGCCTCTATTGACACCAATGTCATTTCCTCTCGCAAGACCCATAAAAGGCACTAAAGGCGTTGTTATAAAGTCCATCTCACTACAGTGGTTCTACAGTCACTTTTTAGAGCGCCCAAAACAAAACAAAAACCTTCTAAATAATATTCTTACTCAATAAGTTATTGTCTTCTGTCTTGACCTCTAACGCAAACTCACAAAGCACCAAGACACATGTGCGAGAATATGCCATAGCGCTGGCATTCTTCTGACACAAGACCCGGAAGTGAGGAACTTTGTTTACAAGCAGAGGAAAGGTCCTTTCAAACTGGACGCGATTTTGACGCGCAAATAATTTGCGCGATGGTTTGATTTTTTTCATCAGCTGTTTGTGCAATGAGTGCTTCCACACCAAACGCGAATATGCTGCAGCGAAAAAACAACATTTATTTTTTTCAGTTCAACGTCGACATTTTTTTACTCTAGCGGCGACAGAAACGGCTTCAACCAATCACATACAAGGAAACAAAGGTTACCAAATGTCCAGTTGATGTCACGAGCTATTCAATCAACATTAACCTTTGCCAGGTATGGCATTTCTCATGAGATTACAGCTATAGTTCTAGTTAAAGCTGTACAACTGCAGCTGTGGTTGCCCACTGTATGCTAAAGACAGCAATAACTTAACCTTTGGAGTTAAAATTAATTTTATTTTTTATTTTCTAAACCTTGTGTCCCCGATTATGGAAAGTGAACGTGCTGCTATCAGTGCCATCCCACGGACTTTCGTAAGTAAGTGCGGAACTGGCCATGATAAAGTTTTAGCTCCTGTACAAGATCAGCATACTCCTCTTAAGACTCTCTGTTCTTTTAAAGGGGTGGTTGCATGCAATTTCACATTTTTAACTTAAGTTAGTATGTAATGTTGCTGCTTGAGCATAAACAGTATCTGCAAAGTTACAGCGCTGAAAGTTCAATGCAAACAGAGATATTGTCTTTTAAAGTTATGGCAGTTAAAGGTACGGCCGTTTTGGACTACAACAAGCTTCTTCCCGGGTTGGTGACATCATAAACCCTTGCTAGTCTCCGCAGATGTGACTTCTGTCATTAATGGTAAGGGGCGTGGCGTTTCCATGACAACCTGTGCTTGGCACTTCAGCCAATAAAAATACAGGAAACAACATATGGCCATCTAACCAATCTAAGACCATTGTGTTTTTCGGAGGAATGGGCTTCATAGAAGCAGGAAGCAAACAAGCCGTTCAAAAGACAGTTGAGACAGCGGTGTGGAATAAAGGTAAAATATGAGAAAAATATGGCGTAAAAAAGAAGAAGTATTAAGACATGTCATACTGCGCCCCATAAACACAACCAAGCCTAGAAAAACCACAGAACCACTCCTTTAAGACTGGGTGCTCCCAAAACCTTCTTTTCGGTCTTTTAAATAAAATAAAATTAAAAGCTTGCCTTCACTGAATTAAGTAGCATGTTTTCTCAGCTGGCTTATGCCGCAAATGTATAAAATTTGTGTCGCGCTGGTGTGAATGGTTTTAAAGCAAAATATTTGCATGCAAAATATTAGCTTTTTTGCTTTGCTTTTTCATTACACGTCTGGTGTGAAAGGGCCTGAAGTAGCGCCGTATCTAAGCTGTTGAATTCTACATTGATTGTGCTTTAGGTCTTGGCGTGGTGCTCAAAATGGAAAGTGTGCATTTCCTGGATGCCCAGGAAATCATAGTATTCTCACGCATGCGTCATGTTCAAGCGGCAACCTCCCGCGATCTCTCTTGAAGCCAATACGGAAGTAATGTAAACTGTAATTCCTTAACTGGCCACTAGAGGCAGGCTCCAGAAGGGAGCAGAATCTCATTGAGCCCCATGTTAAAATTCTCAACTTTAAAGCAGAAAAAAACATGTTTACAGCCTGGTACAAATTGTGGTTTTGGCTTATAAGGCTAATTTTAATCTTCATGACAACTCTGAGGGGGGTGAATTTTTTTATAACTCATTCGTTTACATTATAGAAAGCCTTAAGGTTCTGCATAATTAAGGGCGTGGTTACAAGTGGATAGCCATTTATCCGCCGTCTATAGTTATTGCGTCACCTCAGCTCCGCGCACATCCCGCCTTTTTGCCCATTTTCTGTTATCCGGGAGTGACACGCGTTGACTCGCTCACAAGATGGCAACGCCCAGCTCGCCCCTACTTTAAGCTTCAGAACAGCTTATCAGAATCCTATGGGTGACGTCACGGACACTAAGTCCATATTTTTTTACAGTCTATGGTCATGTTGCTTCGTGAGTTCACGTCACAGGTCTAGATGGAAGACAAGAACGCAAGGAAGAACTTTGCGCACAAAAAAATCCTAGTTGTTTCATACAATTTTTGTGGAACCACTGTAGTGAGATGAACTTTTTCACAATGTCTTTAGTACTTTTTAATGGATCCTGAGAGAGTAAAAGTCATTGCTGCCAATGGAGGCCATTCTGAGCCATCAGATTTCAACAAAAATATCTTAATTTGTTCTGATGATGAACATTTAAACTGTCTTATCGGTGTCAAATGACATGAGGGTAAGTAATTAATGACAGAATTTTTATTTTTGGGTAAACTAACCCTTTAATCTGGTTTATTTTAGTTCAAGACTCCATAGTCAAGGTGTTAGTAAACCTGGCTTAATATAAATCCTGTCCAGGAAACTGCCCCACAGTGCGTTTAGCTTAGCAATATGCTAACTCAAACCACTGCCTCCTAAGAATCCCCTCATTTTGGAACAAACACAAATACAGTATCAGTAGAGTACCAACCTAATTTGATACCAGATGATAGGCGGCTGCTCTTAAACATTCCCGTGTATATTCGTGTGAGCAACCTAGTAACGGCAACTTATGACTACACTACATACTGTAAGCCTAGATACTGTAAATTGATATAAACAGAGGCCAATAATACGTTCTATTTGTCTTCCCTACTTTATTTCCTCACATCTGAAACAAAATAGTGCTGGAGGATAAACTCCCCAGCTTTTTTATCAGATCTTTTCATCATCTTTTGTATCTTATTCTTCCCTCTGGATATTAGAAACATAACATGGTTTTGTCTTCAATTAACGATGGAGCGCTGATAACACACAGTGCTGAGGCTTGCAAAGCTCTGCTCTGCTGAAAGCTAACAAAAATCCTCAAAAGACATCGAACCTGGAAGGGAGACATGTAACACGCCACTGATGAATAATGAGATTACAGCAGCACACAAAACATCCCTCCCAGAAAAAAACAACAATGATCTATTTGAGTATTTTGTGCGCACACTTGTGCAGAAAAGAATGGCCCATTTAAGAGAATATACTGTGGCCAGTGGTTATCGCCTGAACCAAGTAAGTACTGTATAAAATCAATATTATGAATGTGAATAATCTACACCAAATCCTAAAGCACAGCCACACACACACACACGCATGCACACACACACACACACACACACACACACAAACACACACACACACACACACACACACACACACACACACACACACACACACACACACACACACAAATCTAAAACCAATTAAAGGGTTAGTTCACCTGAAAATGAAAATTGTCATATACTCACCATGTCGTTCCAAAACCCATAAGACTTTCAATAATCTTCAAAACACAAATTAAGATTTTTTTTATGTAAAAGGGGGTACAAGTAGGGAGCTCTCAGTCAATTCCATTTTACAAGCTGTAATTACACACTCTATGAGGACATGAACGCTTTTTACATTACTTGCGTTAACAAGCAGTTGAACAAGTGTACATAATAAAGTGGCTGCTGAGTGTATTTTTTTAATATTAGTTTTTTTTTTTCTTAAAACAACTCATGTTATTTTAGTTATTAACTATACTTAATAATATACTTAATAAAAATATACTTAATTTATCTCCTTTTCCTACTAAGGCAGGGGTTTTCAACATGTATAATGCCAAGGACCCCCCAAATATGATGAACCTTTGAGACCACCTTCCTAAAATCTATATATATAAATTTTTATGTAAAAAAAAAAAAAAAAAACATTTAAACTACTAAATACCACATATTGTTTCCAAACTTAAATTGGCAATACATAATGTTGGATGTATAAACCTGGAAAAGTGTTTTCAATTAAAAATAGTTTTATGCATGTATGCAAGCAGCTTACGTACTGCTTTAAGAACACTGCCTTTCAACCCCATTGAGCAAAACAAAGGGGACCATAGTGAGAAAAAAGTACTTACAGTCCCTGATAAAAAGTCTTGTCGCTTATCTATTTTCTAGAAATACCTGATATTAACCTGACTTTTAATTAATTCATTGGTGTTATAAATAGCTCATATGAAAATCTAAAACCCTCCCAAATGATGTTTAATGCACTGAAATAAATAATTTTCATAGAAAAAAATATTTATCATTTAATCAAGACAGAAAGGTCAAATTTTGGCAAGACAAAAGTTTTGTCGCCTATACAGAAATTGAACAAATTTACTGCAAATACAAAAATATGTCAGCAAAATTGTGGTGCTGTGAGATCCAAATTTAATATCTTGTATGACTTCCATGAGCTTGAAGGACTGCATCCATGGGGTTTGGCAAGGATTCATACAATTTATTGATGAAGTCATCAGGAATAGCTAAGAAAGCAGTCTTGCATGCCTCCCAGAGTTCATCAATATTATTTGGTTTCGTCGTCCATGCGTCCTCGTTCATCCTACCCCACATATGCTCAATGATGTTCATGTCTGGTGACTGGGCTGGCCAATCCTGGAGCATCTTGATCTTCTTCGCCTTGAGGAACTTTGATGTGGAGATGGAAGTATGTGATGGAGCACCGTCCTACTGCAGAATTTGGCCTCTTTTATGGTTGGGAATAAGAGGTAGCTAAGATGTCTTGGTATTTTAGACTATTGATGTTGCCTTCCACCCTGCAGATCTCTCGCACACCCCCATACTGGATGTAACCCCAGACCATGATTTTTCCGCCACCAAACTTCACTGTTTTCTGGGTGAATCTCAGATCCATTCTGGCTCCAGTAGGTCTCCTGCAATATTTGCGGCGACTGTGGTGTAATTCAACAGAAGATTCATCTGAAAAATCCACCTTCTGCCACTTTTCCAGCGTCCATCCTTTTAGCAGGCTGTGGGCCTTGGCAAATGCCACACGTTTTTCAATTGTCTTTTGTTTAGTGCTGGCTTCTGGGCACTGATTCGACCATGGAGGCCATTTCGAGACAGAATCCGACAAACTGTTCTGGTTGACACAGGGACTTCAGGTGACCAGGTCTCGTGGAGCTCTGCTGCAGTGGAAAATGGGCTGGCCTTGGATTTTCGAGCCAACAAACGGTCCTTTCGAGCAGTTGTCTTGCGGGGTCTGCCTGACCTGGGCTTGTCAAAAACGTCTCCAGTCTCTTCAAATCTTTTTTTATCCTCTGTACTTGATGCTGAGACACATTGAAGGTCTCTGCCACATCAGCAGTGGATCTGGTCTTCAGCCTCTTGATAATCAAAACTTTAGTCTCAGGGTGAATCTTAGGCATGTTTGCAGAGGTCTAGTTGCAGTTGCTGTGAAGGTATAGCGTACTAGGGTTCTTTTTATATGCACTTGAGACCTAATTGATCCATTATTAGTCACAGGTGAAGCTCATATGACAAGGTGACAACACTTATGTCTTTGCAAAAATTGACTCAATGGGCTTTACCAATCTGTGAATATTAGAATACTTTTTGAAAGTTTAGTTTTTCACTGAAACATTATCACAAAAGCTGGTGGGATTAAAATGAGCCATTTCTTGTAAAAAAAATCTTGATTAGAAATATATTTCAGCGGCACTTTAGGTCAATTTGTAAACAAGCGACAAAACTTTTGTCAGGGACTGTAGAACCTTCTCCTCCCAGTTTGAAAACCCCTGGACTAGGGTACTTGAAGCTAAAGCTCTTTATGGAACCACAAAATTATAATTTTCTTTGTTTCTCCTTGAACAAAAAGTTCCCCTTTTATTCTATACAGATCCCATAACATTACAGCACAAAAGAAACCATCCACGCAAGGTGGAGACATTTGATGATGACGACGTTCTGTAATGGTCTCACTTGAGTAGGGCAGTAGTTTACGCTTCCTGCCAGAGATTAAATGTAAGTCAGCAGGTGGCCTGCTGGCTAAAGGGGTTTTATTGATCCGGTGGAATTTACAGTGTGTTAATAATGTTAAGACTTTCTGTATGCATCGCATGCCCAAAGCCTCTAACAACAAATGGCCTTATATGATGCTTTTTAAACATCACATTATGGTGTGTGAGAGGGCTTGTTAACCTGATGTTAAAATAAAATTTAAAAAAACTTTGATTGTGTGATTAAATGTGCATTGTGATGGGTCGTAAAGAAACCGTTACCTCACCCTGCATCTTCATTAAAGCATCTCTCACAGTCAATGATTCAATTTACAGTTTAACCACTGAATATATCGAGACGCTGTGTTTAGTGTTCATTAAATCAGATATGCATGCATTTGATATTGCTAGGTCACTGGCTAAAATGTAAGGTGAACTAAATATATTATATATAAGTAAATACAGTTAAAAATACATTGAACATTTTATCAGTCAATCCTGCAAAGTACACACTAATATGTTAGAAGAACTAAAAACATTTGAGACAAGTTAATTAAAGCAATAAAAGACAGAAAGTTCCTAATTCTCGTCAAGGTTCATTTATTTCAACATACAGTACATGCGTCACAAGTTCACAGCTTTATTCTACTCACTCATTTTCAACTCACACTTAATTAAAGGACGCATTACAATTTAATCTATCTTTAACCGGCAAGTCATCTGTTCACAAACTACTTTCTGCTCTGATGCTCTTTGATTAACAGCACTTATTAATAATAATAAAAAAGTATGAATTATCTTTTTGCAGGAGAGTATTAAATCGAGTCACGTTTGACAGTAATAAAGTGGTCAAGAAATTGAACTGAATGGCTTTCCTTAATTATGCCTACATTGCAGAAACTCTCGTTTATAGCAAACTGATTACATGTTCCAAGAACGGTGCTTTGGTACAACTTCTAAAAATGTTTCTTAACCTGACTTCCCCTTGAGTAATTAATACAATGTTGTTTCTCTCGTATCTATCTACATTCTCTGCAGTCATTAGTATACCAAGCTGCCTCAAATTTGACTCCAAAAGCAGAAAGTGTGAAGAATTAATACTAAACAATAACATGTGGGCGTTCTGGAAAGATCAAGAATGTTTTTGAATGCAATTTATGTTCTGCAACCATTTTAAAGGGCTGTTGGTGTCCTGTGTGGGCGTTCCATCTGAGTAATTATGAACATAGGAAAACGTTGTTTTCTTGTACAATAACCATGAACTGTATCTATCAATGCTAGAAGCACTGTACATTATGTTAAATAATGAAGATTACACAGGCTAGAATAAATACACCACACCAGTTCTTTGTGTGCTAGATTTTTCTACACTTTTAATGTAAAAAATTTTTGCTCTCTATTTTTTTTTTTAGGCAAACACTCCATTGGACAAAAAACATGTCTGATTAAACTGCAACAGCTTGCACAGTGCAAAGAACTGATGCTCTGTGTTTGGCGGCGGTGATATAAAAGGCTTGTGTGTTTGCCTACCTGCTGTTATCAATAAAAAGACTGCTCTCTATCCCACAGACGCACCGCCATCTCACCTTATGAGGGAGGCAGAGTAATGGCCGCCAGGTGATGTGCCTGATGTGGGCTGTTTATTTATGTGCAGTGAAAGAGCCTGTAGTGCTCAGCGTGGGCTATGTAACACTGCTTACAGACAGTATATGAATAAATGTCTCAGCATGGTCCGCACCTGCCGCTACTACACTTTTGGAGAATTACCATAGAATTTTTAAACAATGATGAGGAATAAAATATCCAGTAGAAGAATTATTAAATGTGTCATAAACAGTGGGGCTTCTCTACAATGGGGAATGTAATTTTAAGTAACCATGTTCCTGGAGCAATATCCTTGTTGATCCTGGAACAACATTCCAATCAGCAAATCAGATTAGAGGAATAGGTTTAGGCTTGCAGCAATGGTTAGGCGCTTCAACACCACTCTTATTCACCTTTCCCTCTGATTTTAGGGATAAGTTAAGGATAGGGTTAGCTTTAAAGGCAGGGATAGGGTTAGGATTATGTTTTTAAAGGAACCCTCCACCGTTTTTAGAAATATGGCTTATTTAACTTCTTTTCTACATTTAGATATGTGGGCAAATGCATTGTTGTCTCAGTGCATGCATTGTTTTGGTTTGGCAGGGTCGCCGCTAAACTTAGCTTAGCATAATGAATGGAATCCTATGTTTCCAGCTATAGTATGTCCCCAAGGGGGTAATCTAGCACTCGGAAAGCGTTCCACCCATGGGGCGGCCATTGCTAACCAAGCCATTACCTGCTGTTAGCATCCCATTGACTCCCATTCATTTTTGAGTCACTTTGACAGTGAATAACTTTACATCTGAGGCGTTTAAAGACTTGTCGTGTTTCTTTATTTCTAAAGAAACACGACAATGCATAAAAGGCTCCATTACCTTGTATCTTACATTATCGCCCTGCAGAAGCTGTTTTTGTAAAAATTGGCTAACGATTGCGTCATAACCAACGTGACGTCACACAGTTGAGAAATTACTGTATAGACCCGAGGAGACGCTCGCAGGCAATCTTTTACTGTCTATGAGGCAGTCGGGGGGACGTGGAGACATAAAGTCAAGGGAGAAGAATGGGGAGAAGCCGATAGTGAGCCAAAAGCAATGGGAGAAAATATTTAAACAACGTGATTCAGATTTAACTTTCCACAACTACTAGAAGACAGATAGGCAGATATTGACTTGGGACTATATAATGTTTATTTTTTTGTATCAGTTTTACTCGGGACATGCTAGCTGGCAACATAGAATTCCATTCATTATGCTAAGCTAAGCTAGCGGCGACCCTGCCAAACTAAAACAATGCATGCACTGAGACAACAATGCATTTGCCCACATATCTAAATGTAGGAAAGAAGTTGAATAAGGCCTATTTCTAAAAACAGTGGAGTGTTCCTTTAAGCAGGAATGTTGTGCGGAATCAAGTAAAGATGTTGATCCAGGAATATGTCTTACTTGGCAAAATCACAGTGATCTCTTTACAATAGTGGGGCAGAATTCATTGCATGACCATCCATCATTGCTGTGTTAAACAAAGGCAAAATAGAAGTTGAAGCCAGAAGAAAAAGAAGACAATGAAGAAGAACAAGAAAAAGACGAAGACAACAATGATAAAGACGAAAATTAAGAACACGATGAAGAAAATGAATACTAAGAAAACAATGAAGATGACCACGACGCTGAAAAAAAGAAAGAACAACAAATAAATGAAGTCAAAGATGACGAAGAAGACCTAAAAGAAAATGTAGAACAAGATGAAGACAAAGAAGATGAAGACTAAGAATACGATTAAGGAGATGACAACGACGACAAAAAACGAAAATGTCTCGGTTACATATGTAACCCTCATTCCCTGAAGGAGGGAACAGAGACGTACGTCGCAATCCGGCGGTTAAGTCCAACATACATCGAACAGGACCGACTGAAAGAGAACAAAGATTATGAAAACAACAACGAAGATAAGTAGATATAAGAAATGAAGAATAAAATAAAGATGAAGAATAAGATCATGACACCGAAGACGAGGAATAAGAATATGAAGACGAAGAAAAACAAGACGAAGGATAAGATGGCTACGATGAAGAAAACAAAGAATAATATGAAGACCAACATGACGAAGATGAAGAATAAGACGATTATGAAGAAGTTGACGACGATAAAGAATAAGATGAAATTGTACAATAACATGGCGATGACGAAGAAGACCTGACTGTGCAGACCTCATTAACTACATTCAAAAGTTTGAAATCATTATGAAGTGTAATATTGAAAGACACTGAGACTTTGAATCACCAAGAAGGTTTTAAATGAATTCTAGCTGTCAGTTTAAGAAGATATTCGGAACTTTCATCACATGTACCTCCCATTGATGTGACTGGCTTGTAGGGCACTTCTCACGGACCTTGTTCCCACAACAGCTCAACACCTTAAACTTACATTCATCTATCCTTAATACTCTTAAATCAACCTTTCCAATCCAATCATTATGTTCTCTTGTACATCCTACCCTTTTCTGATTTGCCAGTGTCAGGCTTTTTCTTTGAAACGCTGCCCAAAGGGCCAGCATCCCAGACCTCTCTGCACTGTTGCAGACGAAGTGCTTTCCTGGTCAAGGAATCTACCAGCTGAGCCCCATTGGGAAGTCTGCTTCTCAAACTAGAGAGCCACTTGTCCTTTTGTTGTTTATCTGAGCTGTTTACTTCTCTCTATATCTGTCATGCCATGTTTAACCCTTCTATTTAAACCCCAGAGTTTCTTGTGTTCCTTGTTGTGTCTTGTCTTACATGGATGTTATGTTTGGTGCACTCATTCTGTTCCCTAGTTATCTGTGTTGGATTTGTTATTATGTTAATTGTATTATTAATAAAATACTTGAATTTGGATCCAGCTCTCTCTACGTAACAATATCCTGGTAAAGCAGTTTGCTTAATTTTTTTTGGAATAGTCTGGAATAGTCATCATCAAAATCAGCAAATTGAAAACAGTGAAATATTACTGTATCCCTTGGGTCATTTTGACACAACGCACAAAACAATTGACTGGATTCAAGAGGTTTTGTGGTTGAAATTTAAAAAAAGTAACAAATCCTTCCCTCGCAGGTCAATTTGACCCGATTGGCATTAATGGGATGCGAGGAATACTTCAGTAGGAGAATCTAAAAATGCTAAAAATTTAAATGAAAATGTCATTAGTATTTTATAATTTCATACGTATCTGAATGCATATTAAAGCTAACTGATTTGTGACACTGCAGAACAGCTCATCTGCTCCATATAGAGATATAATGAAATGAGACAAATTTCATGTTACATTATCTTTATTCCATAAGAGGTCAGCAAAGACTCCCAATGTAAGATATTTTGAGCTGAATTAAAAGGGTTATGCGTGAAATTGTGAGTTATTTTAAAAGAAAGAATGTGAAGAATGTGCTTAAATTACTATTACTATTTATTTATTATTTATTGAAGCAATCTAGTAATTTAAAGATAAATAGTATATTAAAAAATCATTAAAAATATATATTATCAAAATAAAATGAAATAAGCTTTCTGGCCAAAAAAAAAAAAGTATTTTTTTTAGGGTATCGGGTCCTTTTCACCCGCGACTGCGAGGTTATGATTTGTTACAAAGTGTGAGGGAAGAATGAGGATAACATTTTATATTTGAATATATTTTAAACTGTAATTATTACTGTGATGGCAAAGCTGATTTTTCAGAAGCCATTACTTCAGTGCCACATTCTTCAGAAATCCTTGTAATATGATGATTTAGTGCTCAAGAAACATTCATCAACATCTTGAGGATTCTTTGATGAATACAATTATTTCATAAACCTACTGAAATACAAATCTTTTTAACATTCGATATTTCTTTAGTCTCGTTTTTGTTTACCTTTGTCACTTTTATGAATTTAAAGGTGCCCTAGAATGATTTGAAACAATATGTTAAATTGTTCTCTGTTATTTACATAGAGGGTATGTGGCTTATTTAAGGGAAAAAATTGTCCAGATACAGTTTACAGGTCCATTTACAACCCTAAAAATTGTCCCTAGGATGTAATGCTCTGTTTTTTGCCTTATTTGGAAGAGTCATGAATATTAATGTTGAGCTCTGCTCTGATTGGCTTATTTCAGCAGCACACTGCAGTTCAGTTGTTCAGTGAAGCGGCTCATGAGTCCTGACAGAACACTTGTTTATTCTGTGTAACACTTGTTTATTATTTCTTATTTTATCTTCACAAACAGAAATTTTCTGTGAAAAGAACAGTATACTATCCGGTGTTTTACCTAAACATGTCCAATCTGGCAACCATATGCACGCGAGCTCTCTCTCGCGCGGATGATCTGAAAACACCAATAAACTTAAAGTGTGTCATTCAGTCTACATTTTAGACTTGTCTTTTTTCGTCAACGATATTGCATGTTTATATAACGTTAGTCACAATGTAGGCCAATGTTACCCAGTGACTGTGATGTAATCTGAAAGCATGCAAAAACATTATAGGCCTACTTCAGTTCTC
Organism: Pseudorasbora parva; assembly: GCF_024679245.1. Lineage (NCBI taxonomy): Eukaryota > Metazoa > Chordata > Actinopteri > Cypriniformes > Gobionidae > Pseudorasbora > Pseudorasbora parva. The sequence continues at coordinate 23,644,058 of NC_090175.1, forward strand.
AAAAATATAAATATATAACTTATATTTTTACATAATTAATAGCCTTGTCAAATGACTGTCGTTTTAACTTATATGGTGGAAAAGGTGACGTTTGCTAGAAGGATCAAGTGAACGACCTGTAAGCAACGTATCTACGGTTGTATTTTGTAATACAAAATAATATTAACCGTTGTCATTAGACACACTATTTAGTTTTGTATGGTACTTGGTGTTTCCTCCATAAATATAAATATATACTTCTATATACCATAAAGTGCGTATCATATGCACGCGAAAAACAGCGTATCATATGCACGGCAAAATGAGTTTTGGCGTATACATTCCACGACATTGCACACTCGTACTATTTACACATTTATGTATGATCGGGTTGGTTTCCTGTAGCATCTTGCGTTATCTAGATAATGCGGTCTCTCTAAGAAACTTTCCATTCAATCAGAAATTGTTTAAACAGTCAATAAGTGGATAAATTTATACTTACTGCTTGCAGGAATACAGTTGCCCCTTTCTTCAGTTTAAGACACTGAGCAAAAGCTTGCTTGAAATGGGCCGAAACAAACAATTTTGAAATAAATTGTTGTGGTATCTGATTATAATAAACCTCAACCATGACTGTTGACATATGAAATGTCCTCACGTCGCCTGCACAGCCTGAACATGACGTGTGTCATGAGAGTTGCCGTTTTTGCTATCCTCCAGTGTCTTGTTTACCTGCAGTCCCAGTTACCGTCAGTTCCGCCTGACAATGAACATGTTTGGACAGATGCAAATGTTGGGGGCATGCATATAAATGATCCCCAACGCTTGCATCACGGTTGGGTTTATGTTGAGAAGCACTTATATTTCCGTGGTGTTTTTGACTCACGAGATATACATATGAAGTAGCAATGGTGTTTGAGACTCACAGTATGCGATGTCCATGGCAAGGTTAATTCAATTTTTCATTCTAGGGCACCTTTAATCGAGGGGAAAAAAACACTTAGTGACCACTGATTTTTGAATGGCATATAAAATGTACAATATCCAACACAAAAAAAAAAAAAACTGTCTATTTGATTAAATACTACATCTGTAAAAAATAAAAAATAAAAAACTTTCAATTTAAAAAAAGAAAGGCTTCCTAACATTTGAAAAAGTAGTGTAATCGTTAAAAAAACTGAAAAACTGACAGGATGGCGAGTCCTTATCTTCCAGCTGCAGTAAAATGATCTTTTGCCCTAATCTATGGCCCATCACTTTCCACAGTATCACATGGCTTGCTCTAAAACATATGCAAAATATATGTAGCTGTTTCATCTATGTATTCTCATATGTGAGAGGCAAAAAATTCCTCCTCCTCAGTTCAAGCACTTCAAATAGCCTCCAGATAACCACCCAATGGCGTGGTTCAGCTGGACATGTGACATTATCTGGCTCTTAAATGCAAATGGTTCCCTCTTCTTCTCCTTATATTACATATTGCCAAATTATCTGACAGGGCAGACGGAGCTGCACCCTGTTTTAGATGGGAAGAATTAATTTACACCACCAGTGATTCATGAGCTCATCTCTCCGATTCCTCTATTCACAACTGTTAATAAATGCCTACTGTGTTTCCAAGCAGATGTGAATGTAGTAGATGTGTGATAAAATGACTCTCGATTTACCCTGTTTACAGTTGTGGCTCAAATACAATCTGTAAGAACTAACCTAAGACAGGCATGCCTGAGGCACCTTTTGTCACATTATCTACGGATATACCTGTAACCATAGCGACAATAACCAAAGTATCACAGATGATGCCGACTTCTAAAATTCCTGTCAGATTATTCAACATTAAGTCCAGCTGAGGCGCTGGTTTATCTGTCAAATTGGATAATTAACTGACAGCAACATCAAATAAGTGTTAAACACAACATTTAGATCACACACAAACCAGAGACCGGACTGAAAGAGACTGGACTGAAAAGCTCAAGGTAATATGCAGCTCATATTACCATGTCTTTGATTAAGCAACCCTAAATAGAAAAAAAAAAAAAAGTAAATTCAAAACACATGATACAAGTAAGGACAGGAGTGCGAAAAGTGTTTTGTTACAAGGTTGTGTCACCAAGTCTTCCAAACAACAACAGTTTGACTAGCTAGCTACGACATAAATACAGTATTTTCTTGTGTTCTACTTTATTGTATTATTATTATTTATGGCAAATGCCAATATCTTAGAGATTGGTGTGGCCAATGGCCAATATAAAACTGATATCACACTATAATTAGTGGACAGTAAGCTACATGCATAATTTCTGCAATTAAATTATACACAATTATACACAAAGAATGCTACGTTGAAAACATCTCAAGTTGGGTTGAAAAGGGAAAAACACAGAATTTGGGTTGTTTGAATGGGTCCATTCACTATGTTCAAACAACCCAATATCTGGGTTCGTCCATTTTCAACCCAACTTGACTTGTTTTTAACCCAGCATTTTTTAGAGTGTATTTGCTAAAATAATTAGACATAATTTGTGTCACTGAATAATTGTAGATGAATTGATTTGAAAAGTTGATCTTGGTACAAATCTGAAAAATAAACAGCATGCCCACTGTGACAGCTGAAGTGTCCTCCTCGCATCTGATTCCCATGTCTTAGATTATTTGCACAGATGGCTGTGACTCACAGAGTACACATGTTTTTTGTTTTGTTTTTTCTCTAGGTTATGCACACTAGAACATTTAACGGCTGGAGTGTGTCATTAAATGTTTTATTCATTCAAAGGCTTTTTTGCTAAATGCTGATGAGTTATGAGAAAAGTGAAAATTAGACAGAACTATTAAACAAAGAAAGTAAACTAAGAAGGAGAATGGGCACTCATGCACATATGTGCCCACGCTCTGGGGTGGGGTGGGGGGTGGACATACTGGCTGATACTGAAAATAAAAACTAAAATATTAGCTCATACACAAGGTGATATCAGTCAACCTTGATTCCAGAAGACATTTGAGAAGTTACAAAAACAAATAATAAACTAAAAAACTCCACCTTAAAGGATTAGTTCACTTCAATTAACTCATATTCCTGATATTGTACTCACCCCTATGCCATCTAAGATGTTAATGTCTTTCTTTCTTCAGTGGAAAATAAATTACGCTTTTTTTTGGGAAAACATTTTAGGATTTTTCTCCACATAATGGACTTCAATGGCAACCAAAATGTTGACAGTCCAAATCAATGCAGTTTTAAGGGCCTTTGAAGGGCTTCCAGCTGAGGAATAGGGTCTTATGTAGTGAAACCATCTGTCATTTCCTTAAAAACAATGTTTTACATTTATATGCTTTTTTACCTAAATTTCTCATCTTGCACTTCTCTGACACACCATGGATTGCACAATCCATATGTTTATAAAGCACTCATACAAACATACTTTAGCACAAAAAAAGGTAAAACAACATCGGACGATTTTAAAGTTGAGTTTTTTTTGTTAAACGGAATTTGTATTAGTCTTTGCATGTTTGCTTGGGGCGGTACTTCCACCTTCCACTTTATAGTGTGACTTTTCTGACGTGATTGCACAATTAGTGGTACGCCGCACGGGAAGCAGCGGAAGATTAGCAATTTAGGTTAAAAAATTATATAGAAGAATATTTTTCCCTTAAAAATCACCCCGATAGAGTTTTGGTTCCTTGCCACTGTTGCCTTTGGCTTGGCTTGCTCAGTTGGGGCCACTAGCATTTATATGTAAGTTATTTAACTAAATATCCAAATAAAATTCTTTAATAAATAAATAAATTTATAAACTATAGATCTGCCAACATTCTCGCTATATGATAAATTAAAATAAGCTTATAACATCACTGTTTTGTCCAGAACGACTGTACAGCCGAATTAAATTGTGTTGCAATATTGTCCTGTTTAACACTATGAAGCTGCTTTGAAACAACAATCATTGTAAAAGTACTATATAAATAAATGGGACTTGACTTGACTTTACTTGACTTGACCGATGTTTTCATTAGATTCGCTAGCAGGTGATTCCTCAGCTGGGATCATGCAGATCCTCTAAAGCCCGTCAAAACTGCATTGATTTGGTTGGTTGCAACATATTGGATGACATGGGGGTGAGTATAAATTATCAGGAAATTTTGATTTTAAAGTGAACTAATCTAAAGGGGTCAACTGAGAAAAAAACTTTTCCTTGAGCTTTGGACATAAAAGACCGCTCCTGCAGGTGAAAATCAATCCCTACTTCATGATCGCAACTTTGGCCTCAGCCACTGGCGTGGTAGTGAGATAACGAGGACAGAAGAGTGATAGATCACTGGACTAAAAATAACATTACCTTACAAAGGATCCTAATGCTATGAACGTAGTTATTTATTTTCAGCATTATTTATTAGTATTCGGTAGCCTGGATGCCAGCCGAACTTAGCCCCGCCCACAATTTTTTTAGGTTGAGCAGTTCGGTCTGGCCTTGCTCCATAGAGGAGTAATTATCCCCGAACAGAAACTGTTCGGACCAATGAAATCATCAGGGCGGGCTTTAGACGATGACGGACAGATGATCAACAGTAACGTAATCATGCACATCATCAAAGGGGCTTGGATTATATTTTTTAGAATCCTAAACGGAGAGCTTGTTGTATATGCATTCACCTTCACAATTTCTCTCTGAAATGATGATCATGTTGGGTAAGTACTCTGTGTTTCATTAAATTATGTTATTTTTTTACAACACCGGCAAAGATTGTGTATTCCAGCCTGATTTCAGCGCGCGTGCAGACAGGCTTGCCAAGTTTTTACAACAAAACCCGCCAACTACTAGCCCTAAACAATAGCTTCTCGGGGGGTTCCCTGGGGGAAAAATGGCGTTTTGGGGGGTAAAATGTGTGTTATTTTGGCAAGGTTGCCAGCTAAAATTCGCACTCATGGGTCTATATATCAAAAAAAGGAAAAAAAACGCGGACTTGGCAACACAGTGCAGTTAAACTATGTTGACATTTGACAATGCGTCGCTTCGTTGCTCTGATTGCTTGATGGTCTATCCAATTGATGTCTTTCCTGGTTCGGTTGAATCACACCCCATAATCACTGCCCAATGGAGCAGTATCAGACTCATATTCTGACTAGAATTGAGTATGACCACGTCAGGCTAAGTATTCGGTACATTTCACAGTGGATTCTCTGGTAAATCAGCTGCAATTTCAGCGCAGCGCAGCGCAAACAAACTTTTACGATATGGACTCGACAGTAATGCAACAAAATGTCTGATCTGTGACCAGTGATTTCTGATATGTAATGATTGTGTACAGAAGTGCCAGTAAATCAATTCAGTGACTAAACGGTCAATTTCACATTGTTTCTCTTAGTAGGATGAAAATAATCTATTATTTAAACTGTGAATAAATTGTGTAAGCTTATATATTACACTGCACAACAGAATTGCACCTATTTAGTAAACGTTTCTGTAGGTGTCCTTTGGGTATCACAAGGCCAAATTTAGCTCCGGTTGGCTGGCACAATCACTGAATCTGGCTTACAGTTCTCTCTTCCAAATTTGCTTTCAGACCATTTCGAACAGCAGAGAACGAAAGCCACACTGAAGGTCTGGGGACACAGAACACTAGGGAGAGGTTACTTTTATCAGCTCTGAGGAAACACGCAAAATGTAATTGCATTTAGTGATTCTGTTGTAAAGGAGTGATGCTCAAAGAGCACAGACCACCAGAGCATTATTTGCTGCTTCTCTAATAAATATATTAGGTAACCAAAACATGCACAGACAAATGGGGCTGGATAATTGATGGCTGAGACTGTCCTATTTTTGCCCCCTTCTGAACATATTATTAGCCTCTGAGAAGACAGTTGGTGAGAAGCATTAGCAGCAGAAATTCATTTAACAAGTTCAGCAATGAGCATTTACAACTCTACACCTGCTCTACATGGCAGAAAACATGAGAAAAGGTCATCTGAATTAACCGCGGACTGTGGCTACAAATGCGTCATTATGCTAAACCCTGCAGCAGTCTGTCCTCATAAGGAGCTCCAACCCATTTGAAAAAAAAGAGGCTACAGTGACTATCTTCTCTTCAGAAAAAAAACCCTTTTCCTCTGCCTTCTGTCCCTGAAGGAAAAAAGAAACATCTCTATTTTTCCCAGAACTCTCCTTCAAAGTTACATTACATCTACATGAGTTAGTATTATGTGTTGTTGTGTGACAATTTGCTTAACTGTTTCCCTGCCAAACACGGAATTTTCCAGGTTTCCACTGTTAAAGGGGTGATGGACTCTGTCTACATTATGTTTGATCATCGCTCTGAATCTAAATATAGTCTGTATTAAAAACGAGATTTTCATGCTTTTTTTTTTTAAACATGCCCATATTTAAGTTTTGATCAAAAAGGAATGAGTGAAACTAGAATCAAAGTTTTTGTTTGTTTGGTTTTTTGCTGTTCTCAAGGGTCTGCTCTTTATTTTTATATATTGCGTCAGCTATTCATACAACAAAATATTCTATGGGCCAGGTATTCTGAAAAACCCTGGCAGTGTCTGGCAACTTTTTTAACAAAAAAAAAACATTCATGGGGAAAGAGTTTAAGACCACATGAATAATCAAAATGAAGAGATTTGTGTTTTTTTGAGAGCACCCAAAGCTAGTGTACCTCTAGGAAGTAAATACCATATAAGTAATATCATAGTATATACTATACAGTAGGCGTATTATATAGTAAATATCCTAGAAAAATGCACTAGTAAAGCAATTTCATTCTTTAATCTTGCAGGCTACATGCCATGCTATGTCTGCTGTATTCATTCTCAAAGTCATGTTGTGGCGAGTCAATTTTAATTTAATTAGGAATTGTAATTATTCTAATCTAGAATGGCATGCAGGCTGCATGACTGCCTCAGTTACAGTAAAGTGAGCATGCGATCAATTATGTCCTTTGTTTGCAGAGTCATGTTGTCTTCCAGGATTGGTGTATTAGATTTCGCCACAGAAATGAATTTATTAACTGCAAATATTTAAACATGATCCTGGATAGTGTCCATACATAATTGTCGCTGGCCTCACTGTATGTTTTTATTGCACCCAGCTATCCAGCTGAAAAAAAATAAAGCTGTTTTCAGTAGCCCACGCGATTTCAATCAGGCCCACAGCAACAACCTGCATCAAGACCCTGGATACTCTAGCTATGGTTTACAGTATAAACACTATTTTGCCAAAAGTATTGGGAAACCCCTCCAAATCATTGAATTGAGGTTTTCACTTCCATATCCATATGTGTATAAAATCAAGCAGCTAGGCATGCAGACTGCTTCTACAAAATTGTGAAAGAATGGGTTGCTCTCAGGAGCTCAGTGAATTCAAGCATGGTAAAGTGATAGGTTTGCCACCTGTGCAGCAAGTCCATTCGTGAAATTTCCTCACTATTAAATATTCCACAGTCAACTTTTAGGGAAATTACAACAAAGTGGAAGCAACTGGGAACAACAGCAACTCAGCTATGAAGTGGTAGGCCACGTAAAATCACAGAGCGGGGTCAGCGCATGACTTTCTACAAAGTCAATAGCTACAGACACCCAAACTTTGTGTGGCCTTCAGATTATCATAGAGAGCTTTATGTAATGGGTTTCCAGGTTGTCACAGTTAGACACTAGAGGGCGCTATTATGCATCTCCTGAATGACTACAGAATCTCCAGATCAAAACACAGGCGAAGCGACCGTATGTAAGAAGAATGTAAAAAATAAAGTGATCATCAACATTAAACATCATATAAATCAAAACTATCTAATGTTACTGAATGAAATGACCCAGAATGAGCTATACGATTATAATTAGGGGTGTTGATGGACCCACATTCAAGTGTTGATAAAAAAGGAATGCATGAAGCTACAATAAAACTTTTTAGTTGTTTGTTTGTTTAAAAACAGAAGATCTATTCTTTCTTTTGGTATATTGCATGTTAAGATTTTCATACAACAAAATATTCTATGGGTCATTACATTTTTGTAAAAATTATATTTATTTTTTTTAAACCTGCATGGCGGTGGCTGGCAACTTTTTTTTTAACGCTGGCAGGGAAAGAGTTAATGCTTCAGCATACCAAGACATTCTGAACAATTTCATGCTCCCAACTTTGTGGGAATTGTCTGGGGATGGCTCCTTCCCTTTTGAAAATGACTGCGCACCAGTGCACACAGCAAGGTCCACAAAGGCATTGATGAGCAAGTTTGGTGTGGAGGAACATGACTGACCTGCACAGAGTCCTGACCTCAACCCGATAGAACACCTTTGCTATGAATAAGAGCAGAGACTGCGAGCCAGACCTTCTCGTCCAACATCAGTGCCTGACCTCACAAATGTGTTTTTAGAAGAATGGTCAAAAATTCCCATAAACACACTCTTAAAACTTGTGGAAAGCCTTCCCAGAGGAGTTGAAGCTGTTATAGCTTCAAAGGGTGGGCAAACCCTTGTGCATCAATTTAATACAGTTACATATATAGGTTCATAGAGAACAAAAATGTCCATATCGAAAAACTGTCATAAAAAAAATGAATCTTGGGTTCAAAAAGTGAAACCAAAAAAAGTTTAAGTTTATGAAAATGATTTATGAATAATATTTTAAGAAACAATATATATATTTAAAAATATAATGAGCTCTAAAAATAGAAAAATCAAAGCCACAAATGTAAAAAAGCTGTTTAAAATTTGAGGTTGATATCTCAAAAAATTAGCTGTTGATAAGATTTTGTTTGGGCGCAGTGCCAACTTTTCCCGTTAGATGCCAGCAAAACAATGGTGCACTGCGGTTGGATTTGTGATTTGCAGTTTTTTTGTCTCAAATATTACAAGAACACACATGCACACTTACACACAATATTTTATTACATATATACACCACACTCTGACATCCATACCAACACACCCACACAGTTATAGCAGCATAATTGATCTAATTGACTTTATAATATGCATAAACAAAAAACAGGAATAAAGTGAGTATTTGTTTTATGCACCAAACCTGACAAAATGGCACCATCTAGTAAAAAAATCATACAAATTTTAAGCCTTGACAACAGAATTCAAGCCTATTAACAAAGAGTGCATCCTTTTATAGTTAAATGGCAATAGGATTAAAAAAAGCAGTTTTAATGGGTTTCAATGTGGACATTTTTGAGGGCCTGAGTGTTAGTATTTTGTGTACCAGTGCAAAATAGTTTTTTTAAAGGAAAGGGTGGTTAAATATTAAAATTCAAATAAAAATACACACCTGTGGCAAATTTTATGCAAAAATGACCAAAATGTCCATAAGGACGCACAAGGGTTTAACTCTACAGCTTAAGAATGGGATGTCAATTTCATTGCGTTGATCACAAGACATTCCTCAGGGAGTGTTGTTACCTGCTACTAGAGTAAAGATATGTCTCTTATCTTTTCAGGGTATAATCGTGTTAGCCTACCGGAATCATCCATGTTTGTTTACCAAAGTTATTGCAAATATTTTGAAAGCTCTACGAATCGTATATTAGATTTAGGCCTAGCAACGCCAGATCTACCTTTATATGGGAAAAGCTATGAACTAATTGGGTGCTGCGCGCAGATGCACTTGGATCTTGATTACTTTGTGATGTCACGACAAAATTTGATCCAGATGCAGCTCACATGTAGAAGAACCAGAGGTGTCAAAAGTACTCACATTCATTACTCAAGTGGAAGTATAGATACTAGGGTTTAAAAATACTTCTGTAGAAGTTGAAGTATCAACTCAAGCTTTTTACTTAAGTAAAAGTGTAAAAGTACTGGTTTTCAAAACTACTTAAAGTATAAAAGTAAAAGTAATGTAAGGAAAAAAATGCCATCAAAGACAAAAGCTTAGGCCACACCACAGGGGCCTAATAGTGCACAACCCCACCTCCTCAAAAAACATTTTTCTAAAGGCCATAATGACTATAATGTTATATTAAAATGTTAATGTTGAAAAATTTGGGATACACTGGCTACCTGTTTCAGCCACATATATACCCATTGAAAATGAATGCATTTGAGTACAATAGAAATATACCATTATGTGTAATGCTGAGCATTAACATGTGTTTCCTGAAGCGGAAGATATGTTATCAATAACCTTTATCAGAATGTAAATGTAGGCTACATGTGTGATCAGTGTTGCCAGATTGGGTCGACGCTTTAGAGCCCTACGGGGCCCTGACTTTTTTTACACCCCTAACCTCATACCCACTGTCGGCCGCCGACTGCTTGGTTGTCACTTTAAAAAAAATTAACAAACAAACAAATCATCAAAACATTTTTCTAAATTAACTTTAATAAAGAAACTAAACGAAATATAACTACTTGGACATTACAAACAAAGCTGAACTATTTTAATGACTGCAGGAGTGTGTCATAGGATTGTGCAGGGCTCAAAGCTCAACAAAACCAGCCCACTTTCCTCCTCTGTGAATATATAGTAAAATGCAATTTATTCCTGTGATCAAAGCTGAATTTATCATCATTACTCCAGTCTTCAGTGTCACATGATCCTTCTATTCATCAAAGAATCCTGAAAAATAAAATATATCATGGTTTACACAACATTTTAAAGCAGCACAACTGTTTTCAACACTGATAATAATCATAAATGTTTGTTGATTATAAAATCATCATCTGAGAATGATAAGTGAAGGATCATGTGACACTGAAGACTGGAGTAATGATAAATTCAGCTTTCATCACATAGGGAAAAAAGCTGTTTTAATTTGTAATAACATTTCACAATATTACTGTTTTAACTATTTTTGATTAAATAAATGCAGCCTTGGTGAGCAGAAGATACTAAACATTAAAAAACTGCATTATTCATATGATAGGCTAATTTATTGTCAATAAATAGCCTACATTGAGATGGCTTGAAAAACACACATAAAGCATATATTGTCGCACTCGTCTGATTGTCGTCGTCACGTTTCATCACTCATAACGATTGTTTTCCTTCAGCTGCAGCTCCAGCGTGACAGGGTATTACTTCTACGAATCCACTTTTGGAATTTGGACTTTCTGTGAGAGCCCTCCTCATATTTAGATGCGAATAAAATGACAGCAGGTCATGCATAGATTATTTTTTGTCTCTGATTTTAAATCTTAATGTATTCACATTGGTTTCTATGTAAATACACTTGCCCGTGACCTCAAAAAGCGCTCTGTCAACCGAGATTAGAGAAAGCTGTCTTTAGCGTCCCTGTTAATTCGCGCAGGGTAACGCTGGTTCGAATCCCGCTCGGAACGGGTCGACTAGAATCGACACCCAATAAAAGTGAGGGGGACGAAAATACATTTTATTAAAAGTGACGTGTTCCCCCCCCCCCCCCCCCCCCCCCCCCCCCCGTAATCTACGCCCATGCCACTGCCAAAATGCGTAATTCATTGAACTGTACAATAATCCCCCGACAAAAAAATAACAACAATGCGCTTAGCTTTGCTCTGACAAAACTACAGTAGCCTACACTTGTGAAGTTTATAGAACATGCACTTAGCCCAGTCAAAACTGATTCATCATTGATTCAAACCTCTTTCAGCAGCTGTTGGGGTTGCTAGTTGCAGATGTCCTGAGTGTGTATATTATGATGGACAGGAATCATGATTATATTTATGAAGAGTCTTCGAGTCACAGGTGTAATCCACGTTTTCTGTAGAAACGGCTTTTATATATATATACTGTATGTATGCCACTTTAGCATAGCGATCACTTGAATACATCTACGACGAGTTATCGCGCTAAAAACCTGGCTGTCATGAATGAGCGCGTCTGCTGCTGATCGCTGACTGACTGAAAGTGCGTGCTCGTCCGCTGGAACCCGCCCAATCTGGCAACACCGTGTGTGATTTGTGCTTTGAGTCATGTGCAGGCTCGATGGATCGCGTAGTAACCAATAGGGTGTTGGAATGGTATATGTTTACACTTCTCATCCAACCACAATCAAATTCACACTATCCGGATGGCGATTTATTTGCATAGTTTTTTTTAAGATGAAATAAAAGAGGAGTAACGAGGCTATTTTTAAAAAGTAAGGAGTAGAAAGTATAGATAATTGCGTGAAAATGTAAGGAGTAGAAGTAAAAAGTAGGCAGAAAAATAATTACTCCAGTAAAGTATAGATACCCAAAATTTCTACTTAAGTAAGGTAACGAAGTATTTGTACTTCGTTACTTGACACCTCTGAGAAGAACTTCAACAAAAAAGACATTTCCTCCTATCTTATTTCATTCCAGAGTTACTGCATGTCAAATTAGAAAGATATTTAAAATATTATAATATATATATATTTGTGTATGTCATTCAGACAAACAAAACAACTCTAAATATGCCTTCAGGGCATAAGAGATTAAGAATGAAATGAAAATGTGAACCCATGACCCCTTTGAAACAATCTGAAGGTCAAAATAGTAAAAAAGTAATAAAGTTCAAAAGTCCAGCACAATAGGATTCTCTCGTCACATGCAATTATTTCTCCCTCACAAAAGTCTAATGAAGAATTTTATGCAAAAATAAAACTCAAAGATTCTCTAAAAACTCATACTCCTAAAAAATACCTCAGAGAAAATCAGAGATCTTTGCTGTTGAACAAAAAAATAAGGATGGTAGTCCCTTAAGAGAAATAGATTTTCATATGCTTATAAATGCACAATTTATAGTATTATGTCATGCCACAAAACACATCATAAAACACCAGCATACAACAATGTTTCATAAGCCCTGAGAAAGAAGATCCATTCAGTCACAATAGTGACTGTATGAATAACGTGATGGTGATAAGTGTGCTCTTGCTGACAGAATATTAAATGATTCGTTTCCCTGATAAATATCAATTTCTGAGGGGTTTTAAGATATGTTCTCCCAGTTCACCATATCATTCTTGAAGTGATTAAAAGTCTGTTTTGCTACACTTCCTATTTTAAATTAATCAGGCCCTGTGGGCTTTTGGATTCCTGAGGATATATTTTCAGCTGCAGAGATGAGGCCAATAGCTCCATCTACAGAAACTCAAGACAAGCTAGCAAGGATTTCTGCATCTTTTTTATGTGCATGTGGAGCCCCAGCGATACCAGAAATATGATGGCTTCATGCAACACATATCAAACCAAACAATACAACATAAAAGGCTAGAGTCATTACTGAACATGTTCTCAAGTTATAATTAGGCCACGGCTTCTGTGTTTCCTCATACGTCAGTCATCATTCGTTATAGCAAGTAAAGATCCTAGCGAACATTGCTATTGTACAAGATTGATAGGAACGAATTTCTTAGCTTTCAAAAGCACCTATGGTCCTGCTTCATGTTGTGTGATGCATACAGCTTGTGGTTTGCAGCCAAATCCAGTGGCATCAGAGAGATAGAGAGCGAACATCAGACTCTAGAGACTCAATTAGATTCTGCATGTCAGACAGATTTCTCTGTGTCTCATCAAAGCACCATTGCTAAATTGTGGCTATTTGTTTCCACGCCTACATGCACCACAGTCTCCACATAATAAAGGCTGCAGAAAGCTGCTGGTTTTCTGCTCGGGGTGTTACGGGGGTTAGAAATAGGATTTCGCTTGGGGAATAAGTTATTGATTTCTCCGACTGGTCCAGTGAGGCCGGGCTGAGCAAAAGCAGTGATAAGGGTGAAAGTTAACAAGCACCCAAAAGTCTAGCGCCTCTCAGCATTCGGCTAGTTTCATCTAACACACCATTACCGTTATGGATACCAAGATAAATCTCAGCGCTGGGCGCATTTATAACGTGCAGCTGCATGCGTGAAGGAAAGGACGAGCTAATGTGCAGTGAGTTACTGCGTTTGTAATATCATGACTTGCAAATCAGGACAATGAGGGAAAAATAAGACTCATAAGTAAAACGAATGACTTGCATATAGCTTGAATCCAAAAATGTTTTCAAAATCCTCAAGAAAATGCTCAAATTCAATGATCAATTACCAACAAACAGTATATTTTCTGACCAAGTCAACATTTTAAATGAGCAGGGTTGCCAACTCTCACACATATAGCGTGCCACAGTGCCATGAAGAGTAAGTTATGCCTTTTTAAATACTTGATGCAAGCAGTCTAAACGGAGCTCTTACACACTTGCTGTGTGCATGGATTTGCATTCAAATCACGTATTAGCGTGTCAGGCTAATTACCTGAAGGATGATTATTTATATGGAGACAGCTGGCAAAAAATATCAGATTTACCGGAATTCTGAAGTACACTCTTAGAAGAAAAGACACTTTAACCTTAAAAAGTTCTGTCAGGCACTTCAGACCTTTCAGGGGTTTTGTTTTAATTCATTTTTAATGACATTTTATGAATTTAACAGTCCATAAATATACTTTATCATTAAAAAATTATGCAAACGTTAAACATTAAAATATCTTGCAATCATTTAAGACATTTCTCTCTCTCACTCTCATATATATATTATTAAAAATATGTATGCTTAGGGGGAAAAAATGGGGTTTCTATATTCTTGACTTAATTTAAAAAAAAATAATAATAATACTAATTATATATATATATATATATATATATATATATATATATATATATATATATATATATATATATATATATATATATATATATATATATATATATATATATATATATATATATCGTCTCTGATACAATAAGGTGTAGGCTATATTTTAGCACATCTTTTAAAATGCATCCTCTATATAATGACTAACAAAGCAGCCACAATTTAAAAGGGCCAATATAGTGTGTGTGGGAAGGCAGACAGCTCTGATGTCATATATCAACTTTTGTACAGTAATAATTAAGTAACAAAATAACAAAATTTAGCATCTGAAATATGCTACACAACTTCATGGGAAAAATAACATGACAGACATTACAAAGAAAACAGGATCCATTATTTGGCAAAGTCCAACAGGTTTTCCTCCACCACACGCAAGTCACACCTGCTGACTCCAGTCACCTATTAAGAATGGAAGAGGGGTGACAATAAAGCGACTTCCTCGGACATGCATGAGAGAATAACAGTGAAATGGCAATGCGTAAATCAATGCGAAGCCTGCCAAAATAGGAACTAGAGTACCTCATAACCAAAAACGATAATAAACTGAATCTGGCTGCAGTTCTTGGAGTAACTTTATGCTTCGATTGTGACTTCTCCCTTCAGGGCCTGCTGTAAAACGTACGTTCAAGTGCACCTTCAGGAAGAAAATGAATGGAACTCCAGCACAGATTGCATCGACTGAACCGTAAAGCATAAAAATGCTCACTTACAATCACCATGGATAGCAATCACCATTTTGTCATATGTCATTTTGCATTTGCTGAAGAAAAAAATATGTATCAGATTCAAGCAAGACGATGGGTGGGCAGTGAGAGACCTAAACAAAAGAGAGAAGATGTACCTCAGGAACACACTCTCTCGTTATCCACAAGGTCAACATCGGCTACAAATCTTATTATAATGGTGGGTTGCACCAACAACAAATAATCTTAAATATAGATTAAATGAAGGTGTATCTAATAGTTCTGTTGCACCAAACTTTACTCGTATGACATTTTATTTGTTTCGTAGGGGTAAACCTTGTTTAATAAAATAAGCAAGTCTACATTTAAACCATCATGTTGATCCTGGATGCCTTTAACGGAGTGTCTATAAGTGCAAATAACATGCCTTGTTGGAAAGTGCTATTTGCACTAGCTCTGCCTAACAATACCTGGCTGTGCCAAACAAGGGAAAAAAAAAAACATATTTCAACATCCTCAGTGGCACAATCAGTAAAGTGTATGGTTAATGGATCATCGTTTTGTCATGGTCAACATGGTTTTAAATCTGCCTTTTGCAGAACTTGTCCACAAATCACATCGGACCTATTTTCAATAAAAATGAATAAAGAAATAAAGTGCCTAACAAAATGTTTAATTATAATAAAGCATTTATTGTGTAGGGTTAGGGTGTAGGGAGGGCTATCAATGTTCTTTTAAGGCTGCATAATAATAATAATTCACACTCTGTTAATGTACAGCAATACTGTGGAGCAAATAGTATGTATCTGTCAAAATAAAATATAAATTACATGTAATTACTATTTATATTACAAAGAACTGCAACTTTATATGGTGTAAATAGTATATATCACTATTTCACTCAACTAGATTCTATTTACACACAAAAAAAATGTGTTGGTTTTCGTTGGTTTAACTGAAAAAAAAATTGAGTTGATACAATCAAGGAAATTTGTTTAATAAATAGAAAATCAAAATATTATTGTACTTGAACCAAATAAAAAAATTATAAATCATGAAAATAGCACTATTTGGCATGTTTCACTGCGTCATCAGAAATAACACACACACAATTACCCAAAATGCTTACAAAATCTTTTGATAATATTTTAATAAAGGTTGTCGAATCTCTAAAAAAATTCATTGTATTAACTCAAAATTTTCAATGAGATCAAAATTTTAAGGCAACCAGGTAACGTTTTTTCTAAATAATTCTTTACAGTGCACGGTGCAAATAGCCGCTGCCTAACTTTAAACTCAAATCTCAATTATGGATTTATTTTAAACTTGCATGTGAGGAGGGTGTGTGTCGTCAGGTCTCGGAGAGGTGTTTACTGATAAAAATGAAAAATAAAGCTAATTGAGCTGTCAGAGGATCAGACGGAATGGGCGGCGCTTTCAAGAGTGGAGATAGTCACTTCGTCAATCATGACGTTTATGTTTTGTCATAAGTTACGATGCCACAATATACTCCACTAATTAATACTAGAAATATATTTCCAGGTTCATGAAATCCGCGCCCTCTGCTGCAATGTTTTGATTGCCTGCTTGATAAGTAACAGTCTCTCTACGTATCACATTATAAAGACAGACATTTTACAATGGTGGTCAATAAAGAAGGAAATTAAATTTTAGTATTGTTGCTGTCAATGGCATCATGGCGATGAAAAAGGGGATTTTAATTACAGGTTAAATTCTAATCCCAGATTTGTTAATCTGGGTTTAAAATTAAATGGTTCAACAATACTCGGTTTAAATTAAAGCCAGGATTAACAAATCCTAGATTAGCTCTAAATTTATCTTAATTTAATCCTTGTTGGTGCAACCCAGCCGTAGACTGTATAAAAATATGGACGTAGTGTTCGTGATGTTGCCTAAAGGATTCTGAAGAGCAGTTTTGAAGTGTAAAGTAAGGTTGAGCTGGCCAATGCCATCTTGGGAGCGTATCACTCCAGGATAACTGAAAATATAGGCAAAGAGGCGGGACGTGGGCGGAGCTGAGGTGACTAACAGATCGCAGACAAACAGCAATTCACCTGTCACTCAAAGTGGCCACGCCCTAAATTATGCACAACTTTAAGGCTTTATATAATGTAAATAAATGAGTTATAAAAAAATTCACACCATTTAATTTTACTACCCTGTGTCTACCCTGTGCCCCATACAAGCGCTAATAATCTGTTTTTAGAGATAAAACTCTTTACATTCGATTTTCATGAAAACGCATCCTAGAGAACGATCTACTCAGTAACCATCTGTTAATTACTCACCGGAGTTGTCCTTAAAGCATTTTATCATGGGGCTCAATGAGATTCTGCTCCTTTTGGAGTCTGTCCCTAGCGGCCAGTCAATAAATTGCAGTTTAAGTCACTTCTGTGTTGGCTTCAAGAGAGACTGCGGGAGATTGCCGCGTAATTATAATCTAGTAAACAAACTGTTCTCCACATTTGTTGTAGCACTGTTAACCATGCATTAAATAAATGAAACACCGAAACACTCTCTAAAAGCCTGTGGGGAAACAAGTTATTCTCGCCAAAGACGCAACCTTAACGACACTGTGTGCTTCTGTCTATGCGTTTAGTATTGATTTTGCCACTGTGACATGGATCATTCATCGATCTCACCAAGCTGGCAAGAAGGATGGAGAGGACTCTGTGTTAATAGAGACTCTGATGTGGCTCTCCTCTGAAAATTTAGAGTAAACTAGTAGTTTCCAAGCCCACCCCAGTGGATCTACATTGGACTTCTTGAAACAGCTATCAATCACAGTTATGTCTTACCATCTCAAAAGGTGGGATGTTCTTTTTGAAGGAGAACTAAGGTTCCATTTACACTTCACATACTGAATTGTAATTATTAACATCAGAATTTATGAAACTGTATTACTGAATGTATTATTTTTTATTGGATTCAAAGTCATTATAAAATGACTAAAATTACTATTTATGTGCCCAAATGCTTTGCAAACACAAAAGAGCCTGCAAGCCGTATAATGAACTTGGTAGAAGATTTTTTTGTTGAAATGTATTATGATTAAGACACAGCGTTGAGTGAACCTGTGAAAGAGAACGGTGTCGTGCAAAAATACCCATAGAAGGTATGCATTGACGTCACTTTCCCGCTGGAACTCTTTCCCTCAGCCGGAATGAGCCTGCTCCGTGACTGGATTTAATAGGGGAAACTGTGAAAATGAGAGTAAAACAAACGATTATCAGTTTCAACTAAAGGTTGGACCTAAGGTGTCCCTTTCAACTTACCAAAGATCCCATGATCCATGGATATTAACATGCATCCAGAAATTGGAATCCTGGTTTCGCTGCCTGGAGTTCAGCTGTTTCTGTGAATGCAGCAAGTCATTTGTTTCTCTTTTCTGTAGCTTTTGGCAGTCTGTAAAAATACATCTCAGATTTCTTGTCAAATCTATTTGTACAGTCTTTCTCAAAGCTCTTTCCTGTTTAGATGTGTTTTTCTTGGCATTCAAGCCGAAAACAAATGCTGGCACTTTTCACAACCCGCAGTCTCTCCTGCTGATGGCGACGTCACGTACATACCCTCTATTGTCAGACACCAATGTGTCTGTGGACCACCCATCTTAACTTTGAAACTCTACATATAATGTATAAAATAAAATATTTTATATTCTACCAGTGATTTACATTTAATCATTTAGCAGACGCTTTTATCCAAAGCGACTTACAAAAAAGGGGAGAGCAATAGAAGCAACGAAACAAACAAGGCCAACAACCTGTAAGAGCTGTAAGAAGTCTCAGTTAATTAAGCACAGTAGCCTACACAAACGATTTTTTTTGATAGTGTGATATTTCCAATTCAATATTTCTAAATATATGTATTAATTGTATTTATTAATCTCTATTTGCACTGATTATTTTCAAACCAACATTAATTCACTGATTACATTCATTATTTTTGATAGTAAAGTCAAGCTGAAACATTGACTCTGTAGTATTGCTCCATCACAGGACACAAACTCATTACTGTGACAATACAGAGAAAACAAACACAAAGGTAAAAGTGCATACTTTGCAAGCGTGCCAATGAATTGTGATGCAAACGATACCCAATACTGTTAACTCTCACAGAGTAATTGAATGGGTTTTTGAATGAATTGCCTCATTAGGATTATGAACAAGCTTTCGACAATCTACAGAAATCATTTAGGCTATAAGTTATCCTCCTGCTAAATGAAATCCAATTAACATCTGTTTATCTGGCTGAATCAACAGCCATAAGTTTAGCTGCAATGACTGTGACAAACAATTAGCTCTAATTGCAATATATGCAGCAGGGAAGTACAGTTTGTGCAAGCATTCTGGAAGACAACAATAACTCAATTACACTGATACTCACTCTATGTAGCCTAAAGATTAGCCCCAAAACATTACCAAACATTTCCATTACACCTTTTTGTGACCAGGAATAAAGTACAAAAAACTAAATCATAGATGTTCTTGTTTCTTTACAGGAACCATGAACAATGGCGAAGAAAAACTCTCTGCAGAAACTCATTAGAAAACTTCCAGTACATTACCAGAGAGGGTATCTATGATTATCATTTTCACATCTCTAGAGTCAGAGAATATTCTGAGGCAGATGACAGGTTTGATACAAGCAGTGGTTCCCCCCTTTTTTTTTTTTTTTATACCTAATTATGGTTTGTCGAGTTTAACTAAGGAAGTTCACACAATCAACACTTATGAATGTCCACTGAAGAAAATGCAGGCAGACATGTTTCTTGGAGGGACCAAACTTTGGATATGACCAGTGTTATTTCGGTATTGTTTACATATTAATATGTTTTGAATTAGATTTTATTTTATATTTTCAATTTAAATTTTTGTGACTTTTTTTTTTTTTTTTAAAGAAGAAGAAAAATATTAATTAGGGATGCACAATATGAAAATTATTAACCGATACCGATAACCGATAATTACCGATAATAACCATGGCCAATTCCAATACCCAATAATTAAGACCTTCTAGAGTAATAAAGTAATTTAGTTCAATTAGAGAAGAGACAGTAAAAATAAAAACTGAATGTGTCTGCTTACTAAATCATGATCCGAATGAGTGTCGTAGCAGGAGTCTAGTAGGAGAGTGTCGTAGTAGGAGATCTAGAGCTGACAGACAAGACGATCGTGGAAGATTTGGTTTCAAAACATAATAAAAGCGCCTATAGAAGTGAGTTTGGCATTGTACTGTGTTGTTGTTGTATTTTTCATTAAGAATAATAAGCTAATGGAACTACAATTCAAGCAACCCGTCCCCTAATTGGCGCTATAAATAATTTTCTGTTTTAGTTTTATTTCAGTTAGTAATTTATTACTTTGACTTAAACATGCAATTAGGGATTTCTGAGAAACGGTCGAAAGTGGATCAAGCACCAAAACACATTTCTAGCCAATCAGCAGTAGAGGGCGTGTCCACTCATAATGGGGGAGGAGAGAGAATGAACAAGAGGGAGATTTGAAGAAAGGCTGTAGAAAGAGAGATGGCTGAGAGACATTAGAAAAGAGAAAAGCATTATCACTGGAAAAAGAAGGGTTATGAGCATTCAGGAATATCAGAGATGAGCATTAGGACCCACATTAATATTAGAAAAGCTTTCAAGTGCTAGAGAGAACTAAGCAGGAAAGCATGAAAACAAACAGTGGATGAGTTCTTTCTGCTCCATATGAGAGTAACTTTGATTTTGCCATTTTTTTTACAGAACCAAGATATGCTGTTGTTGTAATGTTAGCTATAGTAACAGGACAGTGTTCATTGGCTGCATCCGAAAGAAAGAAAATAAAAAAACGTATGTGACAAAAGTAGTAGTATGTCCAAATTCACAGTACTCATCAAAGTGTAGGCAGAAAGTACCCAGATGACATACTCCTTTCGTCGAGATTCTGAGTTGGGAATATGATGGCCATTTTACTACCCCATGAAGCCACAGGAAAGGATTTATAAAAATCCAGATTAAAGACACATCTTTAGCCAAGCATTTACATAATGTATCTCATAACCTTGCACTCCAGTTATCACAGATTAAATGCACATAATTATCTTTGCCTAATGTTACGAACAGCAGCTTCGCTAATTGTTTTTATTTTCGCTTTCTTTCTCATCACGGGACACCCATCCCAATGTAACTAGAGAGTTGTCAGCTCCAGTCTGGACCCAGCCTCTCCAGAAGACTTCAGAATTCCTTAATGACATAAATTTCATTTTTGGGTGAACTAACCCTTTAATGATCCCCAACGTTTGCGTCACAGGTGGCGTTATGTTGAGAATCACTTATTTTTCCATCGTGTTTTTCATGCATGAGATTTACATAAGTAGTAGGAGGCAATGGTGTTTGAGACTCACAGTATGTGATGTCCATGTACTGAACTCTTATTATTTCACTATGGCAAGGTTAATTCAATTTTTCATTCTAGGGCACCTTTAAACTTATTTCAGTCAGTTGCCCAGGAAACATTTCTAATTTCAGTTTTTTTTTTTCATCTTACACTTATTACACTTTATTTCTATCATGGTTCTGTTTTGCTTGGACTTTCTGTTTTGTTATTTCCTGCCTATTTCCTGTTATGTGTTACTATAGTTACTCGTTTTATTTCATCATCTTGTTCAGTTGTGTTCCCCTCATTATCCTGTGCATACAAGTCCTTCTGTTTCCTTCCTTGGTTGTTCGGTATTGTCTGGGTTGGTTGTGTTTCCCTGCCTGTTTCTGTTAGGATTCATTTGTGGATTATTAAAGACTGCTTTGAACTTTCATCTTCCTTGTCATGCGCTTGATACATCATGCCACCTTTATTTATATAACAGTTTTTACAGTTATATAAATAAAGGTGGCATGATGTATGTACTGATAACAGCAGATCTAGAAGAAAGTAGTGTCATAGTCCAGCTTAAAGTGACAGTTCACCCAAATATTCTATCATCATTTACTCGCTATCAGGTTGTTCCAAACATGTATGTCTTTGTTTTGCTGAAAAAAGATATGTGTCCTGGAAGGATGAAATAATGGAATCTCGCCGAATGGAATCATGTAAACGCGGTAACCCATTTTCTTTTATCGGAGTAAGGTCGTAAACGGCGTAAGCATAAACCGGTCGGGACAGGGAGTTTTTTGCCTCTTACCCTGATTTCGCGCTGCATGTAAATGCATTAACCTGCTTTCTGTCGACTTATTGAAGTGCGCATATGTGATAGGTGACAAAAACGCAAACTTATAGCAGATTTAAATGCATCCAGACAGAGCGTGCTAGTATTTTGCATGAAATAAGGACATATATCACAAACGCACTCTTTTAAGACCCAGAAAACTGTAAAGATGTGTTCTCTTCTCATGCAGCAGAAGTAGAAGAGGTTCAGTCAAAACGCTGCATAACCGTTGCATGAGGGATAAGAGCCGTAAATCTTCCGCTGACACCAACTAAAATCACAACTGACGTAACATTTGAAAATCTCTGAATCAGATACGGACATTATTATTTTTGACGTCACTAAAACAAAATAACCCGGTTTATTAATAAAGTCATGTAAATGCGGTTTACTTGCATTGTCAGTTTACTGGTTTGCATGTAAAAGGGGAAAGCTAATTGTTTCAATAAGCAGTTTTTTTAGAGTTATCAGCTTACTGGTGTGCATGTAAACACACCCACTGACATGTTGAGCTGCATTACACGCAGGACTGAAATGCTGACTACAAAGAAATCTCTAGCATTTGTTTTGGTCATAGTTTGTCTTGAAAAACAGATATTTGACGGTCGTCGTAGGAGAAGTCACACTGCAGGATTGTGCGCCAAATCTTCTGACACTGCCAGAATTTCGTCTGAGGTCAAATTTGATCGCAGCGGTCAATAATCGGCTGCCGGTGAACATGTCAAACTTATGATCAAAGACGTCAGATTTTAGCCTAGGATCAGAGGAATATTTTAGGATTTGCTAAATTTGTCTCAGACAGCCAATTCGTTGGCAAAATTGCATTGTGCATATGGCTTAAGCAAACCAAAAGCCAATAGCGACAAGGGCAGGAACCAAAACATCCTCAAGTGACAGAATGGAGAACAAAAAAACATAGAAGAAACCAGGGTCAGTCAGGGGATTGGTTCTCCTCTGGGCAACGAATGAAGAGTGTATATGATTCATGATTAGTGGTTGACCGTTATTGGTTTATTGATGGACATTGGTGTGCAACTAAATATAGCTCAGCATATTTTAAAATCAAGGGTTTAAAGTTTGTCAATCATTGACCAGTGCGGCTGAACTCTTCAGCCTCTTCGCATTCAATTCACACGGACCGACCGTCATGCACAGAGTAACACGTTCATGCAGGCTACTTCAGAATCGCTGACGGCTGCATTTGATTAAATCGGCAAGGTTTGTGAAATGAAATGTGTATAAGATATTCAGAGTTTTATGTATTGTTTTAATGATAACGATACACTATTTTGCCAAAAGCATTGGGACACCCCTCCAAAACATTGAATTCAGGTGTTCCAGTCACTTCCTTGGTCACAGGTGTATAAAATCAAGCACCTAGACATGCAGACTGCTTCTACAAAATTGTGAAAGAATGGGTTGCTCTCAGGAGCTCAGTGAATTCAAGCATGGTAAAGTGATAGGTTGCCATCTGTGCAATACGTCCATTTGTGAAATTTCCTCACTACTAAAGATTCCACAGTCAACTTTTAGTGGTATTACAACAAATTGGAAGCAACTGGGAACAACAGCAACTCAGCCACAAAGTGGCAAGCCCCGTAAAATCACAGAGAATCACTGACAATTTCCAGGAACAAACAGAGCTTAAAATTAACACCTGCCAAGCGGCAAATCTGAGTTAAAAAAAACAGCATTGTTGTAGCCTGACAAGCCAGACCCACATCAAGATGTTTGGTCTGGAAACTCACCATTGACAGGGCTCAATCCGAGGGGCGGGATAAACGGTTGTCTTCAAACTCCCTCTGCACGCATTTGGATAGCATTACAACCAACCAGAGCAACTAAGGTGAAGCGGAGCTTATTGATAGATTAAACTTTCGCCGTATCCGGTCGGCAAAACTCTAAACACATCTTTCCTTTTTAATAATGACTTCAGTGCCGTTCTTTGTTCTTTTCTTAGAGAAAAGCTTAACTCCAAGTCTTCCAGAGTCGCGGTCAAAGCTGATTCGAAAGACCGCCGTTGGCCAGTTTCTGTGTTTACTAGAAGCACGCTAACAACTCGGCGTCATTATGTTAAGCCCCGCCCACCGACTCTATACACAATGTGATTGGCCCGACCAGAGTTTGTTATTACAGCTCAGAAGGGTATTGAGAGTTGCTAGATGACACTCGCGGCAGATTAGATTTGCTGCCGCTAGGGTGCGTCTAGATTTCTAAACTAGCATTGTTGAGTAGGCCTATATGAAAGTCAGTCGCCAGTAACAGTTTTTTTAAATTCTAAGTTTAAACATCTGATCCGAAGCACACGTCCTGAACTTGAGTTCTCTTTCATGCCTTCCCGTGCTTGAACGGACAAAGTCACTCAAAATTATGTCACAAGTGCCCATCTCAGCGAGTACCCTACTAAACATAATTGGTTATGTCTTAAGTGAATACAAACACAAAACGCATGATCCGTACATGGCATTTCTGTCTTAATGTGACAGCATCCTAATAATCTTGCCAGTATCTGTGCTTATAGTTTTAAATCAAACAACACGGGGGAAAGGGGGGGGGGGGGGGGCTTTTGAATTGAAAGGATATGAACATATTTCTATTGTATTAAATGTCAGTAACTGATATCTATCTAACCTGCCTGAAAAGCACTGTTTATTTAATTTGTATCTTTTTTGTATTGTATTTATTAGTGCTATTGCTTGTAATTTGATTGTTTGTTTCTTATTTTATTACTGACAGTTTACTTGTCTTTAAAAATATAGGCTATTAAAAGTATATTAGTTAAGCTAGTAGTTTTAGCTGCATGTGGCATCGAAATTGGAATAGACGATTGTGAATTTGCAAAATGTTTTTGTGTCATGCACATTTTAGGTCAGTACATTTTCCTAAGTCACCAGCCATTGGCAGGTGTGGAATTTTTATTTTATTTTTTATAGTTTTAGTTAATGATAACAATCAGTGTGAGGACACATATTACTCAAACATAACACTCAAATAATGCATTTTGCATACTAACAATATAATAACACGTTTAAAATAATTTCACAACATTTATAGACTTACCATCTTTCATCCATGCTAACCTACACAACTTTCTAAAATACAATAAAACACAAGAATAAATCTGCGGTCTAATTTAAAACAAAGGTGTCTTAAAAATGAGCCAGAGGGGTGAGGGAAAATTGGATGAATAGCTTTTAGTACAACTGCATTTGATTGAATTGAAATTTAATTCCATTAGAAGGACATTTCATCCCAACCTTGAACCTTGTGCGACTCAAAAAAAATCAATTTACAAGCTGCGTGTAAGCCAGTTACATAGACCAACTGCAGCTGCTTGGCTTAGATGTGCAGGAACACTCATTATCCTTTTCCTTGGTCAAATGAAACAATGTTTCAAAATTGGTAAGGACCGAGATGGTTTTGCAGAACGGTATTTAAGCAAACAAGTAAATATGCTCTTTGATTGCACTGATAGAGTTACATTAATATTTAACAAGGCCTTCTTTGTCGTGTAAAATCAATCTGAATATTCAGAGCTAGAAAGGGCAGGAAGGTTGTGAGCTTAATTTTAAATCAATAAACTGACAATCTCTGCCAAAGCAACTAGGTATGACCTGAGGAGACTGGACTTCTAATATTGAAGCTTCATTTATAGGCTATGAATAATTCATAAATCAAAGTAAAAAAACAAAACAATGTGCCAAGATTTTATCTCAGACCAACACAACCCCATAAAAATAAACATCAAATGCAAACCTTTATGATGCTACACAAAATAACTATGATAATGCTCAGTAATAACACACCATTTTCTAAATGCATGACACGGTTTCCATGACCTCTTTCCTCTGTAATTTACAGCAGTGATCGCTAAATGGACAGGATGATACCAAGAGGAAATTCTCACAAAGAGCCGGATGGGGGATCAAAGGGGGATGTTTAAGTCAGATGCAACTCTAGTCACACATCCACACACATTTTCTAACTGCATTCTCTAACAGCACATCTCACATGCACCCTCTTCGTACTCCATTAAAGTGTCAGAGAGCCCTTGAAGTGTCACCTGCTGTTCGCCATTAGCTGTCTCATCTAATTCCTACAATGCTCTGGGGCCACGGCCAAACAAATATGCCATTGCTAACATTGGTTTTCAAAAGTCTGTGAGTATCATGTTTGAACATCCTCTCCTAAGAGAGTCATTTTAGCATTCAGACTCCTAACACGTTTTCAAAGACCAGAGCAGGACCTAATGAAACCTCAGAGAGCTTCAAAACAGACTTGAAAATCCATCCAGGCATATTTGAGAAAATACACACCAAAAAGAACAGTTTAAAATAAATGTTTGCAGAATGAAGAAATACACTGTTTAATAAATGCTAAAGGCTTATATCTTAACTAGCCTCGAAACATTTTAATGCAGCCACAAGCAAAAATTGCCCTGATGTTATGCTGCCCTCTACTGGAAAAGTTCTTGCAATGATCATCCTTGTGGCATGTGTTTGTTTCCATTTCATTTTCGTTTTTAATTCAGTTTTCCAATGGTTTATTCATAACTTGCGTTCTCCTGGAGCTGTACGTGTAACATAACAAACCAGTTATAAGCATTAGTTTACTGCAAGTCAGCCTAGTGTCCAAACTATCTTGATAACATCGTGAAAGCGGCCTATAGTGCGCGTTTGAATTTACCTCAGATTCAACTGTGTCTTGGCGGTTTGTGGCCTCTGGCTGAGATTACTTTTGACTCGGTTTCTTCGCTCCAAAAGTTACCGTCCCCATTTTAATCTAGGGTGTTGCCAAGCATGAGCAGTTTCAGGTGAAGTGACGCATGTCCTATATTTTATTAGCGTCTGTTTTTGTTCGCGAAGAACATGGTAATAACAAAACTGCAGCTAACGCTTTGTATTGTGTTTGGCTACTCTCCATGCCTCTAAAGCCTACATGAGGGCTAATTTGACATTAGAGCCAATCGGGCATAGACGAAATTACTTTGATATCACAAAACGGCTCTCATTGAGAATGCTTAATTAAGAGTTTAAATGTGTTGTCCTTATTATAAAAGCAGGCATATACATCAGACAAGAACAAGATGCATTCATCAGCAACTCCTTAAAATGTAAAAAGCTAAAATACATATGCTAGACTGTTTTATAGGATTAGACAAGCAGTTATTTTCTAATCAGAAGAAAAGCTTTAAATATTGATTAACTAATTTAATCAATTTGAAGACTAAATGAAATGTAGGTATATATCTTTATGTCTTCATTATTTCATAATTTGAAGATTCATTAGTCAAATGCATTTTTTTGTTGTTGTCATTCCTTTCACAGCTTTCTCATTTTGGTAACACTTTACAATAAGGTTGAATTTGTTAACATTAGTTAATACATTAGTTAACATTAACTAACCATGAACATGCCCTCTGTTCAGTAGTTAACAGTTAAAAATATAAAAATACAGCTCTTCATGGTTTGTTCTTGTTAGTTCACATTGCATTAATATTAACACGATTTAATAATGCATTAGTAAATGTTGAAATTAACATTAACAAAGATAAATAAATGTTTTAAAAGTTCCGTTCATCGTTAGTTCATGTTAACTAATGTAGTTAAATAATGTCAACTAATTAACCTTATTGTAAGTGTTACCCCTTTTTCAGTTAGCATGGAGCATGGGCCCATCAGCACAGCACAATAGATCTCCTGATTTCACTCCTTGCGTTTCAGTGATATAGAGTAGGCCTATTTGTTCTAAAACGATACAAGTAAACAGTAGGCCTGTTGGCTTGTATTGTACATTACCTTTGTTGTTCCACTAACCTCTTTGTACTTTTCTTCAGAATCCTTCCTGCCGATTTTTTTTATTTTTATTATTATTTATTTTTCCTCTGAAATCTCAGCACTATGTAGTTTTATCTTATCAAACCTGACAGAGTGAGTGCAAAATGTGCATGCAAAATCCGTAATCAAATAAAAACTCTTTTAATCTGCCTCAGAAAAAAAAAAAAAACTTCCACGAAATTCTGTTTTTGGAATATACTGACACCAAAACTCAGACTGCAGTAAGGAGGGAATCAAATAGTTCAAAAGTGATGCCTTTTAAGTAAATTAACTTATTTTAGCCTATTAGTTTAGTCAAGGTAGGCCTATTCATTTATCTTACAAAAAAAGAAAAGAAAGAACAAAAACAGCATGTGTCCATCCGTCCATTCTCTGAACAACTTGAGGGTTACAGGAACAAATAAGTGTCTTATCGAGTGTTAGGCGACAGATATTTCCAAATGATTGGAAATGCGTGCTACAAAAACTGATTATACAAGGTTATTTGAGATTATTTCCCCTAAATGATGAAATACTGTCCATTGCATTGAGGCAGAGAAGGCGACCATGCATCAACTGCTCACAGAAGTCATCGGATTGCGCTGCACACAGTTCTGACAGAAGTAATTTAATGACTTCCTAAGGGTTTTTTTTCCAGAGACAGTTTTTTGTTTGTTTTAATTACAGCGGTCATAACCCACACATTTATTTTCCAAACACAGTGAACGTTGTGTGCATAACAAGGCTTGTGACAGAGGACATAAAACTTGCTATGCAAATTGAACCAGAACTTTAATGATCCGTTATCGATTTTTCATGTTTCAGATTTATGTTCACAAAAAAGCTAGGTGGATAAAAAAAGAAAGAAGAGAATTCTTGATTCATTCACTCAAGCCATGTGTAATAAATATGTAGGAAAATAAGCACATATAAGAGCCATTTTTCTTAATTATCTAAAATCATTTTGCAACATTTTTATAAAATGTCTTTATTTTGTTCTTTTATTCACTATGTAAACTTTTCCCTCGCTGGAATGCATACAAAAAAACTAAACAGTTAACTGTAGTTCATTTTATTTTATCCAATATGCTACACAGTATAATGCATAAAAACAGTCTTGTCTATCATGATCACATACAAGAAAAGAAAAAAACAGTACCATTTTACTGAACAGACCTCACGTAATATCTGTAAAATTCTTCAAAGAAGACACAACCTTCATTTGCTCCTGTTATAGCTCAAAGATGCTTGTTTAGGCACTTGCTCGTGCTCAGAACAGCAGATTGGGATCCATATCCTCTGTAGGAATGAAAATATGGGGAAAGTTGGGTTGTTTATAAAGTTTTTGATTTATTTAAAAAGTGTGCATAAATAATGCATTTAAAGAGGATGAATAATAAATTAAAAACTCTTGGAGCTTTTTAAGACAAGGCTTTTCAAAATACTCCTACCTTCCTTAATGCCAAAGCAGCCG
Organism: Pseudorasbora parva; assembly: GCF_024679245.1. Lineage (NCBI taxonomy): Eukaryota > Metazoa > Chordata > Actinopteri > Cypriniformes > Gobionidae > Pseudorasbora > Pseudorasbora parva. Next base: position 23,673,790 of record NC_090175.1, read on the forward strand.
CACCACTCTTTGAAGGAGACTAGTTTGTCCTTGTCATCATCACACTTTTGAAAAAAGACTGAGGTGCAATGCTCCATGGGAACCAGGGGAACGCGCAGTGGAGCCAGCTCAGAGTGAGAAAGAAACCTGCAAGGGTATTATGAATATCCACTGGTAAAAAACAAAATTATGATGTATTGTCTATTTGGGACAAAAATGAAATAACAGAAGAAAGAAGAAAAATCTTGTAATTAACATACTTGACACCCATTCTGTTTGTGACAAGCAGGACAAGGCAGAGGAAAGAAAAAGAGAAAACGGTGCGAGGCCGGTGACTGCCGGCGATTGCCACACTGTTTTTAATGGGTTTTATATAACCCTACAGTTCTTGACTGTTCTATATAAGGAGAAATGTCTTAAATAAATACATTCGTGTTTTACAGGTTAATTAGTGACAAAGTATGTTTATGACCTGTTTAATTCATGAAATTGTATTACAATTAAAAATGGATTTAAACTAAAACCATAAAAAGATCCTATGATGGTAACTCCTAAAAGGTTCTGTATTACCTGACAGAACCCTTTAAGGTTCTATATAGAACCTTTTCTTTGAAATCACAAACCAACACAAGATTCTTAAAAGCTACAGTGTGTAATTGTCTTATATAAGTAAGTGATTCGTAGGCAGATTGTGCCCAAAAGCACACACTGCCGCTTTAAAGCTTCTGTTCCAATGACTGACCGATGCTGTGTAGGATACTGGCACCAAGTCTTTCTTTTTCTGTAAATGTCCCTCAACCACATCCTCACACCAGCTAAAAATATAGCTGAACCTCCTGTATGAGTAAGTCAGAATTAGAATAGTCTCAGCGTCTCAGACGTCTTGCCCACGAACTGCCCATGAACCAATCACAAATGCACTCCAAAATGGCAAGAATTTCCTAAAATCGCACTTATCTGATTGGGTAGCTTTATTAAGCAATTTCAGGAGTAAGGGTCCAGATATATTATTTTTATCTGTCTTTTAGCCCGGTGTCTGGCTCTGCAAGGCATTTAACAGCCAATATAAATGTCAAGTGAATTTGTCTTCATTTACAGAGATAATTGGGATTTCCCCATTTGCGATAAACTGGACAATTTTGCAAGGAGAAATTTGTACGGACACTCAGCCCCCCCACCTGTCTGAAGGATTTTGGTCCATTTGTGCAAACTGCCAGTGCACTGGATAGATGTACATGTTGTAGTTCTTCTCAAAGTCCTGCTGTAGAAGCTCGACAGGGTGATCGCCTGCATGAAGACGCCTCTCGCTCTCATAGATCTTCTGAACCTGTTGACCAGAGCATTCATCTGCCTTTATTTTTTATTGTCAAAAGTTGGGGAGATGAGTGACATTTCTCTCCAGTTTCTTGTCTTAAATCTACTATTTGTCTCTTTAGGAGACATGTGATTTCAAAATAAATAACGTGCTGCCCAGTATCTCTGATAGACATACCCTGATTCTTTGTTTAGCTGTGAGAAAGCCAGGAGACATTGAGTCATGCTCGAATAACTGCAGAAGCACGTTCTTCAGCCAATCCCGCATGCGCAGAGGGAACTGCACCAGCTCTGACTCTAGACATGGAGCAATAACTGCCAGGGGAATTAGACAAAACATAAACAACAGATGATATATATTAAAAGCAGAGGTACTCAAACTTAAATTGGTTGAAGCTTTTGGCTGTGGGGCCTGAATGTAAATGTTGCATTGTATCCAACTATAATATTAAAATGTACATATAAACAATATGTAGATATACATAAGGGTATAGAACTTATATTATTAAATTAAATGGAAATATTAAATGTGGATAGCTTATTCTGAATTTTGATTGCAGACTTTGGTGTGTTGTTAAATCAAAGTTTAGACCTTGTTGAGATCTCTTCAGAAACTCTGCATTTAAAACATTTAAAGTCCTTCTGATGTTAATTATGTTTTCCTTAAAAACTTGTATTTCATCACCAAAAGGGCATATATTAAGGCTTTTACCTGTGAAAAAATGTCTTCGTTCCTTAAAATAGCTTGAATGTAACTACACGCTTGCTTCATTTAGTATATGCAGAACCATGTATATGCAAATTAGCCCCGCCTCCACTCACTCACTCCCGCCTCTACTCACTCACCTCAGAGATAATGAGATAACATCGTAATAAATATCATATACATAATTCACCTGTTATAATGTATGCAATTTTTTTATAACAGAAAATTCACATCGACATGATCGGATACAAGGTAGTTTTTGAAATTAAACATTTCAAACCGTGTTTGGTTCACTGCAGTTTTGAGGAGAAAATACTCTACACTAGCCTAGAAATCTAGACGCACCCTAGGGGCAGCAAATTTAATCGGCCCGCAAGTGTCGTCTAGCAACTCTCAATAACCTTCTGAGCTGTATTCCCCTAACTCTTGCCGGACCAATTACATTGTGTATAGAGTCGGTGGGCGGGGCCATAATGACGACGGCCGAGTTGCGTTTGCGTGCTTCTAGTAAACACAGAAACTGGCGAACGGCGGCGGTCTTTCGAATCAGCTTTGACCGCGATTCTGGAAGTCTTGAAGTTAAGCTTTTCTCTGAGAAAAGAACAAAGAACGGCACTGAAGTCATCCTTAAAAAGGGAAGATGTGTTCGGAGTTTAGCCGACCGGATACGGTGAATGTTTAATCTATCAACAAGCTCTGTTTCACCTTCGTTGCTCTGGTTGGTGGTAGCGCAATCCTATCGCGTGCAGAGGGAGTTTGAAAGACAACCGTTTATCCGCCCCTCGGATTGAGCCCTGTCTATGGTGAGTTTCCAGACCAAACATCTTGATGTGGGTCTGGCTTGTCAGGCTAACTCTAAACTGGAGTTAACTTATGAATTTGAACATGATTTGTCTGTCTTAAAGAATATTAAAAACACTACAGACATATAAACAACTTTAAAAACTTGATTTTCACCGCAGGGGTTCTTTAAAGTCTGTGTAAAGTCCAAATGAAATATGTGATCTGAGGTTGTCACACCACAGAAAACTGTTATTATCAGCCACCCAGCCAAATTTGAATTATGTGACTATACATACAGCTGTTGTGTAAGTTATCGCAACCAGGTAATATGCATTTCTGTGACAAAGGGACAACTAGCCAGCAAACTGAAGGCTGTAGTAACTAACGGCACTGACAGTAACCATAAATGAGTGGGCGAACTAATGTAAACGTGCTATAGTTATGATAGTGTTAGGGAAGGGGGCATGCTCAGTGGCTCAAGTGCGTCAGAGAGCCACCGCTTTAGCCCCGCCCAAAAAGTACTGAACACAGAAATGGTAATAAAGAAAACTTTAAAAAACTACACAATTCAGTACTACACAGGTTATTCTTTGTAACGTGTTTCAGCAATACATTTACAACATTTACAATGAGTTTAGAAACAAATCTCTTTAAAGGAACTTTAAATCTTTATATCTCTTCTGACACAATATTACTAAGGGCTTTTTATAATGGGAAACATGGGTTACTAAAATACATTAGCATCACTGGTAACCAAATGTTACCTCTCACATGCTAATAATTAAAATAAGCATGTCAGAAGTGTTTCTTACATTTGCAGGATCCAGTGTAGTCCAGGTGAAGTCTGTGGCCTATTTTGGTCCCGTCAAGGGCACATTTTGTGGCAAAGAGCTGACAGGATGTGTCATATGTCTTGTTGTCAGTTCCACATACCTGCAATGAAAATGTTCCAACAAAAAAGGCTTATTATTAGCAAATGTTATTATACTTTTTTCTTTAATCAATAACTGTTACTTAAAGATTTGATCAGTAATGGAATAAATAAAAATTTGGAATAAAGCCATTGTATTTTAATCAGTTGAATTCCAAGTAACAAATTAATTAGCAAGATAACACATACTTACATGGTCAAAATTCTTTACACTAGGAGGACATTCTGATGGCTCCTGGCACACACAGACGGGCTTGTTCTCATCGTTCATTTTGCATGTCTTCCCTCTTTTACAGCGAAAGTTCTCGCAGGGGTCTGGATAAAACAATGAAAGAATGTGCAAATATCCTATAAAATACTGTATCCTCAACTCAAGTCTCTCAGAGAGACATCTAATAAAGTTTATATATATCCACCCTGTAAAAAAAAGTGCCAACATTCCTTTGCATCTGTTGGTTTGGATAGAGCTTAAACCAGGGTCTGACTCTCATTGACTTTTTAAGCCAGGTCGGTTTAACAGTCTATGTTAAAGAAAAACTCTGCTCAGCAGATTCCTAATAATAATCCGGGGCTATGGAGACGAAACACGCACCAGCTGGCACCCCCTGTCCGCTGGGACGATGTGTGGGCCGAATGTCAGGATAAAGCTCCATAGTGGCCCTAATCTGTACTGGATTCATCCCCACCAAACGAGTCTGTAAAGAGGCACAACCAAAAGATCAAACAGTTACGCTTTTTTAAAAACATTTTTATTTTACCGTCCAAAGTCTGTTTAAATGTTTCATTTAAAACACTTTGGAAGGAACACACTAAGAATATATCAAACACTTTAAAGAGTTGCTTACCTGCTTACGCACGCACACGCACGCACGCACGCACGCACGCACACACACACACATATATATATATATATATATATATATATAAATTTTAAAGCTATTTCCTTTAAATCTGTGAGACTTCTGAGTCATTGCTGCTATAGTAAACTAGAATAACAAAGTGCAGTAAAAAGTAAAACTATTTCCACACACAAACAAACTAGTTAATTATGATGTCGATAATATATTAAAACTGCACTATGTAATTTTTCATCTGCTAGAGTGCTCCTGTTCAAAACAAAGGTGATGATGCCAGGTTTGAGCACAGAATCTTAGGACATGTGGTCTTAGTATAAAGCAGAGCAGTACCGAGTGTTGTGGAGCATAACCAGCTATATCCCAGCTAACAGGGAACGTTCTCAGAATGTTGGCTAACATTCTCTGAAAGTTCTCTCAAAGTTATCAAAAAACGTTCTTGCAGTAACGTTATTAGAACGTTGTGCCAACGTTATTTGCTATTGAGAAACGTTCTAAAAACGTTAGCTATAAAACGTTATTCTTACATTGTTAGTGGAACGTTTTAAAAATGTTACTACATCAAAAAAGTATTAGTCATCACAATTTTAGTCATACAGCTTTTTTCTCAAACTTCAGATAGGCCTACATAATTTGTAAATCCAGAGACAACCTAATGACACTTAAATGCTATTTTTGTGTATATATTTATTTTTTTACAATCAGAAGAAAAATCTAGTAAAGTAATTATGTATTAAATATAAAAGTCAATTATAAAAGTGGTTTTAGCTTTTTTAAAGAAAGAATAAGATGTCAATAAACAAAAGCAAGTACATTAAAGGAGAAAATAGGAATATTGTATTTAATCATACTCCACACCATTATAAGAACGTTATTTAACGTTCTTATAACCTAATGAGAACGTTAACAGAACGTTCCACAAACTGGACATTTCAACGTTCCTAGAACATTCAAAAATGTTCTTATAACCTTAAATTGTTAGCTGGGATGTGTTTTTTGCACTTGCGTTGTGAAACTCGAAAGTGTTGTATAGGCTAAAATTATGTGGTTCCTTCAGCAAATGCGATTTATATATATTATAATTGCCTTTGCTCACAATACCTTTCAGTGCCACTGATGTTTCTTTTGAAAAAATATCTTGAAAGGCACAAACACCAACATAATAAAATGTTGCTGCATCATGTCCATCTGTTTCTTTATACTATATTATTAAGAAGCTGAATAATGTTGTTTGACATGAATAACAATGAAGTACTTATGGTGTAAATATTGTGTTAAACCGCTTCAATGTTTGGTGAAAGACTAAGATAGTGGTAGAGACTACCAGGGCTTTTATACTTTTTATATATTTTATAACAATGTTTTGTGTTTTGTACCCATTTCCCATTTTTCTTCCTGGTTTTAGGCTCTGTGTTTTCAGTGGGCTCCACCACTTTTTCTGGGTCTTTCCTCTGAGCATGTTCCTCATTGGCTTCCATTGCACTGGCTTGGTCACTCTGCATCTTCCCCAGCTGCTGGTCGTTTTGTTGCTTCTTGGCTTTGGTCTTTCCATGTCTATTACTTTCATTCACCTGCTTCTTCTTCTTTGCTTTCTTGCCACTAGAAAGAATAGTCTCAGGTTCAATGCTGTTCTTCTCATCCTTTTGATCACTCTTCTTTTCTTCTTCATCATTCTCAGAGTCTTGAAAAGGCTCTTTTGGCTCATCTTGTGTTTTTTCTGTTGGCTCTTCCTGTTCCTCTGCAATGTCCTCTGAGTCATTGATGGATTGCTGGGAATCATAGTCTATTGTGGCTGTGGGGATTACATCTTCGATTGTTTCTGTCTTATCTTTTTTCATAGTGTTGATGGTTGAAGCTTTGGCCTCCTCTAGCTTGATGGACAGTGGCTGTGAAGCATCACGGTCAGCTGCATAGTCCAAATCCATTGGTATCTCTGACTCAGTACTGCTGTCAGTCTCCTTTGCGTCCTCACCTTCACTCTTCTCAGTTTCATCTTCATTCTCCATTGCAGATTCTCCATTTTCCTTTCTCTCCTCCTCTGCAGTCTCCTTAACTTCTTTGTCATTATCATCTCCATTCTCCTCCACAGTTTCCTCTGCCTCATCAGAGACCTGCAGGAGCTGAGTCAGTGCCTCCTCACTCAAGAGCAAAGGTGTGTACTTCTCACCTCCCTCTGAACCTTCCAGCTCTTCGGTCCCCGCTGGCTTCATCTCCACATGGCTTTCCTTCTCTTCACTCATGTCCTCATCCAGAGAGCTGGACTCAAAAGGTAGAAATGTGGGAAGAACTTCATCCTTACTGTCATGAAGCTTCACTGACTTAAAAAAAAACAAACAAAAAAAACAAGAAACAACATGATGTAATAAGAACAAAGAAAATCATTTATAAAGACATTTGAGGAAAATGTAACAGATTAAAAACATTTAAGACAACAAATTATATTTACAAAATATACAAAAATAAAATTAGGTTTGATTGAATTAGTGTTCTTTAACAAATTGGTTGAGTGAATAATTCAGTGATTCGCTCATAAAGACACACTGCAAACAGAAATAAGTTGGCAAAACTCAAATGTGAGGTTTATTTGAAGTTAAGAAATTCAAAGCAGAACTGGCAGATTTGATTTTTAAAAAAAAAATGTAATTATTTGATAACATTGGCATAGATATTTCTGAATAAGTATAGAACATACATAGATCTGTTCTCAAAACTAAACATGCCTTCCCCCCAAAAATAAATAAATAAATAAACAACTTCTAAATTAGCATAACTAATATGTAAAAGTCCTAATTTAGACTAAAATCTAAATGTACCACTTAGCATTAAACCTTACATAACACTTAATTTTAGCATTTATAAATTTATCATTTATTTTCCCTTTTGAATGCCATGGCAAAGAATGCTGGGGAATAGAAATCCTAGCCCATTTTAGTAACAGTTAAGTTAGTCTAAATTAAAATAATCAAGTTTATAAAACTCAAAACAATGAAACAATTCAGAATACTTAAAGTGTGTCGGTTTTGTGAATTCATAAGAAAAAGAAGGCTATAAATAACCATAAAGGTTAATTTGATTGAACTAATTTGAAGTTTACGCTACTCAAACCAATTAATTATTTTGAGCATTAGGTTTACAATTTTGTTCCTGGATGCATCTGCTTTTTTTGTACAGTTATACATGTGATATCTTTACAGAATACATTTTTTAGAGGTATGAGAGTAAATTCAAACTTTTTAAGAATCACCTGCTCTTGTGGAGTTGGGTCATGTTTGACATGCTGATTTTTTCCACGAGGCTTACTTTGTACCTAAAAAGTAGTTAAAAATGTTTAGTTTTGCTTTATGAACGTTAGGGCTAAGCTGTCAAACATAGCTTTCATCTTAGCAATTCCAGGTAGCAATAAGTATGGCAGTACAATACCATACTATGTTGAAGTTATGTTCAGAAAAAATTCTGCATAGAGTTTGTAGACACATGATCACCGCACATGATGCTCACTGCTCTCTTTACAGAACCATTTGTATTTACCCAGGCAAAATGTTCTTATTTCAGCTGCACAACTCAATTACGACATATTGGTCTTCATGTAATCTACTTCCAACTCAATTGTTTGAGATTATCTTTGCCAAACCGCTCTCTTCATGTTCTAATTTCCTGGAGGAATGCAGATATTATTCCAGTGAAGTATTGTCTTTCTTTACCCTTATAAGCAACTAATGTTGAGAGTCCACTTACATTACATTCTCCTAGCTGAATTGGAAAACATGCCTTGGTCTTGATTTAAACGAGGCATTTTGTCATTTTAAAGCTACACAATTATCCTATCACCAGCCATGGGACTGTGGGATTGATTTACTGCCCAGCAGAACTCCATTTAAGTTTGTCTACTCCCTTTCCAATCCCAAGAGTAAGGCAATAGAATAATATATAGTGATGTTTGTGATTAGCTGTGTCAAACCCTCTCGGTTGACCCTGGTCATATATTACAACAGATTTAATTATAGCTTACAATGTTCCTGTTGATTTATCTATACGCTTGATATGATTTGATTGGCTTTCTAAAAGCTCCTCATCTCAGATTCCCTGTATGCATACTTGCTTTATGAACTATGCTCTTGGAAACGTCTTTTGGGTTGGTGTTTGATTTGATTTTGTTCTTCGACCTTTGGAAATGATGTTGTAGATTTTGAATAAGAGACGTATTATAGAAATGTTGCTGAATGTTTGATATTTCACTTACATATGCAGCCAGTGCAGAGACCAAAAAGCAGAAGAGAAACAGGTCTTTCTTCATTTCTAGAAAAAAAAAAAAAAAAAAAAAAATCAAACATACTTTGTATGGATGTCACCACAGTCCTGTGTCCTATCTTAAAACTTCCTGAAAAAACCTGAAGTGACATGATCATGACTGCTTTGCTGGCCCCTGGGCGGTTCTCACACAGGGTTCAGAGTTCTCCATCTGTATGCTGGACGTACTCCTGCCATGACACCCCGGCATAAATCAGCCACCTCAGTTGTCGTGGCAACAGGGCCCAAGAGATGAGCCCCGCTTAAAAGTCACATTCAAAGTCCGGAGGGGCAAAGCAAACATCAGAAGCTACTAGACTGGAAAAAGAGTTGACTAAGTACACAAGCTTTTTGCCTCCTGCACAGAGACAATATGCCCATTATAGGCCATGTTCACATGTGGACAATGGCTTGGGTGCAATGGTATGAACTGGAGATATTTATGAAGATAAATTATGCTTTTTTAAAATAAATTATTTAACTCCAGAAGATAAATTACTTTTCATTATTTGATTAAATTGTTATCTTTTTTTTACCATTTTGTCTGTAATATTCAGTTTTAAGAAAGAAAAGCAGACACTTTTTAAACATTGTAAATTCTCAACAATGACTTATTTTTTCATGCAATATGTGCATATTTTAATTCCTGATTATTTATCATATTAAACACTTACAAAACATACAAAAATATATAGATTGAATTTGTACTAGAAAAATCTAGCAATGAAAGAGTGCAAATAAATAACACTATGCATTTTTAATGATTACATCAACGCATCATGCATACAGTATGTTTTTATGTTTACACTACCTCATTAAAGAAGTGATTATTCAGTTAATTCAATTACACTAATAAGAAATTAGAAATGTAAGTCTTACCTGAGCTGATTGCTGATAGAAAGGGGAGGAATCATTAAATTTCACGTTGCAGAAATTCACCAAAGTACCTCTGACTCCCTTATGCCGCCCCCTCAGCACTGTCCATCAGATGCCCTTCTTTCATCTGTACTGGGCCATAAAGAGAGACAACCAACTGAAACTTCAGAGGGGGTGGGGTGAGGAACAGAGAGATGAAGAGTGACTTGAAAATACACCATACTTTGAACTAACTTTCCATTCGTTACTAGTTTGGTATTAAAATGATTTAACATTTTACTTTAACAGGCTAGCTGTGCTTTTCCAAAACGTTTAGTAAATCTATTTAAAAAAAAAAAAAAAGAAATGAAAAAAAGGAACCCACCTGGTACTTGGCAGATTGTCAGATCTTACTTTTGAGCAGCCCAGGGACAGGGAATGTCACCCGCTTCGAATGTTGACATTCAAAGCAAAAAAAAGAAAAAAAAAAGAAGAAGAAAAAAAGAAAGAAAATGTAGTTGGCGCCCAGTGCTTTTGTAGACATTTAATTAATCTTTTATTAATTGTGTAATTAATTATGTAATTGTTTGCTATATCGTTGTGGGGACTCTCCACAGTCGTAATGGTTTAATGTGTATTTTATGTGCAGACATAAAAGTTGGGTTGATATACTACGTCAATTCATATGTAGTATAGCCTACTGTACATAAAAAGGAAACATTGGTTTGTCTTAGCACTATTTTAGCGCTATTTTAAACGTTTCTTGGGTCAAAATATATGTGCTCGAATTCATTAATATTCACTTGTGTGTGTGCTTACATAAGTATCATTATTCATTAAAAATATGAGGATGTTTTAGTTATTAGTTAATAAATATTAGTTATTAACATTTTAAAATTTCACATTTAAAGAAATCTAGTGTTTCATCATATCTAAATATTTATTAAAATGCAAGACTGCAATACTTTTTGGAGCAACTAAATTAAATACATGTATATTTATTAAAGAACCATAAGGCACCTACTGGGTAATGGCATTACAAATGAACATTATTATTTTTTAGCCTCAAAATGACTCTAATTTTTCTCACTCAAACCACTGCCAACTGCTGCAGCTTCTGCTGAGTGAAACGCTGCACATAACTGTTTGTCTAGGATATGTAATCCTCTGTAAGAATTCGTAATAATTGCATATTATCAGCGAAAAGGAGCTAGCAAAAGATCCAGT